>NC_044396.1:41045629-41348248 GCF_006542625.1 Nomascus leucogenys | reverse complement strand
GGAATCCTGGGACAAAAAAAGGACATCAAGGAAAAGTGTAGGAAATCTGAAAGGAGTATGGACTTTAGTGAGGAAGAATGTACCAGTATTTGTTCACTAATTGCAAGAAATGCGCCATACTAATGTAATGTTAATAATAGGAGACACTAGGGCAAGGCATATGGGAATGGTTTGTATTATGTAATTTTTCTGTGCATCTAAAACTGCTCAATAATAAAATACTTATTTTAAAAATTTTATATCACTCTTGAAGGTGGTTGACATCTTCCAAAACATTGGGTTTTAGTTTTAGGATATAAATACTACCTTTTAAAGCTATTTGTCACAGAAAGAGTAATTGTAAATAAATTATTTTTTCAAAAGCTACTTAGAAAATAAGAAAAAAATCTAAATAACACTACTACAAAAACTTTAAATAATATAAATAACCTGGAGTGAGTGATGTTTTAAAAATATTTCTGTTCAGGCAAATGTTTTAAAAATATTTCTGTTCAGGCAAAGTGGCTCACATCTGAAATCCCAACTCTTTGGGAGGCTGAGGCCGGAAGATCTCTTGAGGCCACGAGTTCAGGACCAGCTTGGGCAACAAAGTAAGACCCCTTCTCTACAAAAAGTAAAAAAAAAAAAAAAAAAAAAAAAAAAAATGAATTAGCTGGGCATGGTGGCATGCCTGTAGTCCCAGCTACTTGGGAGGCTGAGGCAGGGGGACTGCTTAAGCCCAGCAGTTTGAAGCTGCAGTGAGCTATGATTGTACCACTGCACTCCAGCTGTGGTGACAGGGCAAGACTCTGTCTCTAAAAGAATAAAATTAAAAATAAATATTTTCTATTTTCGGAAGTTTTTCAGTCAGGATATTCTTTGTAGGTGGGTCTTTACAACTTGCATTGGCGAAATTGACTAGCTGATTTCTTTCACAGGAGATTGTAATAAAACATCACATTACATAATATATTTATTTATGTAAAAGTTATGCTCCATTGAAATTTTGTAAATAAGTCATGTTTTTTGATGTTTTGGTTAAATCATTTAAAAATAATTTTGAGCAAATTATTGTGAAAATAATTAACTTTTATAATGCAAATAATTAATTCCAATTTATTTGTTTAGTGAATTCAGATTTCATACATTAGGAGTTTGTGTTCCTCTTCCTCAAAATACATTGAGGATCTAGTCCCCTAGTGCCTCAGAGTGTGGCCCTATTGGGAAATAGGGTCATTGCAGATGTAATTAGTTATGATGAGGTCATACTGGAGTAGAATTGGCCCTTTTTCAGTATAACTGATGTCTTAATAAGATGATGGCCATGGGAAGATAGAGAGACACAGGAGAACTCCATGTGATGATGAAGGCAGAGATTGGAATGAAGCATCCACAAGCCAAAGAATGCTAAGGACTGCCGGCAGCCACCAGAGCTGGAACAGGCAAGGAAGGATCCTTCCCTCAAGACTTCAGAGAAAGCATGGCCCTGGCCACATCTTGATTTCAGACTTCTTGCCTCCAGAACTGTGAGATAGGAAGTCTCTGTTGATATAAGCCATCCCATTTCTAGAACTTTGTTATGGCAGCCCTATGAAACAAATACACAATATATGGTCTTTTCTGAAGGCAGAATCCATCTGTACTTATTCCATATGTAAAGTTTGAGAAAGTGCTTGCAACTACTCACCTCTGTCTCTGCAGCTCAAAAGCGCCACACAAAATTATACCAATGGGAGTCTATCCAACATACTGTGTTCCAGTAAAATAAAAGTCTGACTCTGTAAGTCTGGGCTTGATTTGATGCTGACACTGGTTAGATGCTGGTTTGATGCTGACAGTTGGTTTGATGCTGACACTTGGTTAGATGCTGACACTGCTAGTCTGTAGAACGTAGCAAAAATTTAGAAGATAATAAGCAACCAATTTGAATTTACTTTTTTATCCTCTGCGTAATTTACAGCCTAAATGGCATTTAGTTCTCATTAAACCACCCAGCTAATGTGTGTGTAAAAAAGAGGGTTACACAATACATCCCTCTATTTAAATATCTTAAACTGTAATAGAAGAAGCATGATATAAAAACATGTATTTACAAATATTTATACATTTACAAGTGTATACTGGTACAGATGTTATGTAACTACATAAGGAAAGAAGAAGGCACACATTTTATGACAGTTTATTTTTAAATGCTTTTAATTTAGTATTTTTATGTATTTATTTATTTTTGAGATGGAGTCTCACTCTGTCACCCAGGCTGGAGTGCAGTGGCATGACCTGGGCTCACTGCAACCTCCGCCTCCCTGGTTCCAGTGATTCTCCTGCCTCGGCCTCTCGAGTAGCTGGGATTGCAGGTGTGTGCTACCACGCCTGACTAATTTTTGTATTTTTAATAGAGATGGGGTTTCACCATGTTGGCGAGGCTGGTCTCGAACTCCTGACCTCAAGTGATCTGCCTGTCTCAGCCTCCCAAAGTGCTGAGATTACAGACATGAGCCACTGCGCCCGGCCAATTTAGTATTTTTAAAAAACTATTTCTTGAATATATTTAAAAGTCAACTTTAATATGTTTAAAAGGTCATACCAGAGTTGGCCCTTTTTCAATACAACTGGTGTTGTTAATAAGATGACAGCCATGGGAAGATACGGAGACACAGGAGAACTTCATGTGACGATGAAGGCAGAGGTTGAAGTAGCTTTTTTTACTATTATGTATTTAATATATATACTATATTTAATATAGTATAGCTTTTTCTGCTATATATTTTACAAATTTGAATTTTTTGTCATATTGAAATTAAATTTAAATTTTTCTCCTAAACAGTTCTCATCTATAATTCTCTCAGTACTGCTGTAATAAAGGTAATTCTTCTTATTTTTGAAATGGGAACTTGTTATACAACGATTAGATTGATTAGTATTGATTAGTAACGAGATTAGTAGTGTTGTCTTTAAAATAAAGAACTGTACAGCAAACATTTTGATTTAAGTACCTAATGTAATGCTAGATTGAAACATAAAATAATGTTCCATAGTACCTCACAAAGGACTGAGGATCAATTAACAAGGCTTGTCAGAAGGTAAGAAGAGATGGGAATGGGGAGGACTGCAGCATGTTCAAGTATTGGGGGAAATGTCCAGAGCTGCTGAAGAAGAAAGAGGTGGGTGAGACAAAGCTGCAGGTGCAAGTAGCCTTTAGAGTTAAGTCGTACACAAACTTTGTGCTTAATTCTGTGGGTGATGAGAAGTCAAAGGGCTTTAGGCAAAGGAATGGCATGGTTAAGCTATTTTCAAAAGACCATTGTGGTCAACAGTAAATCATATCAGAACAAATTCTCTTTATGGAAGATAGTCAAATTATATGCAGGTAGAAGCAAACAGTAAACATTTTCAATTATTTTGTTTTCTGGTTGTACTGCATTATGTTTTTCATTATTTCACATGATCATGGCTCATTTTTAAACAATAATATAAGAAAAAGAGATAAGTATGCCAACATATGTATGTACATATATATGCACATCTATTTCTTTAAAAGATTTTGTAAACTTACAATTGAGGAGGGCTGCAGATGGCAACTGTTTTAGTAAATAAAAACTAGAAACTTTTACAAATTGGATTAATGAGATAGTCATTTATTCAAATTGTTGCAAGATAATGATCATGCATTACCTAGAGACCTGTTTGATTTTAACCCTCCCAAATAATGTAATCTTTTTTATAATTGTAATTATATACCACAGGAATGAAGCATACATTTTATTTTATTTTTTAATTGGCAAATAATGGGTACATAGTGATGTTTCAATATATATTATGCACAGTGATCTGATCAGGGTCATTAGCATATCCATCTCAAACAATTATCATTTCTTTGTGTTGGGAACGTTCAATATCCTCCTTCTAGCTACTTGAAATTGTACAGTATATTATTGTTTACCGTAGTCATCTTACAGTGCTATAGAACACAAGCACTTCTTCCTCATATCTAGTTGTCATTTGAAGCTTACATTTTTTTTCTTTTGAGACGGAGTCTCGCTCTTGTCGCCAAGGCTGGAGTGAGCGATCTCAGCTCACTGTAACCTCTGCCTCTTAGGTTCAAGTGATTCCCCTGCCTCAGCCTCCTGAGTAGCTGGGATTACAGGTGTGTGCCACCATGCCCGGCTAATGTTTTTGTATTTTTAGTAGACACAGAGTTTCACCATGTTGACCAGGCTGGTCTCGAACTCCTGACCTCAGGTGATCCACCCGCCTCGGCCTCCCAAAGTGCCAAGATTACAGGCATAAGCCACCGCACCCAGCCTAAAGTTACATTTCAAACTTGTGCCATCCAACACCACATCCACAAGCTATGAGGCTACTGAGCACTTGACATGTGGCTGGTCCAAACTGAGATGTGCTGAATGTGCAAAATACACCCTGGATTTTGAAAACTTAGTTCAAAAAAAGTAAAATATCTCAGTAATTAATATTGTTGATAACAAGTTGAAATTGTAACACTTTGGCTATACTTAGTTAAAATAAATTATTTTTAATTTTAATTTTAATTTTAGAAATGAAGTCTCACTATGTTGCCTGGGCTGGTCTCAAATTCCTGGGCCCAAGCGATCCTCCAGCCTCATCCTCCCAAAGTGCTGGGATGACGGGCGTGAGCCACTGTGACTGGCCAAATTATTAAATTAATTCACACGTTTCTTTTTACTTTTTAAACGTAGCTACTAAACGTTTAGAATTACCTGTGTGGCTCCCATTTATCTCATTGTAGATGCTGCTCTCTTAGAACATTTTCCATCAGAGAGAAATCAACTAGTTTCGTTGTGTGAGGGGGAGCTTTCTTTTTACTTAGTTATTTATATTTATTTATTTTGAGATGGAGTCTTTTGAAAATAGCTTAACCATGCCATTCCTTTGCCTAAAGCCCTTTGACTTCCCATCACCCACAGAATTAAGCACAAAGTTTGTGTACGACTTAACTCTAAAGCCTACCTGCACCTGCAGCTTTGTCTCACCCACCTCTTCTTCAGCAGCTCTGGACATTTCCCCCAATACTTGAACATGCTGCAGTCCTCCCCATTCCCATCTCTTCTTACCTTCTTATCTCTGGCTCGTTACTTCAGGTGTCAACTTAAACACCACTTTTCTGTTTCAGTTAATCTGTTTTACATTCTTGTATTCCTATATGATGTTTGTGCTTTGAAGTTAAAATTCAAGTGTATTGAAATTCTGGTTTTCTTGGTGGGCTGTACTGAGTGCAAGGAGGCACTGATGTTTCCATTTGAGCGGTAGCAACCCTCTCGGCTTCCTATTCCTTGAACATGTGCCAGGTGCCTCTGCCAGCAAAGCCAGGTTGTACAGGGGGACAAGACCCCATCCCTTTCCTCAGGAAGCCAGAATTGCGGGGAAGACAGACACACACGGTGCCCCATCATGCTAACCAGAATGTGACATCTGCTTTGATAGAAGTCATAAAATGTGCTATGGGGTGGAGATGAGGAGGGTAATTTACTTAAAATATGTAATTTTCTACTCACCTGAGTGTCATTGTTGTCACAGGGTCTAGAGATTAAAATTATACTCTAAAATGCTTTTGGAAATAGAATTATTTATAAAGTCTTTGAGCATGCCTTAGCCGCAGTAGGTGCTTCTGCTGTACTCAGCTCATTCATTTTTCAGAAAGCACCAGTGTAACTACCTGGCCCAAATATTGACACCACAGAAGCCAATTTGTTGTTTTTGGTTTCTGAGAAGTACAGGGGAAAAAACCTATGTTCGGGCTGGAGCATTATTGAAGAGAAGAGGAAAGGTTTATATGATGAAGTACTTTCATTTTACTGCTGCTTTGTTTTTCTGGATTAGTTTTAATTGTCTGTAAAGTGCAGGTGTTCATTGTCAAATGGGGGGTGGGGAGCTCCGATCTCTGCATTCCTGCTGTACCCGCACAATCACGCCCTGAACCAGGCCCTGAACTCACATAAGGCTGCCCTGAACTGGGGAGCTCCCTGCACAGGGAAGGATTCCAACGTCCCTCAGGAGCTCATGGCATGTAAGGAACAGTTAGAATCCCTGCATCTGCATTTACCAAGCCTCAGTCACCACTGCCTTGTCCTGGCGAAGTCACACTTGTCACCGTGGTGGCTCAGACTCTCCTAGAAGGGGATGACAAACGTTCACTTCCCCATTATATTCTTAAAATGTTGTAAGTTTAAATGTATACCTACCAACAAACCTTGAGGCTCAACTATTTTACTAAAGTTTAAGTTTTCTCTTCCTTTGAAACAGTTGCACATGCTCCCGATTGTTTGTATAAATTGCATTTTCTGGATGGTGTAGTTTTAGTGAGTAGAAGGTAAAGCCTGAGATACAATTTTATTATATGTTAAGCGCAAAACCTTCCAAGTGGGAAGGATCATGACCTATAGTACATTTCAGTTTGTTTGTTCTGGCTACTGGGGAGAGAGACGATTATGGGGAGGAGAAGAGGGGTTAGGAGGCCACTGCCAAGGCACGGTCACAAAAGACGGTGGCTTGGGCCAGACTCATGTTGAGGGAAGGAGAAAGAAGTGAGTGGGTCTGGAATAATTTGTTGGAGGTGAAACACATAAAACTAACTCATGGTTTGGGTGTAAGGGTGAGGGAAAAAGGAAGTCAAGCATAACTTCTTCAGCTGGGGCCTGATGAAGAGTGATGCCACTTCAGTCAGTCTTCAGTGGACTGAGGAACACGGGAGAAACAGGTCTGGGCAGAGGAAAAGGAGACCTTCCATTGTGGCTGTGCATTTTTGAGAGGTCTGTAAGGTACCCTTCATGCCGCAGAGCAAGCAGTGAGTTGTACTGGAATTTTGGAGCCCAGGAAATGGTCAGGGCTGGAGATACCAGTTTGGGATCAGCTAAATAAACTGTCATGAATTCATGTGTTTAGCGCCTCATTAAGTATTTAGCATATTAAGGATATTTTTAAATGGGAGAAATGCATTCAATAAATTCTGATGGTTTTTTTTCTTTTCAGAAATATTCCCAAGAGATTCTAACTTAAAAGACAAATTCATAAAGCATTTCACAGGTAAGTACAAAATTTATCAGTGATTCCATTAACTAAATAAAAAGACTGTGTGCAGAATACTATGTCAGGCACTAGGGATATGAAAATAAATGTCTGTAAGGGACTCACGGTCCAGTTGGGGAGATGGACGGATGCTACTAACTTGTGTTAACTGTAATGTAAACCAGCCCTTAATAAGTAATAGAAGTATGAACCACTTTTTAAGGATACACAGGAAGTGAATAATGTGGCCAAGAACTACCAAGAAAGGCTAGTAGTAGACACAGTATTTAAGGTGGGCTTTAAGGGATGAATAAGGCTTTCCCGTGGTGAGGGAGACCTTCTGTTCAGAAGGAGTGCATTGAGTAAGCCATGAAGACACCGGGTGTGGTTTAGGCAAGGACAGGTGTACACGGACTGTGAGTGGGCTTAGGTAGGGACTTTTTGGCCCTGGTCAAATATATGGCTGGAAAGGTAGGTTGGAGTCATGTTGTGGATAATCTTAAGTGGCATGCTAGGGAATTCAGACTATGTTCCCCAACCAGGTAGGGGCAGGGAGGGAGGAGGCAATAGAAAGTTTTTGAACAGGGAGGGACAGACTTTCATATGCTACATCTTTTTAAAATATATTTATTTATTATGATTATTTTTTTCTGAGACAGAGTTTTGCTCTTGTTGCCCAGGCTGGAGCACAGTGGCATGATCTCGGCTCACTGCAACCTCCACCTTCCGAGTTCAAGCGATTCTCCTGCCTCAGCCTCCCAAATAGCTGGGATTACAGGCATGCACCACCACACCTGGCTACTTTTTTGTATTTTTAGTAGAGATGGGGTTTCACCACATTGGCCAGGCTGGTCTCAAACTCCTGGCCTCAAGTGATCCGCCTGCTTAGGCCTCCCAAAGTGCTGGGATTACAAGTGTGAGCCACCACGCCCGGTCAAAAATTTTTTATTTTTGGGACAGGGTCTGGCTCCATCACTCAGGCTGGAGTTCAGTGGTGAGATCATGGCTCACTGCAGCCTTGAACAAACAGGCTCAAGGGATACTCCCACCTCAGCCTCCGAAGTAGATGGGACTGCTGTGCCATCACACTCAGTGAGTTTTTTATTTTCTTTAGATATGGGGTCTCACTTGTTGCCCAGGTTGGTCTTGAACTCCTGGCTCAAGTGATCTTCCTGCCACTGCACCGGGCCCATCTGCCACATCTTGAGCACAGATAAATACTGTCCCATGACACTGTTTTGTTCTTCATATCAACTTTGTGAATCATTTGCACATTGTCCTATGCCCCAATTTCTAGCAAATCACTGAATTATTTTAAACAGTACACCCCCATATTTACTATTGGCATTGCCTCTCTGTTCCCAGTCATCCCAGCTACTTTTTTCTTCTTTTACACCTCGGGCCTGTAATGTGGGAAGGATGTGGTTTGCCCACTTAGTCAAGTCCAAGGGCCCTACCTGTTTATTAACGGAAAGGATGGTCCTGAGGATCAAGTGGAGATGCACCTGCAGGGCACAGGGATGTGTGAGGATGTTAAGCCTTTTGAGGCAGCTGTGAGCGACATGACTGTGGACCCCACGAGAAGCAGACTCCAGAGGGAGGGAGGGATGAACATTTTGTTGTTGTTGTTGTTGTTGTTGTTGTTGTGTGTGTATTTTTTTTTTTAAGAGATAAGGTCTCACTCTGTTGCTCAGGCTGGAGTGCAGTGGTGCAGTCATAGCTCACTGTAGCCTGCAGCTCCTGGGCTCAAGGATCCTCCTGCCTCAGCCTCTAGAGTAACTGAGCTGGGACTACAGGCATGTGCCGCCATGCCTGGCTCATTTTTTATTTTTATTTTTTTGTAGAAACAGGGTCTTGCTATGGTGCTTAGGCTGTTCTTGAACTCTTGGGCTCAAGTGATCCTCCTGCCTTGGCCTCCCAAAGTGCTGGGATTACAGACATGAGCCACTACACACCATCCGGGATGAAAGTTTTGATGGGCCCTACCTTGGATTTAAAGGGAGAGACAAGGGACTTCTCAAGGCCCTGCCCATTTTACAATTATCCTAGACAGTAATAAGACACAAATTATTATAATTAGAAAATGGAATAAATGTCTTGGCATGTAAACATTAATTGCTATTAAATAAAAACAGAAAGTAGAAACCAAAGATACTTATTTTTTGCACTTCTCATCCACTCAATTTGCTCACTACAGACTTTTTATTTTCTGTCCAGAGCTTTTTCCTTCTAATTGTTCTAGACAGTTCTACTAAATGTGAAGATTCCATTATGTGAGATGTTGAGAACATGAAATGAATTTAGATTATTTTTCATAGACCACAACTCTACCTCCCACAGAGCCTAGGTAGAGGGAAGAGCTCTCAGGCACATTCTTTTAAGGGCATGGAAGGATGTAAAGTGCTGTTGTATTATATCCACCCATAAAGTGCTAGGAAATTTGTTTGGAAAACATGCCTATGTTTATAATAAGCATTCTTTTCCTGTGCTCTAGGGCCGGTCACATTTTCACCAGAATGCAGCAAACATTTCCACCGACTCTATTACAATACCAGGGAGTGCTCAACGCCAGCTTGTAAGTAACTTGGGTGGGTTTTTTTTTAATTATCCAACAATAAATGTGTATAATTTTAAACTTCAAATGTCTGTGGGTGGGAAGTAGTAGACTAAACATTGAGATTCTATTTATAAAGCTGATTTAGAACACTGACAGAACCTAAGGTTTGTGTGTACTGTTGCCACTGTAAGGAATGAAACCACATTCTAATTGGGAATCTATTCAAATCTGATAATAGCCAGATTTCCTTAAAGACTAAAGTGTTTGTTAGGATTTAACATTTTATCATGATTCAAATTCCTTGGCATAAATAGGGTGCTGTCTCAAATAAATGAAAAAAATGAGATGACTGTGAACCCTAAATAAAATTTTTTTCATAAGTTATTTTAAAGTAAATATTTTTTTATATCACATCATTTATATAATGGTGCTGGATTTTTCTGAGTAATGATAGCATGTAAAGGTTGCTATAATGAATTCTTTTGGATACTTAAGTTACTAAAGTTAATAATAATTCTAAACATAATGTTTAAGTGCTATCATTTAAAGTGCCAGAATTATGACTATGTGTGGTAACTCAGTTCACTGTTTTTAAATTCCTTTCTAAGCCTCAACTTTCCTTTTAAAGAACATGAATTCTAAGCATTTTGTTTCTTTTTAACTAGATTGCTCATCTTGAGGACTATTGACTTTTACTCAGCATGTTAAGTTGTATTTGTTATAAACTTTTCAAAAACAACTTGTGTTTAGGCCGGGAGGGGTGGCTCACAACTGTAATCCCAGCACTTTGGGAGGCCGAGGCAGGCGGATGGCTTGAGCTCAGGCGTTTGAGATCAGCCTTGGCAACATGGTGAAACCCTGTCTCTACCAAATACAAAAATTAGCCAGTCTTACAACCCGGCTTCTAAATAAATAAATAAATTAATTAATTAAAATTCCAAAATAAAATAAAATAAAACAACTTGTATTAAATGGCTAGAGAAATTTAATCATGTTAGATTACAGGCAGAATGACTAATGGTAGCCAAGCATGGTGGAGAAAGCACGTGCTTTGGGATAAAGCTTTTGACTAGTTATGGGGTAATTAATTAACATTCTGAGGCTCTTGTCTCATCTCTAAAGTGAAGACAGGAATAGCACCTTCCTGATTGTGTTATTAAAAGAATTGATGAGAAAATCCATTTTCAGCACTTAACATAGTAGCTATTTATTCAACTGTAGTTATTGTTATATGAATTAGTGACAATAATAACAGGATTTCCCCAACAGTTCTAGTAACTATATATATAATTTACCTTTAAATGTTTTTCCTAGATTACAAAAGATGTGCTAGATTGTTAACAAGATTAGCAGTGAGTCCACTGTGCTCCCAGACCTAGCAAACCTACCCTGTGAGTATATATTTATTTTTCTTATCCTGTTTAATAGTCTAACTTTATTTTTAAACATTTTTTCCCTTTCTTTTTGGTTGATACATAATGATGGTACATATTTCTGGGGTACAGTGTGACATTTTGATACTTGTGTGCCTCAAACATTTATTCTTTTTTATATTGTGAGCATTCAAAACCTTCTTTTGCAGCTTTAAACATATATGCAATGAATTATGGTTAACCAGATTCACCCTAGAGTGCTGCAGAGCCCCAGAACCCGTTCCTCATGTCTCGCTGTAGTTCATATTCACTAACCAACCTCTGCACAGCTGTGCCTCCCCACTCCTCTTTAGCCATTTTTCTTTTTTTTTTCTGAGAGAGTCTCGCTCTGTCGCCAGGCTGGAGTGCAATGGCGCGATCTCTGCAATCTCTGCCTCCCAGGTTCAAGCGATTCTCCTGCCTCAGCCTCTCAAGTAGCTGGGACTACAGGCATGTGCCACCATGCCCGGCTAATTTTTGTATTTTTAGTACAGACAGGGTTTTACCGTGTTGGCCAAGCTGGTCTCAAACTCCTGACCTCAAGTGATCCGCCCGCCTCAGCCTCCCAAACTGCTGGGATTACAAGCGTGAGCCACCGTGCCTGGCCCTCGTTAGTTTCTAATGCCCAACATTCTACTCTCTACTTCTATGAGCTTTTTTTTAAAATTATAGCTCCCTCATATGAGTGAGAATATTTATCTTTCTGTGCCTGACTTACTTCACTTAACATGATGTCCCCCAGCTTCATCCATGCTGGCTTGAATGATAGCATTTCATTCTTTATATGGCTGAATAGTATTCCGTTGTGTATATACACAACATTTTCTTTATCCATTCATCCATTGATGGACATTTAGTTTGATTGCCTATCTTGGCTATTATGAATAGTACTGCAGTAAACATGGGGGTGCAGGTATTCCTTTGATATACTGATTTCCTTTCCTTTGGATACATACCCAGTAGTGGGATTTTGGGGTCATATGGTAGTTCCATTTTTAGTTTTGTTTTTGAGAAACTTCCATACTGTTGTTCATAATGGCTGTACTAATTTACATTCCCACCAACAGTATATAAAGGTTCCTTTTTCTCTGCTCCTCACTAGCGTTTATTTTTTTGTCTTTTTGACAATAGCCATTCTAATTGGGGTGAGATGATATCTCATCATAGTTATGATTTGCATTTCCCTGATGATTAGTGATGTTTAGCATTTTTTTCATATATTTGTTAGACTTTTGTATGTCTTCTTTTGAGAAATGTTTATTCAGATACTTTGCCCTCTTTTAAATCAGATTATCTGTTTTTTGCTGTTTAATTGTTTATATATTCTGGATATTAGTCCCTTGTCAGGTGAATGGTTTGCAAATCTTTTCTCTCATTCTACATGTTGTCTCTTCACTGTGTTAATTGCTTAATTTTCTTAAGAAAATGTTTGAATAATGTCAGAAGCCAGGAAGCCTATTTTAGCAATACCCATGAACTTAATCTATGGATTTTTCACTAAGTGTTAAAACTTGGTCCAAATGAAAAGACCGTTTTAATGAATTAGTTTAAAATATCCTCAACAGTGATTGAATTAAAATAGTTTTTTGACAACCTTACCAGCCCTGAGTGATTTCCAAAAATCCTTCAGCATTTAGTGTTATCTTATGACTGTGCAGAAACATTACACAGATAGACATTAGATTAACAAAAGTACTTATATATTCTATTTTTTAACTGTCCAAAATAGATAATAAAAAAGAAACCAGGTCTTAAAACTTTGGTACAGTTTTGGTATTGTAGGTAGGAAACAGAAAGAAGATATTGTAATAATAAGAGAAAAAGCAAAGAATAAAAAAGATAATGAACATGTAGTTATTTCTTGCTCTAGCCTATTACTTTACAAGAGTGAAATGTTAAGTCAGAATTTTCATTCTGGCTAATTTATCGTAGGAGCCCTTGGGCAATAAAGTATTTGTACGATCCTAAATAAATTGAATGTAAATTGTAACAGTTTTAAAAAAGTAGAATCTATACAAAATACTGAAAGATACTTATTTCTTTTCAAATATTTCTCTAATCAGTAGTTCTTTCGCAGTGTAGTACCAAGTCAACTTTTTTTGGGTCAGCATTTCAGTACCATGGACAAGTCCTTTTAAGGAAGTGGGTTCCTCAGGTTGTGAAGGTGGGAATGAAAGTCATAGGTGATGGCTGGGCATGGTGGCTCACACCTGTAATCCCAGCACTTTGGGACGCCGAGGTGGGTGGATCACTTGAAGTCAGGAGTTCGAGACCAGCTTGGCCAACACGGTGAAACCCTGTCTCCACTAAAAATGCAAAAATTAGCCGGGTGTGGTGGTGCGTGCCTGTAGTCCCAGCTACTTGGGAGGCTGAGGCAGGAGAATCGCTTGAACCCAAGAGGTGGAGATTGCAGTGAGCTGAGATCGCAGCACTGCACTCCAGGCTTGGCGACAGAGCAAGACTCCGTCTCAAAAAAAAAAAAAAATGGTCATAGAGGACTTGTAGTCTAAGATTACTCATGAATATCTTGAATTGACCAGTGTAACTCAGTATCAATATATCCCAAATAACTGCATGGGGATTTACTTAAACTATCTCACAGTTTTGTTGTGACAATTACTGAGACAATCTTGACCTATACTATATATACCTATACTATAAGTTGCTATACTTAGTCTTATTTTAAAAGTGATTATTACACATTAATGATAATAATTAGAACTGTTAGTTCTGCATATCTACAGTTGCTAAATTGAAAACATTGTTTTTAGATTAAGAAAATAAACTAGATTATTTTAGTGGCAAGAAACTTAATTCAATTACTCTCAATCTACCTGTCTCAAAGCTTTTTTCTTTCTTTCTGTTTTTTTTTTTTTTTTTTTTTTTTGAGACAGGGTCTTACTCTGTTGCCCAGGCTGGAGTGCAGTGGCTTGATCATAGCTCGGTGTAGCCTCAACCTCCCAGGGTCCAGTGATCCTCCCACCTCAGCCTCTCAAGTAGCTGAGACTACAGGCTCATGCTGCCATGCTCATCTAATTGTTTTTTTTTTTTTTTTTTTTTTTTTTTTTGTGGCAACATAGTCCCACTGTGTTGCCCAGGCTGGTCTCGAGCTCTTGGGCTCAAGTGATCCTCCCATCTTGGCGCCCAAAGTGTTGGAATTATAGACATAAGCCATGGTGCCTGGCCTCAACTCTTTTGAACAATGCAGAACATGAATCAGGATAATTCATTTGGTTATTGAAATGACCTAAACCAAGTTACGTTTATCTCTTTCTTCGTTTTTAATACATTCCATGTAAATGAGTAAATTTACCTAAGGTCCTCAAACAACAAAATACTGGAAAAGTTTTCCCAAACAAGTACTGTATTATAATTTAAGATAATCTACACAAATTTACATTCTGGGCTAGATCATAGAAGACAGAGCTAATAAACATGACTTTTAAAAATTATAGATTTTAGAGACTTAGTGATTTTTCTCTATAGGAGTTATCCATGATAGTATCTGTTTTGAATTATTTATTTAATAAGGTTTACAATCAATACTACAGATTAATAAATGTTAGGGATATTTAATGAGTTGTTTACAAGATGTCAAGTTCTTTTCTGTTTTGGTATGTCTAGATATCATAAATCTTTAAGGGAAAAATCAATAATTAAAGTCTCTAAAAGTACCGATCAACCTTCCTGCCCCTCTGCACACACATTAGTCTGCATTCTCAGGATTAGACTGTAAATTAGGAGTCCACAGATTCTTTAAGCAAAATAAAATAAAACTATTGAAACTGTACATATTTATAAGTATTCTAAAAACCAGATCATAAATGATATGGCTCTTCTTTTCCTCTCACAGACATTTCCTAAGAATGTACATCTAATTTGAAGAAAAAGTGCCTCAAATCATGCAAAATGTAAAAAAAGATGAAATTTATATTTCTATGGATATTAAGATGAGTAAAATAAGAGACTTCCCAGAAATAACTGGTTAGCTGTTTCCTGTCATAGGATGGAGTCTTTCTTGCTTTATCTTTCTGTGTATACAGTAATTTATAATTTTGTAAAACAGAGTTTGAATTGCCTATTGAAAATTAGATATTAAAAATTGTGTGATTGTATTTTATTTTTACTAGATATATTATTTTCTTTATATGGTCAACATTCTAATTAAACATTTAATTGTGTAAATTATATCTGTGAGTGCCAGTGAGAAATAATGATTTTTTGGTATATGACTGTTAGTATATATTTGTCAAATCATCATGTACCAAGTTACATTTTATAATTCTTATTTAATATTTAAATACATTTATTTAGAACTTGTCTTCACTTGCATTAATTTGAACTGTGAATTTTATTAAAGTTGAAATATGAAAAAATGTGTTGTTTCCTTTGAATTAAAGATGTTTGTAATAGAGGTTATGCTTTTGAAGTGTGATTACTATATAGGTATATGTGTATAAATATGTATTGTTTGAATTAATAATTAGAATCCTGAGACAATTTCTGCCTTTTAAAGTTAGAACATCTGGTATTGCTCTCTTAAATACAAAGAAGTCCAGTTGTTCTTGGACTGGCTAGCGGTACCTCAAGGAGTGAGAGGAATGTATGGGTGGCCTGAATGCTCTGTTTAGAATGTAGCAGAATACTCTGAGGCATCCAAGAAGTTTCATTCAAAAACAACAGTGAAAAAAAGTCGTGACCCTACAACAAAACAATGGAGAACCTCCATCCCTTTAATGAGTAGACAAATCATGGCTTGCTTAACAATACCTAAACAGTGAAGTCATTGACTTTGTATCACTTGCCTACTGCTTGTGTTGGTGTCATGAAGACATATGTATCTCTGTGCCACATGGAAGCCATCATTTCAATTATGCAGTGCTTTTGGTCTCTTGCATAACTTCCAGACACTGTATCATGTCTCTTTGTGTATATATATATACATTGTCCTTTGTTCCTCAGAAAACCAAGCTAAAAAAATGCCCCTTGGCTTCAGGAATATTATGAAGCTCCATTCTCAATTTTTGGTTCCACTTATTTTGGTCTATGAGCAAAGATTTACAAATAATTATGTTTAAAAAATCTGAGGTGGGAGAGAAAATTCTGCAGCAATGCTATATAATAATGGAAAAAGACTACTTTTTAGTTAATTGTACTTATCATAATAATTATAGTACTATATCTGGGAAAATGAAGTAGTTTTTGATTATAAGTATCTGGGGAGCTGAGGGCTATTTTTATAAAGTGAAGAGGCTGTTGAATGATGATATAAAAGAACTTACTGGTGAGACATATTTGGCTGAAATACAAAAAAATAGCCTAAAGGGGCTTCGTGATTAGTATGGTTTTAATAAGATAAATGATTTCAGATGCAATTCTATGAAATTAGATTTTAAACCTTCTCATAGATGAGTAGTATGCCTCAGAAATGTATTGCATGCTATACATTTCTCAAAAACCCGCAAAGATATATTAAATATTACTCCAGTTAAAACCATGTTTATTTTATTACATGATCCTTTTTCTTACTGTATTAATGAGAAAATTTTCTCACATGGACAAATGAGTGATTTAAATGTGAGTAGGGTAAAATATTCATGGTTACTTGGTAAAGTAATATCCACACACCAGAGAAATGATCTCATTGTCTAAGCAGCAAGCCAGGAGGTTAACAATGTTTTCAGAATATTTAGAGCCGCATCAACTAAGTGGGCTGTTCTTAACTCAGCACTTAAGGGATTTAGGAAAACAACCCAGTTAAGCTTGGTGCTGTCTGTATAATTACCTAACCTTCCACTTCACTTCTTAGTGTAGATCTTTTGGTTGGAAAGGCAAAATGCAGTTAGTAAAGCTAGCCCTTGAGACATTCTAGAAGAGAGGAAGTGGGCTTTAACCTTGGGGTGGGGAGGGAAGGTGTATGTGTCTTATTTTCTACATGGTTAAAAATGGTTGACTGGAAAAACTAACCCTATCTAAAGTAGCCTTTCCTCACATTTTCTGGCTTAATTTGCTTAAAAATCATTTATCAGTCTATGCAATCACACTTGATGGTTTCTTATCTACCTCACCACAATAAATGGTGATGAATTCTCTCTACAAGAGAAGAGACTGTCTTCTGAAGTATTTCTAGAGCCTACAACAATGTCTGGTTCATAGTAGGTACTTTGTGTAGTGAAAGAATAAACAATCATCTCTTACTCCAATGAATGAGATTAACAACACTGTAACTGGTAATAAAAAGCAGACACTGACTTATGAAAACGCTATTGAGAAGTTGTCTAGTGACTCATCAAAACTTTTATGTTTTCTATGAAAACATTGTGTTTACCCACTTCATTTCTACTCCTGTAACTGCTTCAATTTATCCAACTCATGGATTCAAAGAACCTTACACTGGCATTGGAACTCAATGCCTGTGGGCCAGGTGATTAACACAAGTGATTTGATTGTACCACAGAGACCCTACCGGTCTGGGGTGGGGCAGGTTTGCAGCCCCACTGCATCTCACCGGCCATGCTGCTAAGTGAGAATGCAGGCTTCCTTCTGATTTTTCTAGGAAAACTGCAATCTGGATTTTTATGTGAAACATCTCAGTTTCTAAATGTTGGCATTTACTAGAAAAATTCCAATGTATATGCCAGCCAAATAAAAAAATTTGGAGCCCTATTTGAGCCTATTTGGCTCAGAAGCTGCCATTATTTGACATCTGATGGACATTTTTAACTTGGGATTTTTTCAGTTTGACTTCCTTTCATCCCCTTTGAAGAACTGGGATCCCTCTTCTGTCTGGTCCCTATGGAGATTTAGTGGTGAGTTTTATATTTATGCTTTGGCTTTGGCCTGGCAGCTCCCTAACACCCTGCTCCTGGGGAACTTTCTCTGGAGCTCCTGCTGTGTAGCCCCATGCAAGGTAAACCACATCTCCGTGTGTTTCACAGAACCGTGAGCTACTTCTTGATCCTTGACAAAGGTGAGTCTTTGCCTCTTCAGTGTGTGCCAATCATAGGTGGGGAGGTTGATGAAGGGAGAGATGTGTAGAGAGGGAGTGAGTGAGATAGAGAGAGGGGGGAGAGAGAGAGAGAGAGAGAGAGAAGAGATGGTTTGCGATAAATATGCTGCTCTATTTACCTATCTGCATCAAGCGAGATGTATTAGTGTTCTCTCAGAGGGACAGAACTAATAGGATGTGTGTGTGTGTGTGTGTGTGTGTGTGTGTATAAATATATATATATATACATCCTACTCCCTATATATATACATCCTATTCCGTATATATGTATATATATATATACCTGTCTGCATCAAGCCAGATGTATTAGTGTTCTCTTAGAGGGACAGAACTAATAGAATGTGTGTGTGTGTGTGTGTGTGTGTGTGTATGTGTATATATATATATATATATATATATATACACATCCTATTCCCTATATATATATGCATCCTATTCCATATATATATATATATATGGGAATTTATTAAGTATTAACTTACATGATCACAAGGTCTCACAATAGGCTGTCTGTGAGCTGAGGAGCAAGGAAAGCCAGTCCAAGTCCCAGAACTGAAAAACTTGGAGTCTGATGTTCGAGGGCAGGAAGCATCCAGCATGGGAGAAAGATGTAGGCTGAGAGGCTAGGCCCACCTCTCTCTTTTTCACATTTTTCTGCCTGCTTTATATTTGCTGGAAGCTGATTAGATTGTGCCCACCAGATTAAAAGTGGATTTGCCTTCGCCAGCCCACTGACTCAAATGTTAATCTCTTTTGGCAACACTCACACAGACACACCCAGGATTAATACTTTGTATCCCTCAATCCAATCAAGTTGACACTCAGCATTAATCATCACAAATCCACCTCTTGTCAACTCAAACCCATACATATCTCCTGAGATCATACATAATCTTCAAATTAAGAAAATAATGAGGTCATAATTATGCCTAACATAACACAACTATCCTTCATACAACAGGAAACTCACCAATCCCCAACCCAAATACTATTACATAAAGTTAACAATACTTAAATGCTGATATGAAGTCAGTAAATCTTATGTGACATGATAAAGGAAAAGGAAATAAAATGAAGATATTTTCTTAGTACAGGTGTGTACATGAACAAACATGTTTTTAGCAAAAGAAGGAGGAAATACTCATGACCATTATAGTCCTCATTTCTGGAGCTGGTCACATGGTTGTAGCTGGTATTGATGACAATCTTCTTCTACTACCCATTCTGTATTCCCTTTGCCTTCAGCAAGCACCTCAGCAGGTGGTGGTTTTTTTCCTGGTGGAGTGACCCAAACCTTCATTCCTGAAGTGTCTTGACCATTTGTACTCCCGCCTGGACTGAGCTGTTGTGGTTTCCCATTGACCTTAATCACAGGGCATGGTAATACTGAGAGATGCCCTAGTGAATCTCCTGTGTTCTATGCATACTCTTCCTTACTTCCATTACAGAGTAGTAGACAGATTTCATCTTGATAGTCTGGATCAATCACCTCACCCAACACTGTAACTCCCTTCTTAGCCTGTTGACTTAAAGGTAAGAGGAGTCAACGTGTGCAGGTTGCAATCTTAACTTCCAGTTTAATGGAATCGTTGTGTCTCCTGGTGGCAGCATTCCTCCCTCTGGAACTAAGACCACTAGGCCAGCAGAACATAACGTCGTGGGAACAGGAAGCAAATTTTTGCTAGTGGATCACTAGGGGTGATGGTGAGTGGCGCCACTTCCACTTCCACCCCTTGATTCCTGGACCTGTGCATCTTGGCTATGGGAGAAATGGTACCATATATTGGACATTGATTTAGAGCAAACACAGCTCTCTGGAGAACTTTGCCCCAGCCCTGCAAAGTATTGTTGCTTAGTTGGCATTGTAATTGTGACTTCAAAAGGACATTCCACCGTTCTATCAATCCAGCTGCGTTAGGATGATGGGGAGCATGGTAAGACCAGTGAATTCCATGAGCATGAGCCCACTGCCACACTTCTTTAGCAGAAAGTGAGTGCCTTTGTCAGAAGCAATGCTGTGTGGAATACCATGATGGTGGATAAGGCATGCTGTGAGTCCATGGATGGTAGCCTTGGCAGAAGCATTGCTTGCAGGATAGGCAAACCCATATCCAGAGTAAGTGTCTATTACAGTGAGGACAAACCTCTGCCCTTTCCGTGATGGAAGAGGTCCAGTATAATCAGCCTGCCACTAAGTAGCTGGCTGATCACCCCAAGAAATTGTGCCATATCAAGGGCTCGGTGTTGGTCTCTGCTGTTGGCAAATTGGGCAGTCAGCAGTGGCTGTAGCCAGGTCGGCTTGGTGAGCGGAAGTCCACGTTGCTGAGCCCATGTGTAACCTCCATCCCTGCCACCATGGCCACTTTGTTCATGGGCCCACTGGGCGATGACAGGGGTGGCTGGGGAAAGAGGCTGAGTGGTGTCCACAAAACGGGTCATCCTATCCACATGATTATTAAACTCCTCCTCCACTAAGGTCACCTGTTGGTGAGCACTCCCATGGGATACAAATATCTTCACAGTTTTGACCACTCAGAGAGGTTCGTCCACATACCTCTTCCCTAAATTTGTTTGTCACCAATTTTCCAATCATGCTTCTTCCAAGTCCCTGACCATCCAGCCAAACCATTGACTACAGCACATGAATCAGTATATAATCACACATCTGGTTATTTCTTCCATGTAAAGTGCACAACCAGGTGCACTGCTGAAAGTTCTGCCCAGTGGGAAGATTTGCCTTCACCACTGTCCTTCAGGGATGTCCTAGAAAGGGGCTGTAGTGCTGCAGCTGTCCACTTTTGAGTGGTGCCTGCATATTATGCAGAACAATCTATGAACCAGGCCCTAGTCTTCTCTTCCTCTGATCATAGGGAACTTCCCATGAGGCCATCAGTGCAGGCTAAGGGAGAGAAGGCAGGGTGGCAGGAGTGGAGACCATGGACATTTGAGCCACTTCCTCATGTAACTTACCTGTGCCTTCAGGACATGCTTGAGCCTGATCACATGTATTCCACTTACATTTGATGATGGAATGCTGCTGTGCCTGAACCACTTTATGGCTAGATGGGTCAGAAAGCACCCAGTTCATTATAGGCAGTTCAGGTCGCATGGTGACTTGATGACCCAGAGTCAAACATGCAGTTTCCACCAAGGTCCAGTAACTTGCCAAGAGCTATCTCTCAAAAGGAGAGAAGTTATCTGCAGAAGACGGCCGGGCCTTGCTCCAAAATTCAACAGCCCAGACCTGTTGCAAAGCCTTCTCCTTTTCTGGACCCCACTCAAAACTGGCAGCCTTTCGGGTCACTTGATAAATGGGCTGGAGTAACACACCCAAATGAGGAATGTGTTGCCTCCAAAATCCAAATAGGCCCAATAGGTGTTGTGCCTCTTTCTTGGTTGCAGAAGGGGCCAAATGCAGCAACTTATCCTCACTTTAGAAGGAATATCTTGACAGGCCCCACACCACCGGACCCCTAAACATTTTACTGAGGTAGAAGTTCCCTGAATTTTAATTGGATTTATATCCTATCCTCTGTAACCCAAATATATCACCAATAAGTCCAGTGTGTTTGGTCCTTCTTGCTCATTGGATCCAATCAGCATAGTGTCATCAATGCAATGGACGGACCAGTGTGATATCCTGTGGAAGCAAAAAATGGTCAAGGTCTCTCTGAATAAGATTATGACACAAAGCCAGAGAGTTGATATATTGCCATGCTATTTACAATAGCAAAGACACGGAATCAATGTAGGTACCCATCAATGGTGGGTTGGATAAAGAAAATGTGGTACATACACAACCATGAAATACTATACAGCCATATAAAAGAATGAAATAATGTCCTTTGCAGCACCATGGATGAAGCTGGAGGCCATAATCCTAAGCAAACTAACACAAGAAGAGAAAACCAAATGCTACATGTTCTCATGTGTAAGCAGGAACTAAACACTGGACACACATGGACACACACATGGGAACAACAGACACTGAAGATTATTTGATGGGGGAGGAAAAAAGGTGGATGTGGGTTAAAAAAACACCTATTGGGTACTAGACCAACTACCTAGTTGCAATATATGCATGTAACAATGCTGCATATTTACCCCCTAGATCTAAAACAAAAGCTGAAATTTAAAAAAAGAAATGCAAATTAATACCACAAAGGGATATTATCATATGTCAGAATGTGACATAGTTTGTATATTTGTTCCTGCCCAAATCTCATGTTGAATTGTAATCCCCAGAATTGGAGATGGGGCCTGGCGGGAAATGACAGGATCACAGGGGTGGATTTCTCATGGATGGTCTAGCATGATCCTCTTGGTGCTTCCCTTGTAATAGTGAGTGAGTTCTCATGGGACCTGGTTGTTTAAAAATGTGTGGCATCTCTGTCCCTCTCTCTTGCTCCTGCTCTGGCCATATGATATGTCTGCTTCCCGTTTGCCTTCTGCTATAATTATAAGCTTCCTGAGGCTTCCCCAGTAGCTGAACAGATGCCAACACCATGCTTCCTCTAAAGCCTGCAGAACTGGGAGCCAATTAAACCTCTTTTCTTTATAAATTACCCAATCTCTGGTATTTCTTTATAGCAATGCAAGAATGGCCTAATACAGAATGGATATTATTAAAAAGTCAAAAAAGAACACATGTTGGCATGGGTGTGGAGAAAATAAAATTCTATACATTGCTGATAGGAATGTAAATTAGTTCAACCTCTATGGATGGTAGTATGGAGATTTCTCAAATAACTAAAAATAGAACTACAACTTGACCCAGCAATCCCACTACTGGGTATCTACCCAAAGGAAAAGAAATCATTATATTAAAAATATGCCTGTACAGGTATCTCTATCACAGCACTGTTTACCATAGCAAAGTCGTAGAACCAACCTATGTATTTATCAACGGTTGGATAAAAGAGAGAGAGCTATATATATATTAAATATATATTATATATTTTGTATACATTATATATATAAGATATATATATATAAAATGAAATACTATGCACCCCAGAAAACGAATGAAATCATGTCCTTTGCAGCAACATGGATGGAGCTAGAGGTCATTATCCTAAGTGAACCAACCCAGAAACATAAAAACCAAATACCACACATTCTCACTTGTAAGTGAGAGCTAAACAATGGGAACAAATGGTCGTAAAGGTGGAAATAGTAGACACTAGGGACTCCAAAAACAAGGAGGATCGTGGAGGGGTTAAAAAAATTACCAGTCGGGTACAATGTTCACTATTTAGGTAGTGGGTACACTAGAATCCAAATCTCCATCAGTATGCAGCTTACTCATGTAAGAAACAAGCACATATACCCCTTGGATCTAAAATAAAATAAAATAAAAAATAAAAAAGAGTTGATATTGTTAAAATGAGCAACTACCCAAAGCAACTTACAAATTCAATGCAACCCCTATTAAAATACCAATGGCGTTCTCCACAGAAGTAAGAAAAAATCTTAACGTTTGTATGAAACCACAAATGACCCTGAATAGCCAAAGCAATCCTGAGCAAAAAGGAGCCTGAGCAAAAAGGACTTCAAAATATACTACAAAACTATAATAACCAAAATGTCATGGTATTGGCATCATAGTACTGGCATAAAAACAGACAAATAGACCAATGTAATAGAGTAGAGAACCCAGAAATTAATCCACATATCTATAATCAACTGATTTGTGACAAAGGTGCCAAGAACACTCACTGGGGAAAGGACAGTTCTGGGAAAACCGGAAATCCACACCTGGAAGAATGAAATGACCCCCGCCTCTCATCTTATACCAGAATCAATTCAAAATGGATTAAAGAACTAAGTGTAAGACCTAAAGCTATAAAACCACTAGATGAAAACATAGGAAAAATGCTTCAGGACATTGGTCTGGGTAAAGATTTTACAAATAATATCTCAAAAGCACATCACATAGCAAAAAAACAAAACCCAAATGGGATCATATCTTTCTTTTTCTTCCTTTTTTTTTTAGCAGACTTTTTTAGTATCCAACAAAAGGGATTATATCAAACTAAAAAGCATTTGTGAAAAGTGAAAAGACAACCTATAGAATGGGAGAAAGTATTTGCTATTCATTTGACAGGGGATTAATATTCAGGATATATAAGGTCTCCAAACATGTCAACAGAAAAAAAAAAAAAAAATTTGATTAAGAGATGGGCAAAGTTTCTGAACAGAAATTCGTCAAAAGGAGACATACAAATATGGCTAACAAATATATGAAAAAAAAATGCTAAATATCACTAATCATCAGGGAAATGCAAATCAAAACCACAATGAGGTATCATCTCACCCCAGTTAGGAGGGCTATTCTAAAGAAGACATACATGTGGCCAACAAGCATACGAAAAAATGCTCAACATCACTAATCATTAGAGAAAGGCAAATCAAAACCACAATGAAATACCATCTCACACCAGTCAGAATGGCTACTATTAAAAAGTTAAAAAATAACAGATGCTGGTGAGGTTGCAGAGAAAAGGGAATGTTTACACGTTGCGGGTGGGAATGTAAACTAGCTCGGTCATTGTGGAAAGCAGTGTGGCAATTTCTCAAAGAACTTAAAACAGAATTACCATTTGACCTCGCAATGCCATTTTTGCGTATATAAGCAAAGGAATATAAATCATTCTACCATAAAGACACATGCACGCATATGTTCATTGCAGCACTATTCACAATAGCAAAGACATGGAATCAATCTAAATGCCCATCAATGGTAGACTGGATAAAAAAAATGGGATACATAAACACCATGGAATAATATGCAGTCATAAAAAGAATGAGAACATGTTATTTTCAGCAACATGGATGGAGCCAGAGACCATTATCTTAAGCAAACTAATATAGGAACAGAAAACCAAATACCGCATGTTCTTGCTTATAAATGGGAGCTAAATACTGAGTACCCATGGACACAAAGAAGGGAGCAACAGACACCAAGGCCTACTTAAGGGTGAAGGGTGGGAGGAGGGTGAGGATTAAAAAAAACTACCTGTGGGGTACTATGCTTATTACCTGGGTGACAAAGTAATCTGTACACTAAACTCCTGGGACACAAGTTTACATACGTAACAAGAAACAAAGTAAGAAACCTGCACATCTACCTCTGAATCTAAAATACAAGTTAAGGCCGGACATGGTGGCTCATGCCTGTAATCCCAGCACTTTGGGAGGCCGAGGTGGGAGGGATCACTTGAAGTCAGGAGTTCGAGACCAGCCTGGCCAACATGGTGAAACCCCATCTCTACTAAAAATACAGAAATTAGCCAGGCTTGGTGGTGGGCACCTACAATCTCAACTACTCTGGAGGCTGAGGCAGGAGAATCACTTCAACCCAGGAGGTGGAGGTTGCAGTGGGCCGAGATTGTATCACTGCACTCCAGCCTGGGCAACAGAGCAAGATTTTGTCTCAAAAATAAATAAATAAATAAGCAAATAAGTAAATAAATAAAAGTCAAAAAGAATTCGATTTTTTAAAAATAAAAAAATTGTAAAAAGTTTAATAAAAAGATCCTTTTTAGTCTCTCTGAGATATAGAAATAAATGCATAAAGAAATGTTTAGCTTTTTTATTTTATAAAATATATTTGTATACATGTTCAAAATTACTTTGGTTCCAAGAAACAGAAGCAATCTGATTTAGATTAAGCAAATAGAGATAATCTCTGAGTTACTGGGGCAATCCTTGGGTTCAAACTTGGCCTCTGGAAGGACAATAATTGGAAAGCTCCTGGAACCTTAGCAGTGAGAATTTGCAGAACTTCCTCCAAACACATTGCCGTTGGTAAGATCCAGGTCTCAGCATGCTCACTTCTACACCCATTCCAAAGTGGAAGTTCTCGGTAAGGAGAGTCTGACTGACTCAGACTGGATCAGGTGTTGACAGCAGAGTGGGCTTTTCCTAGGAAATAAAACTGCAGTCCACTTGCCCCTAGAGGGCAAACATTTCCAGCAGTCTGTCAAAGGTTCTTGCTTCCGAGAAATATTGAACATCTCTTCAATCCATTTGCTTGAGTTAAATACCAAGAAAAGAAGCTATAACAGGGACAAAAAAGAAGAAGGTGCCTTCTGTTTATTTTACTAATTCCACTGCATTGCTGATTTATCACCCGTGTGCAAAAGGGCCTTCGGTGGAATGTACTTGGTTTGCTGTAAAGAATTAGAATCTCACTTAATCATCATTTGGAGTTATGTTACTATTATTAAAACAGCAGCTTCCAAAATTAGAATTTTAGTTCTGCAGCTTTAAAATATTTGTGCAATGTCTTAAAATATGAAAATATCAATACATGAATTTCTGACCTGTGTTCTAATGGAAATGACTTAACGATGCTTATTAGAGTAAAACCTAGACAATAACCATTTATTTTTGAATGTGTTGCATGTGCAAAACATTAGGCTGAGCAGTTTCTCATGTTCATTAATTTCATATGAATAGGAGGTAGAAATCAACAGTGTTCAGTCTCATTTTAAAGATAAAGGGATGGAAGCCAAGAGATTTTTAATAACTTCCTCAAATTTAAACAGATAACAAGTAGTAGAGTTAAGATTTAATCACAGGTTTTTCGACTCTAAGTATGACATTCTCTGGACTATATTACACTGCCTCAAATAGTATAAATCTTTCCAATTGGATCTGAGTCCAGTGGGTACATTGTTATTCCTGGGATGGACGTGCTGGTGTCTGTAGGGCAGATTGGACTGGAAGTGGAGTTCATGAATCAGCTTAGACAGAGAGAACGAGTTACATTTAAAAAAAAACCTCAAAGTCATAACCAGAAAAGGCAAAAGCATGCAGAAAATCTTAGATGTGAGTCCAGGGTACAACAGAGACACAGGAATGGTATCTGGGAAAGTAAAGACAGAGTAGAGGAGATCTGAAGAGGCTGTGGTTAAAATATTTAAGAGCTGGGCACGGTGGCTCACGTCTGTAAACCCAGCACTTGGGAGGCCAAGGCAGGAGGATTGCTGGAGCCCAGGAGTTTATCAGCCTGGGCGACATAGTGAGACCCCACCTTTACAAAAAATAAAAAAATTTAGCTGGATGATGTGGTGCGGGCCTGTAGTCCCAGCTACTCAGGAGGCTGAGGCAGGAGGATTGCTTGAACCTGGTAGCTCGAGGCTACAGTGTGCCATGATCACACCACTGCACTCAAGCCTGGGAGACAAAGTGAGATGCTGTCTCAAAAAAAAAAAAAAAAAGGATATTTAAGAACCAGTGTGTGAACAGGAGTAGATTAGATATATTGAAGTGCACAGTTTAAAGGAACTATAAGGAGCTGGGTGTCTCCTTTCTTCCTTTCCTGTGTACTTTGCCAAGCTGCACAGAACCAGGGCTTCTCTGAGGCCTGTTGGTGGGAGGCTGTGCTGTGCTGGCAGCGTCTGAGAAGTGACAACCCAGATGTGCACCCCCAGCCACAAGTATCCTACCGAATCAGGCACCAGCAACTATTGTCAGTGGTACATGGCATCTAGGATCTCTTGCTCCAATGATTTGGGTTATATTTTCCCTAAAATGAGTATAAGAACCTTCTGAGTATGCTGTTTAGAGAAAGAAATGGTAACGATCAGTGAGATGCGAATAGAATGGGAGTTCTAAGCTATGTGATTTCAGATATCAAGATTATCCCCAATGATTGGTGTTTTAGATGGTGCAAAGTGGCTTCCCCCTGACTGACTCCAACCGCCTTCAGGTTAAACCCATATAACACACAGCCTCATTCACAGACCACGTAGTTATTCCCAGCTTTTCTCTCTCTCTGTCTTTGTTTTTTTGTAGGGGGTGGGTTTTTGTTTGTTTCTTTGTTTGAGATGTGGTCTGGCTCTGTCCCCCAGGCTGGCATGCGCGATCTCAGCTCACTGCTGCCTCCACCTCTTGGGCTCAAGCAATCCTCCCCTGGGCTGCAGGCACACACCACCATGCCCAGCTAATTTTTGTATTTTTAGTAGAGACGGGGTCTCACCATGATGCCCAGGCTGGTCTTGAGCTCCTGGCCTTGTGATCTGCCCCCCTAGGCCTTCCAAAGTGCTGGGATTACAGGCGTGAACCACTGCACCTCGCCAGCAATGCATTTTATATTGTCTTGGTGAATGGAGTTTCTTCAGGGCCCTCAGAAGGAATAGTAGGCAGATCACCCCTAATGGAATCATAAGAAATACCCCATTTACCAGGACTTTTGAACTCCTTTCTTTTTAATGCTTTAGTGATGTCCTGACATTTGACCTCAATGACTATGGGACATTGCTGATTTCAAGGATCAATCATCCAACTGAACAGACTATGAATACCACTCACAAAGCCTCCAGCCAACCAAATAAATCCCACATCCCAGATGAGATTGTATAGTTTCAATAAACTCAGACAGATTGAGTCCCTTTTTCCATCCTTCTTGGCCTTACTTCTTTTTCTTTTTTTGAGACGAAGTCTCCCTCTGTCTCCAGGTTGGAGTGGTGTGATCTTGGCTCACTGCAACCTCCACCTCCCAGGTTCAAGTGATTCTCCTGCCTCAGCCTCTCGAGTAGCTGGGATTACAAGCACACACCACCATGCCCAGCTAATTTTTGTATTTTTAGTAGAGACGGGGTTTCACCTTGTTGGCCAGGATGGTCTCGATCTCTTGACCTCATGATCTGCCCACCTCGGCCTCCCAAAGTGCTAAGATTACAGGCGTGAGCCACTGCTCATGGCTGGCCTTTCTTCTTAAGAATCTATTTCCACAGATGCCTCTGGGCATCAGTCAGTAAGTTTGGCAAAATTATCTCTTTCTAGAGCAAGTCTTATTTCTCCTCATCTGGGATAGTTAAGGATCTAACTCACATAGGCCTGGAGACAACAAGAGGTAGTGGGGCATGTCCTGAGAAGAACTGTCATTTGTAAAGCATTGTTTATAGGTGTATCATTGAAATACTTGTGTTTTGAAAAGGACTGATTCCCTCAGTGTAGGGGTGGTGGAATGAGGTGGAGAAGGGAATTTCAGTGAATTTAGATGATCAAATTTAACTTCATTCATTTCTGCCCATATGTCCCCACCCCATGACTCAGAGACCTGTGTCTTCTGAACAGAACCTTTATTTTAGCATGAGAGGTGAATGGGTCAAGCATTCACATGGTGTTTTAACTCTGCTAATATTTCCAAGAGACCCTGGCTTGGTTACATCTCAGTTATTCCTATTCTGTGATTAGAAGTTGAGATACCTGTTCCATTGCCATGGAGGGCTTTCTGGTTCTCTGTGAATGCACTCAATTGTATGTTCAGATTCATGTTCATGTACAAATTTGAATTTGTGTTTTTACTTTTTAATTTTCTTTTGCTCCTGGTATACTCTCCATGGCCATCAGGAGAAGTGGCGCAGCTCCACAGCCTCCATCCTTACTATTGTGTCCACAGTGTCACCGACACTTGATGGCTCAGTAACTTGATCTCCACCTATACATTATGCAGTGCCACCTGCAGTGACAATTTGAGTAATCCTGATGCTCTAGCATGTCGTAGATGACCTGTGTCCCATTTATGCCTGGTAAGAATCTTATTCTTGCATTTCTCAAATATACAACCATGTGCCACCCAATTCCAGAATCCATATTGGACAGTCTGCTTCCTGGAGCTATGATAGGGTCAGGTTTATGTGTAAATTTGGCCAGGCTATGGTACCTAGCTATTCAATCAAACACTTATCTAGGTATTGCTGTGAAATTGTTTTGTAGATGTGATTAAGGATATTGAGGTGGGGGATCATCCTAGATTATCTGGGTGGGTCTGAGGTAATCACAGAAGTCCTTAGGAGAGAGCAGCAGGAGGAGCAGAGTAAGTAGCAGGAGATGGGAGAGCAGAAGCAAGAAACTGGAATGATGCAAGGGAGAGACAAAGAATGCAGGTGCCTCTAAAAGCCAAAAGGGCAAGAAAATGAATTCTCCCCCTGAAGCCTCCAAAATGAATGAAGCCCTGTCGACACTTTGATTTTAGACTTCTGACCTTTAGAACTGTAAGATAATAAATTTGTGTTATTTTAAGCCACTAAATTAGAGGTTGTTACAGTGGCAATAGAAAATAGATACAGACTTTGGTACCAGAAGTGGGGTGCTACTTCCAGTGTCAGTGACTCTATTTATCAGGATGCCAACAAGATACAGAAGGCATACTCAAAACAAGATAACTTGAAGGGGTTTATTTACAAAGGGACTATTTAGAAAGATATTGCTGTAGAAGAACCACAAGTAATAGTGCAATAGTTAGGGACCTAGTACCTCTTGTACTATAATGACTTCTATGCTGAAAAAATCAGGGCAGGGAGCACTTACTGGAATCCAGAGGAAGAATATTGTATGAATTTGGTTGCTTTTGGAAAAGGCACACTTGTAGGCATAGAGGAAGCTGAAGAAATAAGCAAACTGGCTTCACTTTCCTCCCTCCTGTGATTCCCTACTGTATTTGCCACGGTCTGAACCAGGGGGCATGGCTGTTGATGGTCACACACACTGCCCCCTGGGACAAAGATGATGGTGGACAAAGATAAAGAGTAGATCTGAAGGGAAAAATAGGAGATTTTTAGTGCATCACATAATGCTTCTAATTACAGCCTTCAAATTGGGAATGACATATAAGAAATGAAATTACATTTATGTTGATAATTAATTGTTAACAAAATAGTTGAACCATAATTTGTTGTGTGTGTGTCCAAATATATATTCTTCTTTATTCCTAAAACGATTTGCAAGAATATTTATATTTTGTTTGTATCTTGTGCTGACTACTCTGAAAAAATGAATGCCATCACTGCTGAATTGTTTAAATTCTGACCACGACCATGGAAACAGAAACCAGGAGATGGCAGTAAGCCTTAAAGCTACCACTTTCAATAGCAAAGAGGACACAAAGACAGACCTTCATGCTGTGTATGTTTCTAGGCCACCTGCTGTTTTCTCTACATGTCAGCCTTATGACCTGTACAAACCTAGTATGGGCCAAGCTGTTAGAACATTCACAGAAGCAAGCGAAAACCCCACACTTTCTGGCATCAATACCCAACTTAGGCATAGGTAGTGTTAACAATATGCTACCTGTCTTCTGAATGATACAAAGACCTTAGAACATTTTTAACTCCACTCACTTTTTACATGATGTCATGTAAGTTTTGTTTAGTATTTTAGTTTCACATTTTTATATTTCCAAATTAGTCATTGTGATTGTTGGTACTTTGTTCAGCCAATGCTAGTTTACATTTTTCATATTTTGGTCATAACATTTGGACACCGTTGTTCCTTGCATCCCACTAATTCCTCTAGGTTTAATTTTCTTCCTCCTGAAACTTATCCTTTACAGTTTTTCTAGTGAGAATCTGTGAGGATTTAACCTTCCCAGTCTTTGTTAGTTCAATAACATTTTTATTTTGTGCTTATTTTTGAAACAGATGATTATAAACTTCTAGGTTGAGAGTTATTTTCCTTCTGCCTCCAAAGCAAAGAAGTATCTGTCCCAAATTGCTAATAGGGCTGAGGCCAAGAAACACTGATCTAAGATATTATTTAAGGTATTATGTAAGAAAATGATCTAAGAATATTATGTGAGAAAATGTCTTCCTCTTGTATAATCTTGATTTTTCTTTGGGATTCTAGTATCATATTTTTTTATCTCTACCTTTCATATTAAAGGTGTTGTTTAGAGGGGGGTTGGAAAAATACAGTTTGTAGGCCAAATCGTGTCCATGGTATTTTTATACAACTCACAAGCTAAGCATTGCCTTACACTTTATTTTTCTTCTTCTTCTTCTTTTTCTTCTTCTTCTTCTTCTTCTTCTTCTTCTTCTTCTTCTTCTTCTTCTTCTTCTTCTTCTTCTTCTTCTTCTTCTTCTTCTTCTTCTTTTTCTTCTTCTTCTTTTTTTTTTGAGGCAAGGTCTTGCTCTGTTGCCCAGGCTGGAGTGCAGTGTCACAATCATGGCTCACTGCAGCCTTGACCTCCCAGGTTCGGGTGATTCTCCCACCTCAGCCTCCTGAGCAACTGAGACCACAGGCATGTGTCACCACAGCCTGGCTAATATTTTTGTATTTTTTTGTAGAGACAGGGTTTCACCATGTTGCCCAAGCTGGTCTCAAATTCCTGGGCTCAAGTGGTCCTCCCACCTCAGCCTCCCAAAGTACTGGAATTACAGGCATGAGCCACTATGCCCACCACTTCATACTTTAAAATAAAAAAAGACTACGTGACAGAGATGGTACTGTAAAATCTAAAATGACATAAAATATAAAACAAAAACGAGTGGGAAAGAGAAGAAGGTAGAAGTACAAGAAACACACAAGAAAATCTGAGGGTCCATCTACATTGCCTAACATCTGAATGCTAAGCATTTAAAGCATAGAAAAAAAGTTGAGAAGACAAAGTCACCAATAAAGTAACCCAGAACATGTTTCAAATGGAAAGATGTGAGTTTTTAGATTGGAAGGAATAACTAAGTGCCTAGTGACAAACAATTATGAAGTTTAAGAACAATGAGTGCATGGCAGAGGTTTTTCTCAACTTCTGGAGAGAAAAAAACAATTTATGTCACCTACAAAGAATCAGGATGATTTTGGATTTCTTGGAAGAATACTTGAAAAAGGGAAACAAGGTAAAGACATCTTCAAGACTCTGAAGAAAATGATATCCTCCTTCAATTCCATTCCTAATGAAACGATCACGTGTAAGGGGAAAACTAATGTTTTCAGTCTTTAAATGCTTCAACACTTACTGTCATGCTCTTTTTTTCTCAAAAAGCTATTGGAGGAGGGTGAGCTCCACCAAAACAATGACAGTAGGAGTAGAAGAGGAAAACATCACAAACAGGAAACAGTAGGTCCATCACAGAAGAGGGTCATGGGCATCCCGAGAATGACAGTGAAAGAAGACCCCAGGATGACAGCTGTGCCCTAAAAGAGGGTGATCAGTCTAGATTAGAGCAATGTGACTCAGGAGACAGATACCAGGTGAAATGTTATTACTGAGATCTCAGCAACAATTGCATCCTCTTTCTAGCTGGAGGGCACGCACCCACTTGCAAAACTTTGGCCAAGGGTCTTTCTCACCGTTGGCTTTCTTGACCTCGTGTTGATGAGGTTCCTATAACCCTCTGCATAGTTCACCCGTTGGCTTCCCCAGAAGTGGTTTTATAAGATCACAGGGTAGCTCAGTCCAGATTATAATCCAGAGAGCCTAAATTTTTATTCTTCAGGGGAACTTTATATACTGTGGGAAATATTGGCTTTTCTTTACATGGCTAAGTTCGGTTTTTCATATGTTATTTCATTTTTCAAACCTGAGTAATATTTTATATAGGGACACAATCACAGAGTAATAAAACCATAAAAGAAAATAAATAAGTCAGGACAGTGGACACCTCTGGGGGGGAAAGGAAGGAGACATAGTCAGAAAAGGACCATGGCAGCCTTCTAAGGCTTTGTGACATTCTTTTATTTGAAGTGAGTAGCCTGTCAATGGGGGTTTACTATAATTTATTATTTTTTGAACAATTCATACATATTTTAAATTTGGGCAAAATAGGCTAGATATATCCTAAATAGATACAGTCTCTAGCCTAGTTAGAGACTTTGCTGATCATTTGGAATTCATTGTTGACAATTTGGAATTTATGGGAGATGCAATCTTGGAAAAGTGGATTTTTGGAATGGTTTGATCAATTCAAGCTCTCTTTTTTGTGATATTTTTCATAATAGATTACAAAAGAAAAGATGATTTACATTCGATGTATCACCAAAAAGAAAATCAACTTACTGCTTCATTCAATATTGACTCTTGAGTGACTCCCATGTGCTGGCTTGCTGCTATGAGCAGAATGAGAAGATCAGAGAGTGGTCCTTTTCTTTAGGGAGCTCCTTATCTAGGGGAAGAGACAGGTATGCGACTTAATCAGACCATGAGTTCTAGCAAGATAGAGGATGAGGTAATGTGCAAACCCTCCTGTCATAGCTAGAAATGCTGGCGACCCAGATACTTTAAAATGCATAGTTGGATTTTCAGAAAGAAAAGGAAATTCTCCAATGACAGAAGTGAAGAAATAACTAAAAATTGAAGAGACAAGTACACTAGTTGATGCTGTGGCTTCCCTGAGTCTGAGATTTACTGATCTCCCCGAGAGGGGCCTCAATGTAAGAGGGAGATTTGGGTTCATGCAAAGTGGGCAGTTATTCGAATACCCTTACCTAACTCATTAATTGCAACCATGAACATTTAATCCTAAAACATTATGATTAAAGGAACTAAAAGGGAGAATGTAGTGGACCTCAAACCAAGGTTCTGAATTTGGGCAAAAAGTGGCAAGACGTGCCTGAGGCAAACTTTTGCTTAGTGATCTGTGATCCTGGTGCTGATGCCTGTGGAATTTACGAGGGTTATCATGGTCAAGGAGTGCAGCTTTCAGAGGGTCTGGTCAACCCAGAGGCCATGGCCATAGATGTCCTAGGCCTCTGATGTCTTGATACATAAAGAAGCAAGATTAGGAAGGCATCTTTTGTGCCTTCCTAATCTTGCTTCTTTATGTATCAGGAAAAGCAGGAAAACACTTCTGGGTTCAAAAAGCAAAGATCAAAGCAAAACAGCAGTAACAGCACCCAGTTAGCTCATTCTCCTCTAAACTGAAGTTATTGAAATGTAAGTGATTATGCCAAACTCGTTTCTTTCTTTCTTTCTTTCTTTCTTTCTTTCTTTCTTTCTTTCTTTCTTTCTTTCTTTCTTTCTTTCTTTCTTTTTTTAAAAATTGAGACAGAGTCTCGCTCTGTCACCCAGGCTGGAGTGCAGTGGTGAGATCTCGGCTCACTGCAACCTCTGCCGCCCAGGTTCAAGCAAGTCTCGTATCTCAGCCTCCCAAGTAGCTGGGAGTACAGGCGTGTGCCACCATGCCCAGCTAATTTTTTTGTATTTTTAGTAGAGATGGGGTTTTGCCATGTTGGCCAGGCTGGTCTTGAACTCCTGACCTCAAGTGATCCACCCTCCTTGTCCTCCCAAAGTGCTGGGATTACAGGCGTGAGCCACTGCGCCCAGCCTAAACTTGTTTCTTAAGGTGCTGTTCATACAAATTAATTGAGGACCAAAATGTCTTATGTGAAATCTGTCCTTGGTTCCCTTTCTCATAAGCAGATTTGCCCCTAACCCTTATGTCATGCAATCACTTTAGAGATTCAGACTCAGAATGGGAATTTCATAGTTAGCAAAACAGTAAAAATGGATTCTTTAGGAGGAGAAAAGAAAAATTCATTTAGAATTTTTTTTTTCTTCCCTTAGAATACTTACTATTCTTTGCAAGCTGGTCAGTGATCAGACAGTATGGCAGAGGGGATGAGGAGAGTTGAAGTTCTTGGTATGGTTCAGTTAATTGTCTCTCAATTAACTCTGCAAATAAAGCTCACAAAATTCTTGTTATTAATAGTAACTATAATAATAATGTATAATTGAGATAGAATCAGGCATTGTTTTACCATATTTTTGAATTTTGGAAAACTCTAAAGTAGTATAAAGAGCGTCTATGTATTCATATGTGGACATATTGACACATTTCCTTCATCCTTTCCCCAGCTTTCCTCAGCTTCTGAGTTATTTTGAGGCAAGTTTCAGTCATTTATTTAATCAAGAAATATTTCAGCATACATGTCTAGAAGACAGGACTCTTTAATAAACATGTGACATGCCCTTAAAATCATTATTGCCTCTAAACATTAGTGATTATTCCCTAATATCATCAAACACCCAGTCAACATTTGCATTTCTTCAGTTGATCAGCCATTGTTAACCGGCGCAAGACATAACAAAACAAAAAGGGAGGGGGAGTCCTAAACTGTATCAGGAAGCTTTACAGTTATGATAGAACACAAAGAAGACACTATTTTGACACTAAAGGCAAATGTTAAATGCAGTGTGATTTCACTTGGCTGTAGTTCAGCTCTGCCTAATCCATGTCAGCCAACATAGTGGAAGACTGTTCCTAAACTGTGTCAGCTGTATCTCTTGACTGAATGACTTAGTCACGTGCTTCCATACATTTAAAACTGGGACATGGATTAGACCTATGCTACTTCTGATTTTTCCTCAAACATACACATTTTCAGAAAGGTACTGTAGAATGAGCAGCTGGCTCTGTAAGAGGTATATTGGGAGATAATTGTGTTTTGGGATTACAAGAGAGCTCATTGAGCGATGGAAGACAGGAGAATTAGACTAGGAAATAGAAGGCAAATTCAAGTGGTGTAGGTATCCGACTTGACAGAGCCCAGCTGCTGGAATAACAAACGGGCATATGTTTTGTCCCTCTGCTCAGGTTTCAGATTCTAGGAGGAAGTGGGATTGCCTAACTTTCTAGTCATGCATCCAGCCTTGGCTAAAAGGAGCCTCCACAGTTTGATTCATAGTCTTACTAACAGGGCAAGGTAATTCTCCGAAAGCAATTGGGGTGCTAATATAGAAATTAAATATGGCCAAACATGGTGGCTCATGCCTGTAATCCCAGCACTTTGGGAGGCTGAGGAGGGCAGATCGCCTGAGGTCAGGAGTTTGAGACCAGCCTGACCAACATGGTGAAACCCTGTCTCTACTAAAACTACAAAAATTAGCCAGGTGTGGCGGCACGTGCCTGTAGTTCCAGCTACTCAGGAAGCTGAGGCAGGAGAATCACTTGAACCTGGGAGGCAGAGGTTGCAGTGAGCCAAGATTGCACCACTGCACTTCAGCCTGGGTGACAAGAGCAAAATTTCAACTCAAAAAATAAATAAATAAATAAATAAATAAATAAATAAATAAATTAAGTAAAATAAATAGAATAAATGCAAGGAAGTCAAAGAGCTACAAAGAGAGTGGAAATGGCCATGATGACAGCTTTCGGCTTCACTGGGGCAATTAAGAAAAATCTAGAATGAAAAACAGACAAAAACCTTGTTTTTTAATGTACTAAGGTAAGGCTGAAAGTAAAATAGCCAGAAAAATTGCTGAATACTGTAATGAAATGCTGAAAGGTGTTGTTTACTTCTAATTGAGCTGAGAACTGAGGAACTAAAGAAACTTTGGTGTTCAGTAATACTCTTATACCTTCAAATTTTCTTTCTTTTTTAAATATATAGATACATTTTTTATTATACTTAAAGTTCTAGGGTACATGTGCACAACGTGCAGGTTTGTTACATATGTATAAATGTGCCATGATGGTGTGCTGCATCCATTAACTCATCATTTACATTAGGTATATCTCCTAATGCTATCCCTCCCCCCTCCCCCCACCCCACAACAGGCCCCAGTGTGTGATGTTCCCCTTCCTGTATCCAAGTGTTCTCATCGTTCAATTCCCACCTATGAGTGAGAACATGCGGTGCTTGTTTTTTCGTCCTTGTGATAGTTTGCTGAGAATGATGGTTTCCAGTTTCATCCATGTTCCTACAAAGGACATGAACTCATCATTTTTTATGGCTGCAGAGTATTCCATGGTGTATATGCGCCACATTTTCTTCATCCAGTCTATCATTGTTGGACATTTGGGTTGGTTCCAAGTCTTTGCTATTGTGAATAGTGCTGCAATAAACATACATGTTCATGTGTCTTTATAGCAGCATGATTTATAATCCTTTGGCTATATACCCAGTAATGGGATGGCTGGGTCAAACAGTATTTCTAGTTCTAGATCCCTGAGGAATCGCCACACTGACTTCCACAATGATTGAACAGTTTACAGTCCCACCAACAGTGTAAAAGTGTTCCTATTTCTCCACATCCTCTCCAGCACCTGTTGTTTCCTGACTTTTTAATGATGGCCATTCTAACTGGTGTGAGATGGTATCTCATTGTGATTTTGATTTGCATTTCTCTGATGGCCAGTGATGATGAGCATTTTTTCACGTGTTTTTTGGCTGCATAAATGTCTTCTTTTGAGAAGTGTCTGTTCATATCCTTCACCCACTTGTTGATGGGGTTGTTTGTTTTTTTCTTGTAAATTTGTTTGAGTTCTTTGTAGATTCTGGATATTAGCCCTTTGTCAGATGAGTAGATTGCAGAAATTTTCTCCCATTCTGTAGGTTGCCTATTCACTCTGATGGCAGTTTTTCTTGCTGTGTGGAAGCTCTTTAGTTTAATTAGATCCCATTTGTCAATTTTGGCTTTTGTTGCCAAGGCTTTTGGTGTTTTAGACATGAAGTCCTTGCCCATGCCTATGTCCTGAATGGTATTGCCTAGGTTTTCTTCTAGGGTTTTTATAGTTTTAGGTCTAACATATAAGTCTTTAATCCATCTTGAATTAACTTTTGTATAAGGTGTAAGGGAGGGACCCAGTTTCAGCTTTCTATATATGGCTAGCCAGTTTTCCCAGCACCATTTGTTGAATATGGAATCCTTTCCCCATTTCTTGTTTTTGTGAGGTTTGTCAAAGATCAGATGGTTGTAGATGTGTGGTATCATTTCTGAGGGCTCTGTTCTGTTCCATTGGTCTATATCTCTGTTTTGGTACCAGTACCATGCTGTTTTGGTTACTGTAGCCTTGTAGTATAGTTTGAAGTCAGATAGCGTGATGCCTCCAGCTTTGTTCTTTTGGCTTAGGATTGACTTGGTGATGCGGGCTCTTTTTTGGTTTTGTAGGAACGTTAAAGTAGTTTTTTCCAATTCTGTGAAGAAAGTCATTGGTAGCTTGATGGGGATGGCATTGAATCTATAAATTACCTAGGGCAGTATGGCCATTTTCACAATATTGATTCTTCCTACCCATGAGCATGGAATGTTCTTCAATTTGTTTGTATCCTCTTTTATTTCATTGAGCAGTGGTTTGTAGTTCTCCTTGAAGAGGTCCTTCACGTCCCTTGTAAGTTGGATTCCTAGGTATTTTATTCTCTTTGAAGCAATTGTGAATGGGAGTTCACTCATGATTTGGCTCTCTGTTTGTCTGTTATTGGTGTATAAGAATGCTTGTGATTTTCGCACATTGATTTTGTATCCGGAGACTTTACTGAAGTTGCTTATCAGCTTATGGAGATTTTGGGCTGAGACAATGGGGTTTTTTAGATATACAATCATGTCATCTGCAAACAGGGACAATTCGACTTCCTCTTTTCCTAATTGAATGCGCTTTATTTCTTTCTCCTGCCTGATTGCCCTGGCCAGAACTTCCAACACTATGTTGAATAGGAGTGGTGAGAGAGGGCATCCCTGTCTTGTGCCACTATTCAAAGGGAATGCTTCCAGTTTTTGCCCATTCAATATGATATTGGCTGTGGGTTTGTCATAAATAGCTCTTATTATTTTGAGATACGTCCAATCAATACCTAATTTATTGAGAGTTTTTAGCATGAAGGGCTGTTGAATTTTGTCAAAGGCCTTTTCTGCATCTATTGAGAAAATCATGTGGTTTTCGTCTTTGGTTCTGTTTATATGCTGGATTACATTTATTGATTTTCGTATGTTGAACCAGCCTTGCATCCCAGGGATGAAGCCCACTTGATCGTGGTGGATGAGCTTTTTGATGTGCTGCTGGATTTGGTTTGCCAGTATTTTATTGAGGATTTTTGCATCAATGTTCATCAGGGATATTGGTCTAAAACTCTCTATTTTTGTTGTGTCTCTTCCAGGCTTTGGTATCAGGATGATGCTGGCCTCATAAAATGAGTTAGGGGGGATTCCCTCTTTTTCTATTGATTGGAATAGTTTCAGAAGGAATGGTACCAGCTCCTCCTTGTACCTCTGGTAGAATTCGGCTGTGAATCCATCTGGTCCTGGACTTTTTTTGGTTGGTAAGCTATTAATTATTGCCTCAATTTCAGATCCTGTTATTGGGCTATTCAGAGATTCAAGTTTTTCCTGGGTTAGTCTTGGCAGGGTGTATGTGTTGATGAATTTATCCATTTCTTCTAGATTTTCTAGTTTATTTGCATAGAGGTGTTTATAGTATTCTCTGATGGTAGTTTGTATTTCTGTGGGATCGGTGGTGATATCCCCTTTATCATTTTTTATTGTGTCCATTTGATTCTTCTCTCTTTTCTTCTTTATTAGTCTTGCTAGTGGTCTGTCAATTTTGAATCCTCCCATTGACAAATTTTGTTGATCTTTTCAAAAAACCGGCTCCTGGAGTCATTGATTTTTTTGAAGGGTTTTTTGTGTCTCTATCTCCTTCAGTTCTGCTCTGATCTTAGTTATTTCTTGCCTTCTGCTGGCTTTTGAATGTGTTTGCCTTTGCTTCTCTAGTTCTTTTAATTGTGATGTTAGGATGTCAATTTTAGATCTTTCCTGCTTTCTCTTGTGGGCCTTCAGTGCTGTAAATTTCCCTCTGCACACTGCTTTAAATGTGTCCCAGAGATTCTGGTATGTTGTGTCTTTGTTCTCATTGGTTTCAAAGAACATCTTTATTTCTGCCTTCATTTTGTTATGTACCCAGTAGTCATTCAGGAGCATGTTGTTCAGTTTCCATGTAGTTGAGCGGTTTTGAGTGAGTTTCTTAATCCTGAGTTCTAGTTTGATTGCACTATGATCTGAGAGACAGTTTGTTATAATTCCTCTTCTTTTACATTTGTTGAGGAGTGCTTTACTTCCAACTATGTGGTCAATTTTGGAATAAGTGCGGTGTGGTGCTGAAAAGAATGTATATCCTGTTGATTTGGGCTGGAGAGTTCTGTAGATGTCTATTAGGTCTGCTTGGTGTAGAGCTGAGTTCAATTCCTGGATATTCTTGTTAACTTTCTGTCTCGTTGATCTGTCTAATGTTGACAGTGGGGTGTTAAAGTCTCCCATTATTATTGTGTGGAAGTCTAAGTCTCTTTGTAGGTCTCTAAGGACTTGCTTTGTGAATCTGGGTGCTCCTGTATTGGGTGCACATATATTTAGGATAGTTAGCTCTTCTTGTTGAATTGATCCCTTTACCATTATGTAATGGCCTTCTTTGTCTCTTTTTATCTTTGTTGGTTTAAAGTCTGTTTTATCCGAGACTAGGATTGCAACCCCTGCCTTTTTTTGTTTTCCATTTGCTTGATAGATCTTCCTCCATCCCTTTATTTTGAGCCTATGTTTGTCTCTGCACTTAAGATGGGTTTCCTGAATACAGCACACTGATGGGTCTTGATTCTTTTTTTTTTTTGAGACGGAGTCTCGCTCTGTCACCCAGGCTGGAGTGCAGTGGCGCAATCTCAGCTTACTGCAAACTCTGCCTCCCGGGTTCACGCCATTGCCCTGCCTCAGCCTCTCCGAGTAGCTGGGACTACAGGTTCCCTCCACCACACCCGGCTAATTTTTTCTATTTTTAGTAGAGACGGGGTTTCACCATGGTCTCAATCTCCTGACCTTATGATCCGCCCACCTCGGCCTCCCAAAGTGCTGGGATTACAAGAGTGAGCCACCGCGCCCGGCCGGGTCCTGACTCTATGCAATTTGCCAGTCTGTGTCTTTTAATGGGAGCATTTAGCCCATTTCCATTTAAGGTTAATATTGTTATGTGTGAATTTGATCCTGTCATTATGATGTTACCTGGTTATTTTGCTCATTGGTTGATGCGGTTTCTTCCTAACATCGATGGTCTTTACAATTTGGCATGTTTTTGCAGTGGCTGGTACTGTTTGTTCCTTTCTATGTTTAGTGCTTCCTTCAGGAGCTCTTGTAGGGCAGACCTGGTGGTGACAAAATCTCTCAGCATTTGCTTGTCTGTAAAGGATTTTATTTCTCCTTCACTTATGAACCTTAGTTTGGCTGGATATGAAATTCTGGGTTGAAAATTCCTTTCTTTAAGAATGTTGAATATTGGCCCCCACTCTCTTCTGGCTTGTAGAGTTTCTGCCGAGAGAACAGCTGTTAGTCTGATGGGCTTCCCTTTGTGGGTAACCTGACTTTTCTCTCTGGCTGCCTTTAACATTTTTTCCTTCATTTCAGCTTTGGTGAATCTGACAATTATGTGTCTTGGAGTTGCTCTTCTCGAGGAGTATCTTTGTGGCGTTCTCTGTATTTCCTAAATTTGAATGGTGGCCTGCTTTGCTAGATTGGGGAAGTTTTCCTGGATAATATCCTGAAGAATGTTTTCCAACTTGGTTCCACTCTCCCCGTCACTTTCAGGTACACCAATCAGACGTAGATTTGGTCTTTTCACATAGTCCCATATTTCTTGGAGGCTTTGTTCGTTTCTTTTTATTCTTTTTTCTCTAAACTTCTCTTTTCACTTCATTTCATTCATTTGATCTTCCATCACTGATACCCTTTCTTCCAGTTGATCAAATCGGCTACTGAAGCTTGTGCATTCATTACCTAGTTCTCGTGCTGTGGTTTTCAGCTCCATCAGGTTCTTTAAGGACTTCTCTGCATTGGTTATTCTAGTTAGCCATTCATCTAATCTTTTTTCAAGGTTTTTAACTTCTTTGTGATGGGTTCAAACTTCCTCCTTTAGCTCAGAGAAGTTTGACTTCTTCTCTCAGCTCGTCAAAGTCATTCTCCATCCAGCTTTGTTCCGTTGCTGGTGAGGAGCTGCTTTCCTTTGGAGGAGGAGAGGTGCTCTGATTTTTAGAATTTTCAGTTTTTCTGCTCTGTTTTTTCCCTATCTTTGTGGTTTTATCTACCTTTGGTCTTTGATGATGGTGACGTACAGATGGGATTTTGGTGTGGATGTCCTTTCTGTTTGTTAGTTTTCCTTCTATCACTCAGGATCCTCAGCTGCAGGTCTGTTGGAGTTTGCTGGAGGTCCACTCCTGACCCTGTTTGCCTGGGTATCAGCAGCAGAGGCTGCAGAACAGCGAATATTGGTGAACAGCAAATGTTGCTGCCTGATCGTTCCTCTGGAAATTTCATCTCAGAGGGGTACCCGGCTGTGTGAGGTGTCAGTCTGCCCCTGCTGGGGGGTGTCTCCCAGTTAGGCTACTCAGGGGTCAGGGACCCACTTTATGAGGCAGTCTGTCCATTCTCCGATCTCAAACTCCATGCTGGGAGAACTACTACTCTCTTCAAAGCTGTCAGACAGGGACATTTAAGTCTGCAGCGGTTTCTGCTGCCTTTTGTTCGGCTGTGCCCTGCCCCCATAGGTGGAGTCTACAGATGCAGGCAGGCCTCCTTGAGCTGAGGTGGGCTCCACCCAGTTCAAGCTTCCCAGCTGCTTTGTTTATCTACTCAAGGCTCAGCAATGGTGGGCACCCTTCCCCCAGCCTTGCTGCTGCCTTGCAGTTCGATCTCAGACTGCTGTGCTAGTGATGAGCGAGGCTCTGGGTGCATGGGACTCTCCGAGCCAGGTGTGGGATATAATCTCCTGGTGTGCCATTTGCTAAGACCATTGGAAAAGCACAGTATTAGGGTGGGAGTGACCTGATTTTCCAGGTGCCTTCTGTCACAGCTTTGCTTTTCTAGGAAAGGGAATTCCCTGACCCCTTGTACTTCCTGGGTGAGGCGATGCCTTGCCCTGCTTCTGCTCACACTTGTTGAGCTGCCCTCACTGTCCTGCACCCACTATCCGACAAGCCCCAGTGAGATGAACCCGGTACCTCAGTTGGAAATGCAGAAATCACCTGTCTTCTGCATCGCTCACACTGGGAGCTGTAGACTGGAGCTGTTCCTATTCAGCCATATTGGAACTGCCCCCCTCAAATTTTCAATCTATGTTTTTTTCTTATATTGATTATGAATATCTAATGCTATGTGACTTTTCTTGTTATCTTGCCATTTCTCAATTATCAACTAAACTTCCGTAAGAGCAGACTTTTAAAAATAAACTGTTCATTTTAGAACAATTTTAGATTTCCAGAAAAGTTGCAAAGATAGTATAAATTTCCGTCTACCCCTCAAGCAGTGTCTTTTGTCAGTGAACTCTTTTTCATAGTCCATTTTTTGAAATTAAGAAACCAATGTTTGTACACTCCTATTAACTTAATTTCAGACTTTATTTGGGTTTCACCGTATTTTCCATGAATGTCCTCCTCCTGATCCAAGATCAAATTCACAGAATGACACTGCATTTAGCCATCCTGTGTCCTTTGTTCTTCCAGTCTGCCAGTTTCTCAGTCTCTCCTTGTCTTTATAACCTTGACAGCTTGAGGAGTAGTGGCCAGGAATTCTGAAGAGTGTCCACCAGTCTAGGTCTGCTTAATGTTTTCCTCCCTATTAGACTGGCATTAGAGGTTTTAGGAATAGAAATCAAGAGGTAAAGTGCTCTTTTTGCCACATTATGTTAGGGGATACTTCATAGCCATGTGACTTCACTGGTAATGTTAACCTTCATCCCCTGGTGAAGGTGATGTCTGCCAGGTCTCTCCACTGTGAAGTTACTGTCTTCCCTTTCTCTGCTGTACTATTTGGAAACAAGGTACTAAGTCTAGCCCTTCCTGGAGAGGTGAGGGTGGGGATGAAACTCCACACATGGACAATGGAGTATTTATATGTATTGTTATGAATTCTCCTGTAAGGAAAGTTTGTGAGAGAAGACTTTTTTTTTTCTGAGACAGAATCTCGCTCTGTCACCTAGGCTGGAGTGCAATGGCGCGATCTCGGCTCACTGCAACCTCTGCCTCCTGGGCTCAAGCGATTCTCCTGCCTCAGCCTTCCGAGTAGCTGGGATTACAGGCATGTGTCACCACACCCGGATAATTTTTGTTGTATTTTTTAGTAGAGACAGGGTTTCACTGTATCAGCCAGGCTGGTCTTGAACTCCTGGCCTCAAGCGATCCGCCTGCCTCAGCATCCTAAAGTGCTGGGATTACAGGTGTGAGCCACTGCGTCCGGACTGTGAGAGAAGACTTTAATTCCACTTTGGAATGTTTAGGAAATATGTATGCTTGCAGAACACAGGAATTTGACCAGTAGCTTCTATGACGGGGTAGTCAGACAGGTTATAGGTCTTGGTCGTATGGATGCTCTAGCCTCATTCTCAAGGTGTGACTATGGCAAGCTAAAAAGAGAGAGGGTGAGTTTGTATTTAATGTGACATTAGTGGGCTCTTTTCCAGACAGAGACTTAAAGGGCTTTAAAGAGAACACCAAACAGGAAGGAAGCAGCAGATGGGGCCCACTTGGAATGAAATCTGAATCTTTATCGGTAAATAAAAAGGAAGGTGGTGTCTCATCCTCTTTCAGACTCTGGGAATCAGAATCAGAATAATTTGGCTCAGAATCTTGGCCTCTGCAAAATTAAGCAAATGCCATTTTTAGCCTCTGAACACAGCTTGTGGTGATTTCTCATGCTGCTGCACACTTTAAACTCCCTGAGGAGGCAAAGACACATATCTGAATTGTCCTCAAACACACACACATTTATGCTGACAAATTCACAAAGATGTAATATCATTATGACAATGGGTTTATATGATAAATAAGAGTGCTGTACCATATAGGATACCATCCCCAGAAGTTTACAGCTGAGAAAAGCATACAATATTTCTCAAAGGGTATAGGTGAAGACTAGCACTTAATAGTACTTCATGAAGACCAGTTAAAGACAAATACCTCTATAGGCCCTGATGATTACTATTGTTGTTTTTTCAATCACAGTATAATGAATTGTGTTCTTGTATTATACTATATATTTCTCCCACAAGACTGTAACTATATTTTATCAGACACCAATCACCATTGCATCTGTAGCACATAGCATTATATCTGGTATACAGCAGGTACTTAATATATATTTGTTCAATGAATAAAGAAACTGTAAAAAGAAGATGCAGGACTAACTAGTTTCTGGTTTTGCCATTTTATGATCTTATGCAAGCCTAGAAACTTAAGACAATGTTTGCTACATCCTTATATCTGAAAATATATTTTGATTTTTTAAGAATTCAGATACTTGCATAGAATAAGTGTCAAGGATTGTGCTCAATCTGATTCAATAGACATTTTTTGAGAGTGAATTTTGAGCAAGGCAGTCAGGTGAGTGTTTTGGGAGATAAAGGTGAAAGAGGTGCTCTCTCTGCTCTATAGAGGTTCAAAGTTCTCCAAATGTCTACCCCGCCCAATGTGCACCCCAAAGCTTGGTCCTTTCTGACAGACTCTCGCCATCAAGTTTCCCATGGTGCAGCTGGTGAGATTCCATGCTGACTCTCTGAGAGGCCCCTGCCCACTGGAAAATCGCCTGGTGGCACTAGAATCTTGTCCCCTGCAGGAGAGTTGCCTTTTAGAAACTCCAGCACCAAGGTCTCTTTCTCATAGCCTGAGGCTGGAGGTCACCCTCGATTCAACCGTATGCCAAGATTCCACTGATCAGTGCTGCACTTGCTGTCAAATTCTTCCCAGGTGCTTGAACCATTTTCCTTTGGAACAACTTGGAAAACCTCTCTCTCTCTCTCTTTTTTTTTTTTGAGATGGAGTTTTGCTCTTGTTGCCCAGATTGGAGTGCATTGATGCCATCTTGGCTCACCGCAACCTCCGCCTCCCTGGTTCAAGTGATTCTCCTGCCTCAGCCTCCCGAGTAGCTGGGATTACAGGCATGCGCCATCATGCCCGGCTAATTTTGTATTTTTAGTAGAGATGGGGTTTCTCCATATTGGTCAGGCTGCTCTGGAACTCCTGACCTCAAGTGATCTGCCCGCCTTGGCCTCCCAAAGTGCTGGGATTACAGGTGTGAGCCACCGCGCCCTGCCAGATCTCTCTTTTTACAGTCTCTCTTGTTTTCTCCTGTATTCCTGTTAGGAGATACATGAGGGAGCCAATCCTTCGTCTTGACGGTAAGGGTCGCTGCTCCTGGCCCTACTCACATCATGTAAACCAGGGTTTCTCTGCGCTGTTGACCTTCCTGTAATCCCTCATACAATCTTCTCAGGGGAGAATTCTGCCTTTAATTTTTTAGGTATCTGGAAACACTTCAGTTCTCTAGGCTCTCGGTTCTCCTTGTGTCCAGCATGAACATATTGTTAAAAGATAAACTGAGGCACATTTCAATATTCAAGAGTTTACTTTAGCAAACAGTAGTTCAGGAATGGGCAGTGCCAGGGTTCCTCCCACTACTGAAACCCCAGGGATTCGGTCTAGGTCCTGCCGCTCACCGCAGGTAAAGCCAATCACGGCGACAAAGAAAGCCCTTCAGGTGGCGTCCCTGAGGAGAAGGGGAGATTGTTTCAAATCTGTCTCCCCAACGAACTAAAATGGGAGGGGGTGAGGGAAGGGGTGGTTTATACATTAAGAAAGGAAGGTAACCACCTGTGGGGAAAACAGGAGTTAGGGCGGGGCATGGGAGCAAGGGCGAGGAAGCAGGGGTCTACGTGTCCTCCAGATGCAGGGACCTGGTGAGTTTCAGTCCCTTGCCTGAGGCTAGGTTTCCCAAAAAAGGAACTCAGACAAGACAAATATAAGTTTCAACTTTTAAGACCGGGAGGGTCAATTTCTCTGTTTATTCCTAAATATCATTCCTATGGGGAAACTGGGTGGCTTTCACAGGGGATGAGCACAAGGGGAAGGCTTTTTTGTAGGATAAATGAGGAAGCAGAGAAAAGAAATTATTTGATGGGTTTAAGTTTGAGCAATTCCTTGATGGCTCTTTTTTTTGTGTGTGTGTCCAAATTTTCTTTCCATATAATATCAGATTGGATATAGGTCCACCCTAATGGCCTCATCTGAAGTTAATCACCCCCTCAAAGAGCCTATCTCCAAATACAGTCACATTCTGAGATACTGGGGAGACTGGGACTCCAACATATGAATTTTGGGGAACACAATTCACCTTGTAGCAGTGCCTCTGCCGGGGACAAGAGGCTGTGGTTTGCACTGCTCCCGGGACTCCGCTTTCTGGCAACTTCTGGCAGATACCCCAAGACAGAAACCACCACTGTAACGGAGCCAGCCAGATGGACGTCCTGCATCAAGCCTGATTCCTTACATGCCCTGGTTAGAATAGGGGGATAGCCAGAAATGAACAGGCAAGGGAGCCCCTGGGAAAAGAAGTCCTGAAAGCACTGCCCACTGACAATCAGCAAAAAGACAGTGGCTATACTGGCTACTTTGGCCCTGTGGTTGGCCTCCTCCAGCCCGGAAGGGGGCTTATGGGGCCTTAGCCAGAGATAGCCATGCTAGGAACTTTCCCCGCTGAGAAGCATGCCAGTCCTCCACTAACTCACCTACCGGCTTTTGCTCAGTGTCACAGTAAAAAACACACCTCTGAGTGGAGATTTTAAATACTAATGTGACATATGGCATGTGTACTGGCATGTGTACTAGCATGTACAATCACAGAGCATGTGTGCCCAAGGGGACTGCTTAAACATGATTGCACGTGACATCCCCTCATGCCCCTTTGTGAGTAATCATGTAAGATTCTCCTAAAGAGAGACCCCGGCACTGGCTGCTGCTGGCTCACTCTCCAGCAGCCCACTCTGCCTCGTCTTCCAGAGCATCCTGTCTCTTTAAATAAACACTGCTATGGTTATTTTCCTGGCTGGACCAGCCGAGTGGTTTTCAACTTCTCTGTCGGAGTGTACTCTTGTTTCCTTAACAAACCTTTGGCTTACATTACTAATTGTCTCTTGGCCGAATTCTTTCTCATAAGTTAGACCAGAACCAAGAGTTCCCACACTTCTGGGTAACACCCCCTTTCCAGTCAGCCTGGCCTGCGCAGCTGATTGGCAGAGCCAAGTTCACCTGCCTGAGAGTTCTGGCTGCCATACAGGGAAGACAAGACTTAAAATGCAAGAAGATCCCCAAATATAGAAGGCTCTTCAGAGTGTGATGGCAGCCCCATCACTACCATGCATTAACACATGCCACCAGAATACGGCACAAAACAGAAGAGACTCATTCATGATGGCCAAAAGGGGGAAACAGCTCATCCTCAGAGAAGGAAACTCTCCAGAACCATTTGTATTGTAGAACTGAAACTCTGTCCCCATTAAATAGGAAGTACCCATCCCCCTCCCTTAGCCCTTGGCCACTCCTGCTCTGCTTTCTGCCTCTTTGACACTCATCTTATGAGAGACATGGTTTCTTGGTCTCCCCCTCCCTTGGACCTCCACTGATATCTGGTACTGCATCTTGGCTTCATGGGGGTTTGTGGAGTAAGCGTGGGTGGCAGAGCCAGTGGTGCTTGGAGAAGGCCCCACGAGAGCTGGCTCCACAACTTCAGCTCCTGGAAGGAATTAGCCTGCTCAGTGCTGCTCAGAGAACAGGCAGCTTCAGTACCATCTGAGAAGTGGGTCAGCATGAAATTCTCCAGCCTTACCCCAGTACGACCAGACAGTTTTCAGGAACTAAAGTTGACTTTATGGAGCTAATGCTTACAAAACCCTCTTGAGAAAAAAAAAAAAAAATGTGCTGGGTGCCTGGCTTATAGGGTTCCTTGCCTTATAGATGAGTAAGAAAGGCCACTTTCTGGCCCAGGAATCTTAAAACATCTTAGAGACTGTGAGAAGAGAGGAATTCACCCTATAGATTTTATACGTAGTGAAGTGAAGTCTGATTTGAAGGTGAAGACAAGTTTTTGGTTTGAATTCCTAGCCTTAAGCAGATTTTAAAAGTCCAATATGAGATTCTTTTTGAAAAGTTCTAGCAAAGCAAACTAAGCAAAGGCCTTTTGGTGAACTACCATTCTTGCTGCATTTATGAAAATAATCAGGCCAAGATTAATTAGCAGTATTAACTCTACTGAATTAGAGGTATTCCCTCCACTCTTTCCACTCCTTCTCACATCATCACAAAGCATATCTACTGTGTTCCAGGGACTATGCTGGACTCACGTATGTTCCCCTATGATTTGAAAACATTCATTACATTCATAAAATAAAGGTATTCAAACTGATTGCTGGGAGCCATGTAGATAAATAGACAATTTCCCAATTTTTTGTCTTAGAGATTTGAAATTCTTTCCTTTTAACTTTCACAGAATTTGCCAGCAGAGGGCCCCTGGAAAATCTCAAAGGCTTTGTCTCTCACTGTGTAAAATAAATGTTAACTAATTAGGTTTATTTGATAGTCTGAGTCACATGGGAAATGTTGTCAAATGAGAAGTGATGCTTAACCTTCCCTAAGTTATATTTGTATAGGTAAATGTTGCTAATATAAGTATTTCAGAACTGATGTGAAGTTCATAGAAATCTGTCCTTATGTTTGCTGTTCCTATTATGTGTGGTATAATGTTATCAGTCATAATTCCAGTTATTATGTAAAATATAACAGTTATTACATAAAATATAATATTATGTAAAAATGTTATATGTTACAGAAATAGCTAACTTTTCTTACTAAATGAACTCTTGTCAGATCTTTATGGCTACTTTAAGTCTTTTGTTGTTCACAGGCTGTTTTACTCTGATGCTTTCCTCAAGCTTCTGTAAGCAGCTGTAATTCAAAAGCGTTTCACCTTTAAAGATATTCATAAAAAAAAAAAACTGACAAGGACAGGTTTCTGAGAACCTGAAGATCATAGCAGTGGACTGGGTCAGAATTTTTAGAATGCCCATGAAGAAACTGATGGGTTCATGAGACTTCATCCAAGGTCAAGCAGCACAGGTGAGCCGCAGGGGAATGCATAGACTGAGAAAGCAGGATTACAGTTTTTATTGTGGAACATTTCTTGTGCTTCAATGTTTTATTTTCCAGATATAAGGAACCCTTTTCCCCCATCCTTTTTAGCTATTTATAGCCTACAGCTATTTAGTAAAGTATGCCTTTATAAACAAAAATGAAACACTGATTTTTTTTCCAGACTTTGGAAACTCCGCCTGGACTTTGGAAATGCTCATTGAATATTTCTATTTTCATTGCAATGTAGTTATTTTGCATAAGCTCAATAAGAATCTGTTCTCATTATAACAAGACATGGTTTTATTGGAAACATTGGTTATATTACATGGGTTTTGACTGGAATGTCATATTTGAGAATAATGTACACAAAATTAGGTATGACCAGACAGTTTTCAGGAACTAAAGCTGACTTTATGGAGCCAAGGCTTTCAAAGCCCTTTGGGGGAAAAAAAAATGTCCTGGTATCTGGCTTACAGCATTCCTTGCCTTACAGATGAGTAAGAAAGCTCACTTCCTGGTCCAAGAAACTTAAAATATCTTAGGGACTCTAAAAAGAGAATAATTCACCCAAATCTCTAGGTATTGAAGGTGAAGTCTGGAGTCGAGTTATTGGCTTGACTTTGTATCCTCAAGCAGCTTTTAAAAGTCTAATACGAGATTCTTAATGGAAAGTTCCAGCAGTGCAAACTAAGCAAAGTCCTTTTGCTCAACTACCATTCTTTCTGCACTTACAAAAATGATCAGGCCAAGGTTAATGGGATGAGATTTTCTTGCAAACAAAAGAGTCTTACTTTGATAGAAATAATGGTGGCTTTAGAAAGAAAAATTACATTCCAATAGAAAACTATAGCACATCCTGTGAGCTATGAGGTTCTGTCCCTCTTCTTTATCTTTGAGGTTTTATTATCTGCCTGTGAACCTGACTGGTCCTGCTCAGTTCTTCCAGCTTCCTTCCATATCTGGTTACACCTCTCTAAATTAACATTTCCAATTTTCTCCTACCTTCCTGACCTGGCATCCTTAAAAACTAAAAGTTCCATTTTCCTGAGGCCCTGCAAGTTGAAGATAATAGGAACTTATATAAACTTCAGAGAAATACCCACGACAAATCCAGTAGACAACCTTCGTGCCTGTTGATGTGTGGCCACTCAGAAGGTTCACCAGAACACTCAACACCATCACCACAGGCATTTGGCTGTAAACCAGGGACTCTGTCAATGGCCATATCCGCCATGATGGCTCTACCACCTGAAGGTGCTTTGAGCTCGGCTGGCTGTCCTCTCGACTCAGAAACTGAGTTTCCAGCTATTAGTCTTGTTTTTCTTGTGTTTTCATAGAAACTCCACTTGTTAAATACCTGACTGTGAGCGCCATCCAGGAGGCCTCCTCACCATCAAGTTCGAGCAGATGGGTCAGCAGATCTTCAATGAACAAAAAAGGTGACAGAACAAGAAATTGGATTTCTATTTTCCAAAGGAATTAACAATGTTTCTTCTCCCCTTGAACAAAAGGGGGGCACTAACAAAGATTCTTTGCTTGATCAAACTTTAGCTAGGCTCCTGAACCTTCTCTTAGGTCCATCTGTGCACTTCCTTGTAAAATCCACTTCTAGTCTAGTAAGAATCTCGTGAAGTCATTTTAGCCAGAACCCTCCACCCTACATATCTCATCACCTTCAGTGTCTGGGTGTCTTATCCTCCGCCACCCGCCCTGTGGGGTCTGATCAGCCTAGCCTGCCTTTGAGAATCCTCCTAGGTCAAGTTAGCCAGAATCCCCCTTACCCCTGACTTTCCTCTTAGTAATTTTCCATTCTCTGACCCCCATCCGGCTCCTTGGATATCAATTCTCACTTGCCAAGGCTGTATTCAGAGTGGAGCCCAATTTCTCCCCTACTGCAAATTCCCATTGCAATTGTCTATGCCTATTGAGATGGTCTCAAATAAAGTCGGCCTTACCGTGAATAAATTTTTTTTAACAGTTAATGGTTCACAATAGAAAGAAATAAGTGCTCTTCCTTAGAAGAAATTTAATTAACTAAGACAAATTACATATTCTTTAAAATTTGCAAATGGTTAAAACTAGAAGGAATAGCACTTTGATGAAAATTTGTTAAATCTGCAAATGAGAAAACAATAAAAACCTACTTGTTCAATCGGTATTGAATTGAAATTTCATGCAATTAAATCATGAATGAAAGGCTGAGGAGCTTTCAGTCATCTTACAAAGATACAGACTTTAAAAGTTGTGAAATGTATGTGCTTTAGAGATGACGAGAAAGAAGAAAATTTATTTTAAAATAACTTGTACTGGAGTCACAATAAATTTTCTGCTGTGATAATCATTACATGTGATTACTTGTAATTTGCTTTTGTTAATTTTTTCAAATACATTTTTAGGCAACTGGTTAATGATTGATCCTTATTTCAAGTTTTAATTTTTCATTCTTCTGGGCACTATGTTAACATTTAGTGACATAAGTTAGTGTTTATATCTGTGTTGGGTAATGTTGACTGAATTTCTCAGTTCTGGTTGATTTATTTCTAATCAGTCAGCTCATTGTCAATTAGATTTTCAATAATGAGGCCCTAAACCACTATTTGATTTTTAGCCATTGTTCTTCACCACTTAGTCATTGTGATGGCATTGTGTAATGATACTGAAATGTCAAATGCAAAGTAAACAATGAAAACAAAAACCTGATATACACAGATTTTTTAAAAAGTCCTTATTAACTCAGCAACAGATTGTTTTAGAAATATGTACTCTTTCTCTTTTTAAGAACCAAAATACAAACAGCAAATACAAATTTTATTTATTTATTTTTATTTAAACAATTTTTTAACCTTTCTGACTGGGAAGAAAAGTTTAAATAAATGTCAGAAATCTCACTAGTGCATGGTGATTGGGTTGTCACTTCAGGACCAGGGCAGAATCCATGTTTGCGTTTAGACAAGCATGTTTATTCTTTCTTCATTCTAACAAAGGAAACCCTTTCTACAAAAATAAAGGTTCTTAGGTGTATAGCTTGCATGTTAAGCGATGCAAAGCTACTCAGACTGTGGACCCCAGTTAGCCTGCACACTCTATGGCCCAGGATGAGGACAGGGGAAAGCCAGTATTAGAACTTTCACTGCAGTTCGAATCTCAAAAAAGAAGACTTTATATGTATGTTTTCTTCATTTTACTTTTCCAAATTGTCATAATCTTTTACAAAACTATTTTCAGTCCGTGATAAGTTGAAGGAAAAATAAAGCAAAACAAAATCAAATCTTGCCCACATTTGTTATTTTTGTGCAGTGCCAAGATCCTTCCACCAGATGGCGCCTGACCGTCAGAGTTGCTGCTGAAAGGCTGGGGAAATTCTAGGCTTGAGCGGCCACCCTGTGTGCGGTACCCTGCTCTATTGGAGTTACCGGCTTGGAACGAAACGTCAGTCCTTAACAACATATCCCAACATACTGCTACTCGGTATAATTCTTTTAAGGGTATAATTTCACTGAAGGACGTAAGTTAATGTTTATATCTGTGTTGGGTAATGTTGACTGAATTTCTCCGTTCTGGTTGATTTATTTCTAATCAGTCAGCTCATTGGGACAGCATCTTCTGAGTGGCTCGGGGTTCTAATCTCACACCAGGAAATCATGGTATGTTGTGAGGATGCAGGAGTGCTCCTGACAAGGGAGGCTGGTTGTTGGCCTCACAGACTATATTTTAAGAGAGTGGTTCTTAAACTTTCGTGTGCATCCGAATCACATGGAAAGGGTGTTAAGCCGGGGGTTGCGGAGCTCCAGCCCCGAGGCACTGACCCAACAGATAGGATGCATAGCCAGGAGATTTCAGGCTGCCGACCAGGGACCACACTTTGAGAACCTCTGCTCTATGACTAAGGGATGGGTCTTGGAGTTAGACACTGGTTCAAACCCAAGCCTCTGAGACAGTCAAGTAACCTGGGGCAGGTGACCCCGCTGTTTCAGTGGAGAGGCTGGTGATGGTAAAAATGGGTTGGAACAGTCCGGGCAGCAGGTTAGCAAAGAGCCTGCTCTCCAGCAAGAATCTGGACTTTGTGGAATTCAAAGGCTGAACAATTTTGAAAGAGATTACAAAAGCGCAAATGCAAAATTAGGTGAATATTTAAAAAGCAGACCAATGTCATAGTTGCCAGAAAACCCAACTGAAACAGCATCATATTTTTATTAATTGCCTGACACATCTCATTAGTCATTATTTTTTACTGCACTTTTCTCCTCATCTTCTTTTCTCTCCATTTGACAATTTTATATACTATGCTTTTCTATAACAAAATTAGGAAGTCTTAACTCTAGCATGCTTGATCAAGATTTGTTTATCATTATTAATAGTTCGAGAAATGTCTTTCAACTTCACAACAATGCCATATAAAGTTTTAGGGTTGTTATCAAATTAGGGAAAACTATCAACTCTCTTTTGTACACAAGCTGTATGATTTCAGGGCATTCCAAGTTTTCCTGCGCAAGTACTAATCTTAAGTGCTTCTTGAATTCTTGATAGTCTAGCCAATTAGTTGTGGACATATTTTTCACAGTATTTTATGTTATTGTATTATTGTAAGATTGTATACAATATTATTGTATTGTATCCTTTCCCATTTGCTACTGTAAAAGGTTACTCTTTGAGAGGCCGAGGTGGGCGGATCACTTGAGGTCGGGAGTTGGAGACCAGCCTGACCAACATGGAGAAACCCCGTCTCTACTAAAAATACAAAATTAGCCGGGCGTGGCGGCGCATGCCTATAATCGCAGCTAATCGGGAGGCTGAGGCAGAAGAATCGCTTGAACACGGGAGACAAGAGTTGTGGTGAGCCGAGATCGCGCCATTGCACTCCAGCCTGGGCGAGAGAGTGAGATTCCATCTAAAAAAATTTAAATAAATAAATAAACAACAACAACAACAAATGGTTACTAAAAACTTAGTAGCTTAAAACAGCACACATTGATTTCTTTACAGTTTTGCAGGTCACAAGTCCTCCTGTGGGGCTTTTAGCCTCTGTGGGCTAAAATCAAGGTATCAATAGGGTTTGATTCCTTCTGGAGTCCCCAGGGCAGAGTCCATTTCCTTTGCTCTGTCAGCTTTTAGAGGTCTCCTGCGTTCCTTGGCTGTGTCTTCTTCCTGCCTCCAAAGCCAGCAGCAGTAGCACCTTTGTCTCTGCTGGCTCACACTCTGGCTTCTCCCCACTTCTACTTATGAGGACCCCACCCAGGTCATCCAGGACTCTCTCCTCCCCTTCAGGCCAGCTGATTAGCAAGCTGAGTTCCATGTGCTGCCTTAATTCTCCTTTGCCATAGACGGTAACATATTCACAGGCTCCAGGGATTAGGATGGGGGAATCTTTGGGAGTCCCATTATCCTGCCTATCATAGTTGTCTTCATAGATGTTGATAGTTTATTTCAAAGCAGCAAAGCAGGTAAATCTTTTTCATTGTTCTTATGATTCACTCCTCTACACAGACAATGAAGGAATTGATTCATTATTTCTATTTCAAATGTATTTCTTTCTCTTAACGAATTACTGCTTTTGGTCTGATTCGAAAATTTAAGAAAAACACTTCTTAATATCAGAATACTTTCTATCTATTTCATTGCTATTTTTTATTCATTTCATGTGGTGTAATTTTTATTTGATTATTCTCTATATAAATAAAAATGACAAAGGAAGGTATGTACTTTTCATATACATCCAAATCAGGAGGCTGTAGTTTTTAAAATTTGTTTTAAAGAAGTATTCCAAAGCTTTTTTCCAAATTGCATATTTAAACGTTATCAACTCTTTGTATAAACTTGCATCTTGTTTGTGACTTTTTTTTCCTGGTTTTAGAAAATACAGCTGAGATCTTTAAAATGTGACTCATTGCAAACCTCAGATAGTTTTAAAATGAGCAGATCATCTTGTTACATTTAAACTCTTTAAAGAAAAATTCAAATTGTATGACACCAAATCCAGTTGTATGACACTAACCCCAGAAGACAATACACATCAGCTGCAAAATACCATACCAAAGCGGTCAACATCTCCAGGTGCTGTGGAGGCAAATTTTCTCCTACAAGATTAAGAAACTAAGTTGTGTATGCACATCTCCTGCAATGTCTTGGTGTCATGATGCTGAGTGAATTGCTACAGTGGGTGGTGGAAGCCATTCCTATCCCAGGGCAGCTGCCCATTACTTAATTATACGCAGAGGTGACCATGAACCTTATAAATATTTCCCACTCATCCCTACATAAATGTATCTCTACCTCAACTTCCCCTTAGCTGGATCTCAAAAATGTTGTCATAGCAAACACAGTTAAACTATCTTATTTTGCACATTGTATGAAAATATGACCATGTGAAGCCATTGCTGGACATTGCTTCTCAGGGCCTTGGAAGGGGCCATGCAAATAAAGGGTCCTGAAGCTCAGACTTTGTTAGCTTTTAGCATAGCTGCCTCTGCCAGTGCTAACAGTTAGCTGTTTATCGTGTGATGGGCTCCCAATTTTAGCATGTAGCATTCTCCTGAAATGTTAACAAGTTTAAATGAGCTGAAAAAAAATCCCAAAAGAAATTACTAACTCTCGTAAGTTTTTGGAGGTAATCTTAGTGGTAGAATATATACACATATGCCTTTTAAAAATGAAAAAGTAACTTTCATTTAAAGTCAGGAATTGAATTGCAAAGTACAGGAAAATTGATTCAGACACTATATTTCTTTTACAATTGTATTCAGCTTCTAAAGCATTATTACAAATCAGAAGCAATTATTACAGACCAGAAACAAATGACAATGAAACTCCCAAACTGTCATCACAGTCTGTGTTTTCTGATTTCTTTTTTTTTTTGCCAGATAATTCTATTTTACTTAACTTGGTGGATCTCTTCAAGTTTCAAGACAAAAACCAGATAGCTAAGCACCATTTGCAAACATTAGAAACCAACCAAAATCTAGGTTATTTACAAAAATTCAGGAAGGAGAAAGGGACTCCTAGAACTTAGATTGACAAATGAAATAAAACAAAACAAATACAAATGCATTTGAATAAATGATAGCCTCATTATTTCCACAGCCCTACCAACATATTCAGTCAGCACATATGACTTTGTACATCAAGGAAAAGCATACAGTATCATTAAAATCCCTGGATCCCTCAATCCCATGGCTTATCTCTCCTGGTGAAGAGTTTCTATATTTTTACCCTTTGGCTTCTTAAGGAATCAGACTCCCTGTTTCCTGGAACAATGTAAAGACATGCACATATTTAGTCAGTCGATATTGATTAAATGCTCATTATGTTCCAGGTATTACCAGATACAGAGATCAACAGAAGTTCACTGTCTAGTAAAGAAAACAGATACCTAATGAATTAATAACAGAGTGATATTGATACTAAATAGAATAAAGTCTAAGGTGCTAAGCATCAAACAAAACAGAACATTTAAGAAACTGGGGTGAGAATTTTCCTTATTGCTATCAGTAACACTCATTATCATAATTTACCATCCTTGTTAATCACTGAGCACCAGGACTCAGTTCTCCTTGCCTTATTTTGTGTAGTATCTGGCATGGCTGATGCCAGGACCTCAAAGGCTGTGAAGGCATCTGGGGAACACACAGCATGATGTGGAGAAGAGGATGTGGGTGCGTTTCCAGATGCTTCTTGTAACTTCTATGGGACAGAATTGGATTTGGGTTCTCATTAAGGCCTGAAGCAGTTGGAATGATCTCTTTGAGTAAAGGCTGTGGGGGTGATAGGGACAGAAGGCAGAGAAATTCTAGGCAGAAAAGGGTGGATCCCTGGCAAAGCCCCACCCTCAAGCCTGGAACTGCGGCCCAAGGTGAGAACATCCCTGTTTTCTGGCTCAAATATTGCTTTTTCCAATGCCACCCCTGGCCCACCCCACCCTCCATCCTGTTCCCAGAAAAACCCCAGGCTCTACTGGCAGAGAGCAGAGAAGGGGAAAAGAGAAGAAGCAGCTGAACATCGGAGAGAAGCAGCTTGACTTCAGAGAGACAGCTTGATGGTGGGACTTCAGAGAAGAGTCCAGCTGGAGATGACCATACTTCAGAAGAAAAATACCTTCCCACTCCATCCCCTTTCCACCTCCCCCTCCCACTGAGAGGCACTTTCATCAGCAATAAACTCTCCACATTTACTATCCTTCAATTCATTTGGGCCACCTGATTTTTCCTGGGTGCTGGACAAGAGCTTGGGATACAGAAGGCTGTCACACTGACCCTCTGCCCCTGCTGACAGAAAGCAACTGCCTCATGCAAAAAGGCAGACGGCCCATTGAGCTGTTAAACACTTAACATGGATGGCAAAGCTACAAGAGCACTGTAACACATGCCTTCTGGGGCTTTGAGGGTTGCAGGTACTCCCCACTAGATGCTGCTGCCAGGCTGCGCAGAGTTTGGCTCCTACTGGTGCCCAAAAGCACTTGCTCCAGGGCCTGCACTCGCTTACCTGTGTGCTCCCCTTCCCAAGGGGTTGAGAGCTGTGGGCTGAGTAAGTGAGGAACCTCTGTCATAAGGCCTGCAAAGTGATCAAGGGAAATTTCCTGTTTCAGTGTTTTTTTTTTTTGCTGTTGTTTGTTTTTTACCTTTTTAAAAAATTGTGGTGGCTGGGCACTATGGCTCACACCTGTAATACTAGCACTTTGAGAGGCCAAGGCAGGAGGATTGCTTAAGCCCAGAAGTTTGAGAACAGCCTTGGCAACATAGCAAGATCCTGTCTTTAAGAAAAAATAAAAAATAAACAAGAGTTGTGGTAACATACAGATTGTATAGAATTTATTATTGTAGCAATTCTAAAGTGTACAGTTTAGTGGCATTGAGTGCACACACATTGTTGTACGGCCATAGCCACCATCTAGTACCAGAGCTTTGTCAACACCACCAGTGAAAGCCCAATGAAGAGTCACTTCCCATTTCCCCCAACTCTGCATCAGACCCTAGAACCACCACTGATCTGCTTTCTGTCTCTATGCATGTGTATATTCTGAACCCCCTTCTTATTTCCATTCCTGTATATTTTTTAGTTATTTTCTTAGTGGTTATCTTGGAGATTATAGTTAACATCTTAAACTTTAAACAACCAAGCTTAAATTAATACCAACTTAGCTGCAATAGTATACACAGATGTATTCCTATACATCTGTGTTCCTCTTTTTTATATTATTATTGTCACAGATTACATCTTTATCCATTTCATACTCATTAACTTAGAGTTTTAGTTAGTGTCTTATGCCTTTGTCTTTTAAATCACAGAGGGGACAAAAAGGAGTTACACATCAAAAATACAATAATGCTTGCTTTTATATTTACCTTTAGGGTTCCCTTCACTAGTGATCTTTATTTCTTCTATGGTTAGTGTCCTTTCATTTCAGCCTGGAGGGCACCCTTTGACACTTCTTGTAGGGCAGGTTAGTAATAAATTCCCTCAGCTTTTGTTTATCTGAGGACATCTTACTTTCTCATTCATTCTTGAAGGATAGCTTTGCCAGGATAGTTGACAGATTGGTTATCTTTTCTCCCCAGCACCTTAAGTATGTTATCCTGCTGCCTTCTAACTTGCATGGTTCCTGAAGTGATATTGGCTGAAAATCTTATTGAAGATTACTTGTATGTTTTGCTTCTCTCTTGTTGATTTTAAGATATTCTCTTTTGACAATTTGATGAAATCAAGCTGTTTTGGTGTGGAACTCTTTGAATTTATCTTACTTTGAGTTCATCAAGTTTCTTGGATGTGTAGATTCATGTCTTTTATCAAATTTGGGATGTTTTCCATTATTATTTCTCCAAATATTTTTCTGCCTCTTTCTCTCCTCATTTTCTTTTTTTCAATTAATTTTTTTTTTTAAATAGAGACAGGGTCTCACTATGTCACCAAGGCTGGTCTTGAACTCCTGAGCTCAAGTGATCCTCCTCCCTCGGCCTCCCAAAGTGCGGGATTGCAGGTGTGAGCCACTATGCGTGGCCTCTTTCCTCATTTTCTGAGACGTCAATGGGTCTCTTAAGTTCTGTTCATTTTTAAAAATTCTTATTGTTTTCTGCTCCTCAAACTGGGTAATTTAATTTGACCTATCTTCAAGTTCACTGATTCTTTGTTCTGTCTGCCTAAATATATTGTGGAACTCCTCCAGTAAAGCTTTGACTTCAGTTATTGTACTTTTCAGCTCCAAAGTTTCTATTTGGTTCCTTTTATAATTTGTGTTTCTTTATTGATGTTCTTAATGTGTGGAGACATCACTCTCCTGATTTCCTTCAATGCTTTGTTCATGGTTTCCTTTAGCTTTCTGAACATATTTAATACATTTGTCTTTGTCTGGTAAATCTAATATCTATGCTTCTTCAGGTACAGTTTCTGTAAATTTTTTTTTTCTGTGAATGAGCCATACATTCTTATTTCTATGTATGCTTCATAATTGTTTGTTAAAACTTGCATTTTAAGTATTATGATGTGCAAAAGAAAATAGAAAAAGAAGGAAGGAAAGAAAATATACCCACCAGGTATTTGCAGATGGGTGTGGTGCTGGGACACTCCTTTAATGCTTAGCCAAATCGTTTACAGCACTGCCCTTGCCTGAGCTTCTTGCTTGCACTGAGCCTAAGACCAACCAGGGTCTTTTCAGCTTACGTTGCCCAACATAAGCTCTGTCCCAAGAATGTGCTTTTTAGGTTTCCTCTTATATGCAGTAACTTTTCAAAGCCCCTGTGCCTCTTCAAAATCCCACTCCCTGGTTTTCCCTCCCAGGCTTTTGACAGTTCTATTGTTTGCCCCAGTTGCTATTTTTTTGCTCCCATTGGCTCATTGCTTGTCCCAGTTTTTATTTTTTGCCCCAGGTAGCAGCAGCTTATTCATTTGGCTTTCATAGTTTTTAAGAACCAAATAGTCTCTGCATCCTGGTTTAGGCATTCCTTTGGGGAAACCCCAGTCAGAACAAAGCAGACAAACACAATTCCTTGGAAACAGGGTCTATTCTGCTCTCTCCAGAATCAGACACTCACACCGGGAATGCAGGCTACCATCTGCAAGACCTCCACCATACCTGGGAAGGGGATGCTAGGATAATGTCACAAAGATCTCTTATCCCACTTCAGCCACCTTTCTCCTGCCTAAATGGTCACTTGGTTGCTGTAAACCTTTGACCAATTTCCAGAGCTCTGATAAGGTTGATTCTGACAGTTTTCCCAAGGTTTTCAGTGTTTCTGGGATGAGATGGCTCCTGGATGCCCCTACTCAGTTATTTTTGCTGACATCATTCTAAATATATTTTTAATAGTATTTTAAATATCCATTTCCTTTTTTTTAGTCTTTTTTTCTTTCTATCTTTTATTTTAGGTTCAAGGGGTCCATGTGCAGGTTTGTTACATGAGTAAATTGCATGTCGTGGGGGTTTGGTGTACAGATTTTTTTAGTCACCCAGGTAATCAGCATAATGCCAGATACGTAGTTTTTCCATCTTTACCACCTCCCACCCCTCACCCTCAGGTAGGCCCCAGTGTCAGTTGTTTTCTTCTTTATGTCCATGTGTACTCAATGCCTAGCTTTCACTTATACATGGAAACATGCAGTATTTGGTTTTCTGTTCCTGTGTTAATTTGCTTAGGTCACTATCCATTTCCTGATCTATAATCACTTCTAGCATGCACTCAACCAAGCAAGCATAAAGCATCACTTTATATTTTACATGGGGGAGACTGCTGTTAAAACTCTGAATGAAGCCTCCATCCGGATATATATCCTTATCAGTTCAGCTAGGGGCATTGATGTACATCTTGTTTTTTTTTTTTTTTTTTTCTGAGACAGTGTCTCACTTTGTCATCGAGGCTGGAGTGCAGTGGTGCAATCACAGCTCACTGCAGCCTTAACCTCCCAGGCCAAAGTGATCCTCCCACCTCAGCCTCCCAAGTGGCTGGGACTACAGGTGTGTGCCACCACACCCAGCTAATGATATGCATCTCATTACAAGACTTCTGTCCTTTATTCCTAGGGAAATCAACATTTATTATTGACTTATTTAATTGCTATTTCTTCATTATCTGTTTGATTTAGTAAATCCTCACATGATCCCAGTGTATTGACAATGAACATGAATTGTCACAAGGAATTCACAGAGAAAGAGGAAATGCATGGACAAGAGGGTGGGAGAGGGCAATGGCGGACTTTTCTGGCTGGTGCACACATTTGAAGTTCTGCCGGGAGGGTGGGGAAGACAGTGGATTGTGTATTTAACCCTGTGCAATGTCACTGTTTCAAGACATGCTCGGGGCCATCAAAGTCACTGTGGGAAAGAAGAATTTCTGGGATAAGAGAGTTGTTAAAAGCAAAGCATTTGCTACAGAAATTTCCATGTTAAGCTGAATTGCTTATTTTACCATAACATGGTAATACAAAGATAAAAGGCAGAGCCTTCTCAGCAAGAAGCTGACATCTGGAGTCTGGGCTGTTGCTAAGTAGTTCAGCACAGCCTGCCCACTCTCAGAGTTAGGTTACTTGAAGATTTTTCTATAGGTCCAAAACCTCTTCAAGGGCAAGCATACCATCTCTTGCTTTTTTGGGGTTTCTTTTTTCCCCATCCAAATGCTTATGCCAGTGCTTCATGCCTAGTATCAAATTTTTGACATTCATGAATATGCCTGAACATCCTCATTTGTAAAGAATAAAGTTTAGATTTAATGATTTTGGAGGTCGTTCAGAATCTAATATTGTAACCCAAAGCACTTTAAGCCAGTTATTTTAATGTCTTTGTTACATATTCAACAACCTTACCAGAAATTCTTTTTCTTTTGTTTTCTTTTGTTTAAGAAACAATATTAAATGTCATGCTGGGCATGAGAGGTCAGGAGCACTGGCTCTGCAGTCAGACCTGACTTCAGATCCCAACTTGTGTGGCTTCCTGCAAAGGTTGAGATAACAACTATCTTATAGTGTTGCTATGTAAACAATAACAACAGCAATAATAATAAAAATGGCTGGGCATGGTGGTGGTGCCTGCAGTCCCAGCTTTCTGGGAGGCTGTGTCAGGAAGATTGCTTGAGCCCAGGAGTCCAGCCTAGGCAATATAGTAAGAACCCACGTCTGGCTGGGCATGGTGGCTCACGCCTGCAATCCCAGCACTTTGGGAGGCCAAGGCAGGCGGATCACGAGGTCAAGAGATCAAAACCTCCTGGCCAACATGAAGGAACCCCATCTCTACTAAAAATACAAAATTTATCCAGGCATGGTGGTGCAAGCCTGTAGTCCCAGCTACTCAGGAGTCTGAGGCAGGAGTTTTGCTTGAACCCGGGAGGCGGAGGTTGCAGTGAACCGAGATCGTGCCACTGCACTCCAGCCTGGCAACAGGGCAAGACTCCATCTCAAAAAAAAAAAAAAAAAAAAAAAGAATCCACGTCTGAAAAAAGTTAGGAAAAATTAAGTAAGGAGTCCTGAGCCCCTTTAACCAGCCCAGAGTCTGGCACACACTACATATGAGGTAATGCCTTTGATCCTCACAGGTATCCAGTGAGGCAGGCATTGTTACCCCATTTCACAGATGGAGGCACTGAAGCACTAAGAGTCTAAGTACGCTCAAGGTTGCACAGCTGGTGAGTGGAGAATTGGAGATTGAAACCCCAGAAGATTAAATGAGGGGATGCCTATAGTAAGTGTTGAGCGATGAGTTGTGGAAGGTGGTGGCAGGGTCTTGCGTAGGGTACAAATGCACAGTGAGCAAGGTGAGTGCCTTCCCTTCGAGTTCTTGTAGATGAATAGGGAAGGTAAACGTGTGAACTTCCACGATTTCATAGAGAAATCACACGTGCCACAGGGCACCCTGGAGAGGAATTTGGGCTGGCAAGAGGACTGGAGGAGCTCCCACGGCATCTGACCTTTCCCCAGAGCCTTATAGGACACTGACAAGCAGGCAGGAGGGTATCTCAGGTCGGGAGAGCTTGAGAAGGTAGGAAGGAGCACCACATGATGACTGAAAGATTCCTTGAATAGAGTGTGGCTTTTAGGAAATGAAGTGGCAGCGGCCACGCTGGGAGGCAGTGAGAGCGTGGATGGTGGAGACCCTGAGTGTCATGCTAAGAAACTGAACTGTATCCCGCAGGTAATGAGGATTTTAGTGCCAGTCTGAATAGCATCTTGTGTATTTCCATGGAATGTCCTGCCTTTGACGAGGTTGGAGCCACTGTAGCTCTTGGCCTAGAATTTGAGCTAAACAAATGGGTGTCGTATAGAAAATGGCTCCAGACGCACGGGCAGACGTGGGACCTGGGAACGGGAGCATCTGCTCCTCCTCGCAGCGCTCCAGCCGGCTCACCCCGCTCCACGGTTTTAATACCAGCATCATTTGGTAGTGTTTGCCACCTGCTGAACAATCTCAAAGTCAGGTTGCTGTTCTCTCCCCAGTCTCCCCTCCCCCATTGCTACTCTGTAGGCCACTTGGCTTTGTAGAATCATTTTCGAAAATGTTTATAATGTCTTACTACTGCCTGTTCCATCTGCTCCTCACTCATGGAGGTCTGGCTCCTTCACAAGGCCCGGAAGTCAGGCTCTCGGTGCCAGGAAAGGTTAAAAATGCAGCTCTGATCTTTCTGTCATACGGTTGTTTACTTTCTTTGCATCCATCCTTCCATAGATGACTTAAAGCTATTTTTCCTTCCAAGGATGCCAAGTCTATTGCTCATTAGCCAATAAATAAAAAGAAAAAATATAGATCACTTTCTCATTAATATCAGTGGGTCAGTATGACAGTGCTAGCACATACATGCGTAGGAACGCATTACACATACGCACATGCGTGCACACATGCTTGTGCACACACGTGCACATACACATGCACACCATGGTTCAAAATCTTTTATAGGTGTGTTATACTCAAACTCTGTGTAGGAGACCACTTATTTGTATACTTTATTACTTTAATAAATGGTAAAATTCATAACAAAAAATCATTCTCACTCAAGAGATGGAGAAAATCAATACATTCAAAACACGGAGCATCAAGGCAGTCTGAGTGAAAATGATATAGGTTTGCAGGTAAGTTTTTGAATTCTGTAGGAACATTCGACAGGAACACATTTTATCATTGTAATTTAAGAACGATCTGCAAATTTAATAGAAATGGAATGTTTTTGAAATAGAAATACTTAAGTGAGGCTATAAGAAAATCTCAGCTTTTATCCTCCTGTTAAACTATATTATTCTTTTGAAGAATGTAGTCATGGCAAATTATCTGCAGATGTACATATCATTTTTTTGTCTTCATTTAGAGGTCAATACAAGTTTATAAAAGTTGGCTTCGATTATCGTCCTTGCTTTCTTTATTTAATAAAGTCTTATTTGAATATTTTTACATTTTATCTGCTGCCTGTGGAGCATGCATTTTTGTTTGCCAATACGAGTATGCAGAAAAAATTAAGGAAAGTACCAAATGTCTCAATCAGCAAATAGCAAAAGCTATCTTTTGTTTTATAGTTGTAGCAAGAACTCCTCCTAGTGGACTTGCTCAGAATTATTTACTACATTTGCCGAGAAAGGCATGAGGCATAGTAATTGCGTAAGGTCAATGCATCATAATAGTTAATACATCATAATCCTTCACTAGTGGTGCAGAAACTGTTTTTCTGCCATCATAGAATAAATTGAAATAACTTACAAAGCACATAGAGCAAGTATTGGGAAAGAAAACAAGCTAGATTGGACCTCTGGTTATTATCTACTTTATGCTGTGTTATTTTATTTGGAAAAGAAACATAATTCTAATTATGAATTAGTCACTAAAACTTTAAAAAAATATTTATAATTGACACTTTATAGTTGTACATATTTACAGGGTATAATTTGATGTTTTGATACACCCTATTGTGCAATAGAACGGGGGTCCCCAACCCCAAAGCCACGAACAAGTACCAGTTCATGGCCTGTTAGGAACCAGGCCACACAGCAAGAGGTGAGCAGTGGGCAAGCAAGTGAAGCTTTGTCTGTATTTACAGCCACTCCCCATGGCTGGCATTACCGCCTGAGATCCCCCTCCTGTCAGATCAGCAGCCGCATTAGATTCTCGTAGGAGCACGAACCCTAACTGCGCATGTGAGGGATCTACATTGCATGCTCCTTATGAGAATCTAATGCCTGATGATCTGTCACTGTCTTCCATCACCCCCAGATGGAACTGTTTAGTTGCAGGAAAACAAGCTCAAGGCTCCCACTGATTCTACATTATGGTGAGTTGTGTGATTATTTCATTATATATTACAATGTAATAATAGAAATAAAGTGCACAATAAGTGTAATGCATTTGAATCATCCCAAAACCATCTGCCAACATCCCCTACCCCAACCCTGGTCTGTGGAAAAATTGTCTTCTGTGAAACTGGTCCCTGGTACCAAAAAGGTTGGCGACCACTGAAATAGAACACCAAAAAGTAGTCTTCCTATCTGATTGTAACTTTGTATCTGTTGGCCAACCTCTCCCTATCCTGCACTTCCCCCTCCACTGAATATGCCAGCAATTTCTAGATGTGCTCTGGATGTTTGTGAAATTGCTTTAAAAGTTATTTTTTTACAGATACAGAACAAGATGAATGCTAAATGTCTGATTTTACAAAAAAAGTACAAACATGGTGACTATTAATTCTTATTCAGCCAAAAGCCTACACTCTGAACACTTCCCTATAGAGACAGGTACACGGTAATGATGGGCTTAAAAAAATTGTGTCAAATTATAAAACTTTAACACAAGAATAATGAACTGAAGTTTATAATCTATGAAAATATTATATGGGAAAACTTTCAATGTGCTCATTCTGCAAGCAAAGAAAGAGTGTAATGGAAGAAGATAATGTAATTGTAGTTATCAGAATGACACAAGACACTGTTCTTTTTAACTTTATTGGTCGGACACTGTTTAGCTTCTTCCCAGAACTCTGTGCTGGATATTTTCTCTAATATCCAGCTTACTGAACGTACATGTCGATAAAATCCCAAACATGATTGTGAGTCTTTGACTAGAAGACTTACTTTGACTACATTTACTACAAAATTGCTGCACGAACTCCCTTCCTCATTTAGTAGCTATAAATGATTCTTCAGCAGTGAAACACTTAGTATGTAACATTATTACAAGATTACAAGGTGAAGAACCGCAGACTTAATCTAATAGTCCATGTTACAAATGATTAAAGGACATTTTTAAAAGAGGCATATTTCTCTAGCTCATTAAAATAAAACAGACTTTTCCCTGGATACAGTACTTCCTTATTTTTGTTCTTACACACAGATTAATTATAGTACATGACATTACCGCATAGGTTTATAATAAGAGAAGTTGTAAGCCACGTTCTTGACTCAAATTACTTATTAGTAGTTCAAACAGTGCAAATGGCTTTCTGAAATAAAGCTTTTTGTGATTAATGTACCTCTATCCTGCAATTTAATGAACATATTTCAAATTTTTATTACTAACTACAATTCCTGTTTATTCATGGCACATCATGCTGTAAGTGTAACATATTGAATGCACATACAAGTTCATTAACCATTACTGCTTTGAAACCTGTTGGCTTTTTACCGCTTACAAAGAACATACTCCCCCATTCCCACCACAATCTCTGAACAAATTTATGATTTCACTGGTACAGATGGAATGCTAAATGTAAACTAAACAAATACTGCACCACCTAATGCCGTCTTATGGTCGTCTTTATATACCGGTCATGACTTATTCCAACGGCTATGTTTTAAATCCGAAACCATTAAGAGAGGACTGTTCCATGCAGACTGGTATTTTTAGCATAGTGGTGGGACCGTGAGCATGGCAGATGGGGGGAAGACACGCACTTTCCAGGCACCTATCACACACACATATCCCCCATCAGCATGGCAGAAACAGCTGCTGGTTTGGTTTGTTTAGGACACACCTTACTTTTCATACATCACCGAATGTCCTCTTCAGGCAACCGGTGTAGTCTGGTCTCTGGACATTTCCTGGGGGCATTTCTCTACCACTCAGTGGTGCCCAATGTGATCTGGGAGACGGTGTCAAAACACTGATGGCTGGGCCCACCCCAGGGGTTCTCAGTCAGTAACCCTGAGTGGGACCCTAGTATCTGCATTTCCAACAAGTGCTCAGGGAATGCAGACGCTGTTGGCTCGTCACTGCATTTTGAGGACCCCGAGCCACCAGAATCTGACCTTCATTAAACCCAAGACAGATCCCACACTGTCCAGATGCATGTCATTTTCTTATTTTTATTTTTATTTTTTATTTTTTATTATTATTATACTTTTAAGTTTTAGGGTACATGTGCACAACGTGCAGGTTTGTTACATATGTATACATGTGCCATGTTGGTGTGCTGCACCCATTAACTCGTCATTTAACATTAGGTATATCTCCTAATGGTATCCCTCCCCCTCCCCCCATCACACAACAGGCCCCAGTGTGTGATGTTCCCCTTCCTGTGTCCATCTGTTCTCATTGTTCAATTCCCACCTATGAGTGAGAACATGCGGTGTTTGGTTTTTTGTCCTTGCGATAGTTTGCTGAGAATCATGGTTTCCAGCTTCATCCATGTCCCTACAAAGGACATGAACTCATCAATTTTTATGGCTGCATAGTAGTCCATGGTGTATATGCGCCACATTTTCTTAATCCAGTCTATCGTTGTTGGACATTTGGCTTGGTTCCAAGTCTTTGCTATTGTGAATAGTGCTGCAATAAACATATGTGTGCATGTGTCTTTATAGTAGCATGATTTATAATCCTTTGGGTGTATACCCAGTAATGGGATGGCTGGGTCAAATGGTATTTCTAGTTCTAGATCCCTGAGGAATCACCACACCGACTTCCACAATGGTTGAACGAGTTTACAGTCCCACCAACAGTGTAAAAGTGTTCCTATTTCTCCACATCCTCTTCAGCACCTGTTGTTTCCTGACTTTTTAATGATCGCCATTCTAACTGTTGTTTTTGATTTGTGGTTTTGATTTGCATTTCTCTGATGGCCAGTGATGATGAACATTTTTTCATGTGTTTTTTGGCTGCATAAATGTCTTCTTTTGAGAAGCAGATGCATGTCATTTTCTTTAATTCCTTTATCGACATTTATGTTATCTCTCTTGGTATTTGGTATATACTAGATTATATCATTTAAGGTATATTTGGTTTGACTATAAACCCCTTGAATGACATGACTGACATTTCATTAGAATTAGAACTGTGTATCTCAAAGTGTTGTTTACCAAGTACCTTTATCAACACCCCTGGGAGGTCCACTTAAAAGCACGGCTCCTGGGTGCACCCCAGAAAAGAGGCATTGGGGGTGGGGCTCCAAAACGTGCATGTTGACAAGTCCTTTGATTACTCTTCCGCACCCTGAAAATGTAGGGCGACTTCCGGGAAGCCCTGTCCTGCTCTGCTGCAGCTCAGGGTCACACTACCCCTGGCACGCAGGTTTGCGTGGGGCTCCCGAAGTGCGGCGGGTTGAGGGAGCTGAGCGCTTAGCAGCACGCCCCAGGCTTCGCTAAGCCGGGCCTGGGTGGAGACGGGGCTTCTTCTTCCTCTCCTGGGGGACTGGAGGAAGCTTTTGGAGGCTCCAGCTCAGCAGTGAGGTGACTCCTCAGTCCCGAGCTGAGAAGCCCTTCTCTAACCCCTGTCGTGGGAGGTCCACCATGAGATGCGGAGGGAAGAAGGACACCAGCCTAGCTGGCAGTACTCAGCTGCATCAGCCTGGAGATCAGGGTACGGGGCAGTCACAGTCACAGATCTCTAAAGGAAATAGAGAAAATATAGGGAACCATCTAAGTTTGAATTCTATGAACGCTTTCATTCACCACCAGGCCGTTTACCTCAGTTGTCCGAGGCTTACTCAAGGTTTTCTAGAAAGGCCTAGGAAGGATGAAGTTAGGACAGGGACACAGTCAGTGTAGCCGGGACCGTCAGATGTTCTTCCAAGATGGCTTCTTCATGGCATGTTTGGCACCTCTCGGCCCTTTGCCTTATTCTCTCCTCATATGTGGTGTCACATCTTCTAGGCCCTCTCTGCATAGCTTGGGCTTCTCACAGCATGGTGGTCTCCAAGATTGGCTTCCAAGACACAGGAACTGGGAGCTGCTCCCCAGGGAAGGGCTGCCTTGGGCAGTGCCTCTTCCTCCTGCTGCGTGTATTGGTCGGAGGAATCACGGAGTCCCCCTGCTCGCGGGTGGAGAAGCAGACTCGCCTCTTGATGGGAGTGGGTGAGGCCACATTCCAGAATAGCATTTGGGGTGGGGGATATTGTAGTGGCCATCTGTGAAAATATAATCTGTTACACTTAGGAATTAAAATTGGCAAAACACGATTAACTGATTGGATACAGAATGTGAGAGAAATGATTCAGGGATTATTCCAAGGTTTCGAGGTGAGTGGTTGGGAGATGACGGTGGCTCTACCAACTCTGCTTTATGTGAAAGGTAAACCGAGTTTTGGACGTGTATTAGAATGGTTGGATCTGTGGTATTAGGAAATATCTAGGTGTAAATATTCAGTAATTAGCTTAAGTCTGATGTTTGGATCTGTTTCCACCATGTGGATTTAGCGATCAGCTTCTATTTGGAATCCTAAGGCGAATGATAACACACAGCGAGAATGATCAGCATCCATGAGCCGGGGGCAGAAAACTAGGACAGCTGCCATCGAAGGAGTAGTAGAAGAATGAAGCCCAGTCGGACGGGAGGACCAGCTGTCCTTCAACCAAGGACACCAAGCCCTTTAATAAAGGACTGATGCAATGTTGGGGAGGCATGAAGTAAGATTGGACTGAAAGATGCTCTCTGACTTTTTGATCAGTTAGTTGAACATACGCGTGAATATACCATTTCAGCAAAGCTGTGGGAAGATGGAGAAAAGACAGATGAGTTGGAGGGTGAAGGAGAGGAAAAGAGGAGGCGCTGTACTTTGGGCGTTTGGATTGGAAGGAGAGGGGATGAGTTAGGCCGTAGCATGAAGAAAAGTCTCGGTAAAGACAGGAGGTAAATAAACATACCAATGGGCCAAGGAGAAGAAGAGAAGTGGGAATACAGGAGAAAAAGGGCTGTGTGCAGTTCTGGAGGAGAGGGGATGGCGAAGTGTCTGGGCAGAGGCGGGGGTCTGAGGGTCTCACTCTGAGCGTGGAGGGGCAGTCCTGGGGTGGGCATGGCCACAGAGACTGTATGGGTGGAGGAAGGTGCTGTGTAGCCTCCAGTTTGTTGGTGAAGTTTATCCCTTCTGAGACTGAAGAAGTTAGGAACTGCACCAGCGTCTTGAAGAAAGTAGTCGAAATTTGGAATATTTACACAAGGAAAGGAAATGAATCAAGGATAAGAAAAATGGCTGACCGGAGGGATGATTGTCCAGCCGAGTGGGAGACTACACATCGTAAGGACAGCATTCTGCATGACTTTCTAAACGTTTTCATTGGCATTGGGGAAGTATGGAAAGAAGAAAGGGCATAAAGGAAATAAGGATGTTTTTGAGCGAGTAGTTCTGGCAGCCAATTATAGGGTCCAGAAAGGAGTCAAAGAGAGAGAAGTGAGGTTGGTTATACACAAAATAAGGATCTGCTGTGAATCCTTGAGCTGAATTACTCAGTTACGGAATTGAATAATGGAATAATTGTGCTCTTTCTCCTTTCTATTTCCTGTGTGTAGTTTTATGGTATAGCTACCTTGTGAATTAAATGAAGTCATACATATAGAACACATAAAACACAATAACACACATAGCAAAATGAACAAGGACACCTCAGAGCTACTTAGCATTCGACAGTGCTCAGTGATTATTAGTGTATTTATCCATTTTCAAACTTTCAGTTATGAGTAAGCTCTGGAGATCTAACGCACAGGATGGCGACTTTTGTTAAGAATACTGTATCATAGACTTGAAGTTTGCTAAGATGGTAAATCTTGTGTCCTCACCCTCACACGCACAAAATAGTAACTATGTGTGGTGATGAATATGTTCACTAACTTGATTGTGAAAATCATTTCACAATGTATATGCATATCAAACCGTTGCATTGTACACCTTGAATTATACAATTTTTCTGTCAATTATTCCTCAATAAAGCTGGAAAAATACATTTTTATCCTTTTAAAAATCAAGTTATGAAAGAATGTATTCTGAATGTAAAATATCCAAATAATGTAGAAAGAGCAAAAGATGCAAGACCCTTGCCAATCCCATTCCCCACCTTCTGGGAAGCACCACCTAGCGTCTGGGGTGCAATAGCAGTTTCTCAGGTCCATAGGATGAGAGGTTGCCAGGCAGGGAGTAGAAAGAGCAGGGCTTTGGAGTCCAGGAGTTCTAGGACCAGCTCTCTGTATCATCTGTGTGATCTTGGAAAGGCTGCTTAAATTCCCAGGATCTCAGATTTTTCATCTCTAAATTGGGTACTTTCAACAGGGATCTCTTTTCAAATTTGGGACAGAAAAGGGAATGGAGGGCAAAATTAAAAAAAAAATGTATTGAGTCAAGAAAATTTCCACCCTAAGAAGGTATATTATTTCCAAGCTGTAGTTTCTTCTCATGGGGTTGGCATAAGTGCTGAACAAGATCAAATGAAAGTATATAAATTAAAGAGTTACAGTGATGTCAAGGTTTTTTTTCTCCCTTTAGGAAAAAAAATGTTTCTGTGAAGTGCCAATACAATTTTACCAGGCTCATTAGTTTAGCTGAGGTATCTTTAGAAGAATGAGACTTGAACACTACTTAAACATGGCAAAAAAAGAAAAAAAGACAACATAAAACAGCAAAATTGCATTTTGCTTTCAAGGTTGCATCTTGCTCTCAGGTAAGAAGGCTGATCCCTTCTCTACTGCTGTCACTTGAGAAAAGTTGATGCTTTTTCTATGTAGAGTTTGTTTTTTTCTCTTACCAAGGATGAATGTATTGTCACTAACCAGAAAACTAACCTTTTAGAGGCCTTGGTACAAGTCTCTCACTGCCCAATTCTGTTCAGGAGAATTTTCCTCTGCACTTGTGACATCAGAATTCAAACCAAAAGACTGAGATGAATGTCACGGAAGTGACCCTCCAGGCAGCTTGCCCACTCCCTTGTCTCCTGCACTCAGGAGGTTGGATCTGAAAGCAGCAGAGGACACATCCCTTGTGGCCCCAAGGGCCCAAGAAGTCACTCTGCACAGCGAAGGACCCAGAGTGCACGTTTTAAACAGAAAACATTTATTTGATATTTTTTTCAGAACCAGAAGCATTAGGTTTGGGTCATGTATTCCACTCGCTGTTCCTGAGGAAGATACTCAGCATCCCTTCTGATTTGTGAGTTATTCTGTTCCAATGAGGCTGGTGCCAGTAGAAGCACAGTAACTAAAGTATGCAATTTTCTCAAAGCTGCAGCCTTTCACCAGCTTGTGCCTAGTTCTGTGTGCAAACCTCAGGCCCTCATCACTTGCTTATTTTGTATTAGGAGCTGCATAACAGTGAGAGGAAGGAAACAGAGGGAAAAGAACAACATTCAAAGCCAACCTTGACTTTGTTGCTGCCAGCTGATTGGAAGGGCTAGTACTTTCAGGGAGGGGGATCAGGGATTCTGTTTTGAGATAAACTAGTTTTTGAGCCTCTTTGGGTCTTAGGTCTTTGTTCTGAAAAAAAAAAATAAAGGCTTAACACGAAACAGGGTAGAATTTTGGATTTGGGGGAGTACTGCTGAGAGCCTCACATAGCAATGCTCTGAATTTCTGAGACCCTTTCAGTTACAGACACTTCTAGAGACAGTCTTCCTTTTGACCCTCAACTCAACCCAACCCATCAATGGGCCCCACTTCTCACTTCTTGTGAGGGAAGCACAAGGTAAAAGGTAAACTGGGCAGTGAGAGGCCAAGACAGGGGCATTAAGACTGCTGCTCTACCCAGTAGGAGGCTCCATCAGCATATCCGTCTGGAATGTGAGAAGCACATGGTGATATGCCCAACATCCCATATGCTTCCATTTCCATTTTTATGTCTGTATATATGATAATGCAAAATTAGGAAAAGACGAATCTTAGATTCTACCTTAGTAGATCTTCAACTACTTCAATTTTTAAATTCACCTAACAGATTAACATTTGTCTATGCACAAATTCTTAAGAAAGTTTTAATGCTCTCAAGGTAAAACTATTTTGTGTATTGACTTGGTATTTCTTTTTCAGCACAGTACAATAGTCCCCCAATTTTTATTTTTCAGTGAATATTCACTGTAGGGGTCAGATAATAGAATTTTAAAATTCTGTAGAATATCTTAGTTATGGTGCTTTTGTTGATGTAACAGAGAATTCAACTCAAAGTGGCTTAAACATGAAGGGTATTCATTGGCTCATGAAATCGGGATTCCAGAGGCAGGAGTGCCTCCAGAACTGATTCACCCAGCAGCTCAGCCTGGTATAAGGGTGAGGGTCTTCCTGACTCTCTCCACCGCCACCCTCCGCGTCACTTTGCCTGTGGCTCTCAGGATCATATCTAGCTGTTTGCTAAGGCTCCAGGCTTTCCCATGGTGTCCAAAGAAGAGTGGTCCCCTGAAGCTTTCACAGAAGAACTAATATGATCCTTCTTGGAAGGCCCTCCTCTGGTCTAATTAGCCCTAACTGCAGCATAACCTAATGCTGAACCAATGACCAACAGAATAAATGACCTACCCAAATTGGATTAGACGAATCAGTGTCTACCTCGGATATGGGGGTAGATTTGGCTTCCTGGAGTCACATGGACTCACGGAGCATGGTTAGAACAAATCTGAGAAAAATGGAGAGAGGAATGGATGTGGAGCAGATCCACAGAGAATTCCCAACTGGGGCACGTCTCAGGTGACATTCCATTTTATGTACGTTAGCGTGACCTCCAAGAAAGATCCTGTGTTAATATAGAAAACAATCACTACTCAGAGGTTAGCATGACCTCCAAGAAAGATCCTGTATTAATATATAAAACAGTCACTACTTAGAATGGTTACTGGGTGGTGGGGTACAGTTTCCTGGGAAAAACAACCAACTCTAGGCCAGACATCCCAGGCTTGAACCCATTTTTCTACTTACAAGCAATACAAGGTTTGGCCTATTCGTTAATTTCTGTGAGCCTCCATTTCCTAATTTGTGAAGTGTGGGGAATGACAGAAAACCTAAAAGGAATGCCATTGTAAACCTAAAAGAAGAATACAAGCACACACATGTGACTTGACACTCTAACCACATTCCCCAACAGCTGGAAATAACATGGACACAACAGAGCAGAACAGATCTTCCATCTCTAAATCCTGTGATGTGAGTATACAAGACCAATGTGAGTTCCTGTTTCATATCATTTTGTTACATCCTATGGAGAAGGGATACCTTTTATAAGCTATGCGGAGTAGCTTGCCATATGCTATAGTCTTGTCAATGGCAGAACCAGTTTCAGGCCACCAGGCTTGCTAATCCTTTGTTGTAACAATTCTTGATGTTTTATATGTAGTATGATCAAAAGAACATTCATCTAATGCATATTTATTGCACACCTCGTATATTACAGGCAGTTCTGCAGGCTCTGGGGCTGCAACAGTGATACATGATATGCATGTTCAGAGGGCAGTTTTATTTCCTCTCAGCAACTAGTTTTATGTGTAGGAAATTTTGGGTGATGGCTTGTGAATGGCTTGAATTCCTCCAATGGTTTGATATATTCTTTACCTATAACCACAACTGGTTTTAACAGAAAAGTCAAACTGGTGTCTCATACTGCTATTACTGTTATTTTCTTGATGACAGGAAATTGGCTAGAGGGAGCTTAACATCAGCTACCGTTTTTTTGAGGGCTCTCTATGTGCCAGCTCTTGTGCTAAGCACCTTCCAATTCACTTATTCCTAAGGATAGAACATCCTCGGGAGTAAGCTACAGCCTCTAGCTGCGGGATTCGCTCTAGCAAGTAGGCAGGCCCTGGCCTCTGCTAGCCTGAGGGCAGGAGGCTTGGGGTGACCAGATAGCCCACACAGAGAGGCATCCAAGAGCAGGCTGCTGTTAAAGCTGGGGGCTCTGCCTTGAACACTGACTCTAGGGAAGGTTACTTTCCTTTGACCTGCTGATCCTATCAACAAGAGCCATCTCTGGATATGCAGTAGTTGACATTTATTTTAGTTTACAAATTGCTTCTTTACTTTCCATGCCATTAACTTTATGTAGCAACTTCATCTTGTACCTTTTATTAGTTTGTTTTGCATATCAAATCTGGCTCCGTAGAAAAGGCTGTTTGGGGGCTTCCTTGCAAACCCTGTGCACAAGATTATGTTGCAATGTATATTGAAGCTCTCCACTCCGTTTCTTTGCTAAGATAGACGGTGAAGTTTAAACACGTAGGCAGTGTCTGACAGGGCCTGGGAGAAGCACAATTTCAATCAAGTGTGACTTCATCAAGTGTCCCAGTTGTGGGTGGAATGGGGCAAATATCTACAGCACATCCACAACCAGGAGCTCTGTGTGTGAGGTGGTTGTCTCTGTCTAGACAGAGCAGAGCTGTCTATCTGGTGGCTGCCGGCGGTCACGGCAAGTGTGCCTCATCACAGTGTATGAAGTGGATGCAATCTCCAGTTGCTTCCAGACATCCTTGACCACCAAATTTAACTGTCTTTTGCTGTCTAACTTGGTTTTTTAAAATTGAATTTTATTTCCAGAGATGTGTTGCACAGCAGCAAATCATCAGCAAGAAGCAAGCAGACAGAGAACTAAATTACACCCTGATGTCTACCCTTCTCATTTCTGCCATGCACCATGGTCACCCCCATTTCAGAACTGTCACTCCTTAATACAGTGCAAAGTATCAGAACACCAGGCTCCAATCACAGGGCCTGCTGGCAAAGACAACGCTAGCTATAGTGTTCTATTTTGAGCAGCTTGACCTTATGCGTACCAATATTACTCTACATATTCCTATCAATAGTTTCTATTTTTGCCACATTTCCTAGGATATGATTTGATATTCTTTAACAAAATTCCCAGATAGCTGAAAATACCATAGATACAACAGAGCAGGAAATAGGAATGGAGAGAGAAATTCATCTTACACACTGATGGACAGATGAAAACAGATAAGAAGTACACAAGAAGAAGAAATGAGGACAATTATAGGCACATAATTGTAATTAAGACCATTAAAGGGTTATTTATGAATAGCTTCTATTGCCCCCATTAAATATTCCCATTTGTTTTTAATTTCAGCATATCATCAAGCCAGTAAATCTTCAATTTTTCGAGACTGGAATGCAGAGCTAGTCTTAGATATATTTATCCATCCCCCTGACCCATCCATCCATCCATCCATCCACCCATCCATCCATCCATCCATCCATTCATCCATCCACCCATCTATCCCTCCATAATTTTTAATTCAGCAAACATGCATTGCATGCTTCCTAGAGGCCACACTCTGCAAGGCTATGAGGATATTGTCATGTGCCTTGTGACCATTTTTTCATCTGTTTGCACCCTCAATTTCCACATATGTGGAATGGGAATAATTATGTCTAGAGGGTGCTGGTTCACTCACTAATGACCAATGTTTACTCTTTGAAGGTTTATGTTGCCCCACAGATTGACCAGGGTGCCTTGTACAGGGCCTGGCGGGTAGCAAGGTCTCTGCTAGTGGGACCCACTGTGGGAGGACCTGGGTGTCTTGGAGAGAAAGATGGGGTTTTGGGGAAGGTGGTGACACACTGAGAATTCCATACCGACCATGTGATCTTGAGCAAGTTCTCTCTGTTCCTTAGCATCCATCTTTAAAAAGTAGGTATTATAATATCTACAGAGGGTTCCTGTGGGCATTAGAGATCACGTAGGAATAAAGGCTTAGTGCAGCCACTGGCAGAAGAGTAGGAACTCAACTATCACAGCATTTAGGAGGGATTTGAAATGCCCCTTTGCCTCCAAGCAAATATTCATTCCCCCAGAGTCTACTCTTGTGTGTTAAAAGTCACACTGGGCAGTCCAGTCTGTTAAGGCACCAAAATACACTGGGAGAAGTACTAAAATCATCTATGAGGGGAAGGATTTTGCTGGACTATTAGTGATGAATGCTAATCAGATGGCTGCAGCAGGTTCCAGAGCCCAGATTCTGGAGATGAGGGAAGAAGATTCTGATGCTCCTAGGTCCCAGGGGGTGCTAAAGGGAAGGGGCATTCTGGGAAGCACACCAGGGCAACTGGGGGCCCCAAGTGTGGGCATTGAGGCTCCAGCATGGAAAGCAGGCTGAGGAGGGGGAGCTCTGCAGGGGAACGTTGTCTGGTGCACACCATGCTGAGGGGCAGCCTGTGGCACACAGCAAACCACACCAGATTGACAGTCATTTCTTTTTTTTTTTTTTTTTGTAGAGGGAGGGTGTCACTGTTACCGAGGCTGGTCTCAAATTTTTGTTCTCCAGCAACTCTCCTGCAAAATGTTGGGATTAGAGGCATGAGCCACTACACCCAGCTGACTATCACTTCTTAGGAGGCTTTGGTAGCTCTTTCTGTAGGATGATTATTACTAATAGAGTTGAACCTGATCTTCAGTGATTGATACATTCTTTTTTTTGTTTTTTGTTTTTGAGATGGAGTTTCACTCGGTTGCTCAGGCTGGAGTGCAGTGGTGCAATCTCGGTTCACTGCAACCTCCATCTCTTGGGTTCAAGCAATTCTCCTGTCTCAGCCTCCAGAGTAGCTGGGATTACAGCTGTGCACCACCACGCCTGGCTAATTTTTGTACTTTTAGTAGAGACGGGGTTTTGCCATGTTGGCCAGGCTGGTCTTGAACTCCTGATCTCAAGTGATCTGCCTGCCTCAGCCTTCTAAAGTGCCGGGATTACAGGTGTGAGCCACTGTGCCTGGCTTATAAATTCTTATCAAAAAACCAAAAGCCTGTAATCCCAGCATTTTGGGAGGCAGAGGCAAGAGAATGACTTGAAGCCAGGAGTTGAGACTAGCCTGGGCCACAGAGTGAGACCCTCCCCATCTCTACAAAAAATTAAAAACAGTAGTTGGGCATGGTGGCATGTGCCTGTAGTCCTAGCTACTTAGAAGGCCGCATTGGGAGGATCGCTTAAGGCCAGGAGGTTGAGGCTGCATTGAGCTATGATTGTGCAACTGCACTCCAGCCTGGGTGACAGAGTGAGACCCTGTTTCTATTTTTAAAAAATCTTAAAAACATAGCTCAGGAAGGGAAAACTAAACATCTTAGGTTCTCACTTATAAGTGGAAGCTAAGCTATGAGGATGCAAAGGCATAATAATGATACAATGGACTTTGGGAATTCAGGGGGAAGGGTAAAAGGGAAGTGAGGAATAAAAGAGTATATATTGGGGACAGTGTACACTGCTCAGGTAATGGGTGTACCAAAATCTCAGAAAGCACCACCAAAGAAATTTCCCAGGCAACAGAACACCACCTGTTCCCCAAAAGCTATTGAAATAAAAATAATAAAGATTAAAAAAATAAAAATAAAATAAAATTTAAGAAAGTAGCCTAATGATCACTCTTTAACCATTAAGGCTCTGCATTCTGCAGAGTGCATTGGAATATTAATTGCCTATGGCAAAAGAGTCCCATGGTCAATTCAATTTGGGATTTGCTGTAGGTATTGTTTTTTTCTTGTATAAGATCAACATGTATTAGCACATTAAAAGCACTGAGAAGTCCTGCAGTAAATGTGTCTGCTTAATGGCATTTAAGCCAGTGTTTCTCCAAGTTATTTGACCACAGCCTACTAAATCAGGTCCCACAGAATCTTAGAAACATGGATATCTGGATGAGGTAGGCATAATGGTGACATATTGTGGGTTCTACTATTGTGTATCGTGTAGCCTAGAATAGTGTCTTCATCCGTTTTGTGTTGCTGTAACAGAATCCCTGAGACTAGGTAATTTATAAAGAAAAGAGGTTTATTTAGCTCAAGTTCTGCAGGCTGGGAAGTATGAGAAGCATTGTCCCAGTACCTGTTTAGCTCCTGATGGGGGCCATGTGCTAGGTCAAAATAATTTATTTTTGTGAGAACCGGTCTGGTCTTGCCAGAGTGAGAACTCACTCACTGCTGTGAGAACAGCACTAAGCCACTCATAAAGGTTTCACCCCCATGGCCCAAACACCTCCCACTAGGCCCCACCTCCCAGCACTGCCACACCAGGGACCAAATTTTAACAGGAGCTCTGGTTGAGACAAACCACCTGTGTCCAAACTGTAGCAAGTAGGTACTAAATTGCTGGAGTTTCTCTGAGGTCAGAAATAAAGATTCATTCACTCAATCAGTTTATTGGTACTGAAGGCCTATCTTGTGCCAAGCACATCTCAGCACTGGAAACAGCAGTGAACAGAGAAGTTGAAATTGCTGGTCTCTTGGAGCTTACATTCCATTAAAGAAGCAGACAGTAAACATGTGAACATCTAATGTGCAGGGGAGAGCTGTTGCTATGAAGAGAAACAAAGCCCAATCCTGGAGGGTTCTCCTTCCTTCCAGGTGCTGGAGGAAGGCCACTGGGCTGAGGCGACAGAGGAGCAGATGTCTGATGAGGAGCAGCAGTGAGCCACTGGGACATCTGGGGAAGTGCCTTCCAGGTAGAGAGGGGGTGATTGCAAAGGCCCTGAGGTGGAACCCTCCTGACCTGCTCTAGGAGCTGCCAGGAGGGGAGGAGGGGAGAGGCGGTTGGGGCAAGACAGACGGACAGAGCTCTCCAGGGCACAGCAAAGATTTGGGACTGCATCCTGGGGTACTTGCAACCCCCGGAGGGTCCCGAGTGGAGGATATCAGGCTGCGTCTTTTTTGGTTCCTGTGGTAGGTGTGTGCAGGGTACACCCACAGAGGTGAGGCACTAATGGGATGGTTAGGAGGCTTCTGCTCTAATCCAGGCGAGAGGCCACAATGGCTGGGCCCAGGCTGGTGGCAGTGGAGATGGTAAAAAAGAGTTGAATTCCATAGGTATTTCTAAGGTAGAGCTGATAGTGTTTGCTGATGCATTAAGTATGGAATCAAGTTAGTATCATGGATGTTGCTGTGCACAGCAGGTTTGATGAACAAACAGATGATGTAAACCAGCTGACTCCCAGAATCACTCTGGGTTATTCAGACCAGCTGTGTGACCTGGAGCAGGGCACGTACGTTTTCCAACTGTCCTCCCTTCTCTTTGCAACAAAGATCAAAATAATACTCCATAGGATGAGCTGAGACAATGCAAGCCTTGTACCTATAGGGTTTCCACATCATATACCATCAGGGAAATGCAAATTTAAACAACAGTGACTTACCACTACTCACTTATTAGAGCGGCCAAAATCCAGAACACTGACAACAAATGCTGGTGAGGATGTGGAGCAACAGGACCTCTCATTCATTGCTGGTGGGCATAAAACTTGTACAGCCACTTTGGAAGACAATTTGGCAGTTTTTTATAAAAGTAAATATACTCTTGCCATATCATCCAACAATTGTGATCGTTGGAAACTTATATCCACATAAAACCTGCACATGGATATTTATAGCAGCTTTATTCTTTTCTTTTTTTTTTTGAGATGGAGTCTCACTCTGTCGCCCAGGCTGGAGTGCAGTGGCGCAATCTCAGCTCACTGGGGCCAGGCGATTCTCCTTCCTCAGCCTGCCAAGTAGTTGGGATTACAGGCACGTGCCACCATGCCCAGCTAATTTTTGTATTTTTAGTAAAGACAGGATTTCACCATGTTGGCCAGGCTGGTCTGGAACTCCTGACCTCGTGATCCGCCCACCTTGGCCTCCCAAAGTGCTGGGATTACAGGCGTCAGCCACCACGCCCGGCCAGAAGCTTTAATCTTGATTGCCCACACTTTGAATCAACCAAGTTGTTCTTTAGTAGGAGAATGAATAAATAAACTGTGGTACATGTAGACATTGGAATACTATTCAGCACTAAGAAGTAAGATATCATGGCATGAAAAGAAATAGAGGAAACTTGAATGAAGACTGCTAAGTGAACGAAGCCAGTCTAAAAGCTTATGTACTTTATGATTCTGACTATGTGACTTTCTGGAAAAGGCAAAGCTGTGGAGACAGTAAAAACGATCAGCGGTTGGCAGGGTTTAAGGAGGAGGGAGGGATGAATAGGCAGAGCACAGAGGATTTTTAGGGCAGTGAAATACTTTGCATGACAGCAGAGTGTTGGATACATGTCATTATATGTTTATCCAAACCCATGGAGTGTACAACACCCTGATGAACCTGAATGGAAACCGTGGACTCTGGGTGATAATGATGTGTCAGTGTAGGTTCATCAATTGTATCAAATGTGCCACTCCGCAGGGCTTATCGGTAACGGGGATGGCTGTGCAGTGTGAGGCAGGAGGTATATGGGAAATCTCTTCACTTTCCACTCAGTTTTGCTGTGAACTTAAATTTGCCTTAAAAATAAAGTACCTACAAGGGCTCACCTACCACCGATAGGCGTATTTAGAAATGGAAACGATTGCTACTTAAATAATTAACCACAATTTAAAAGCGCATGTAACAATTAAATCAACATAATTAAAGAAATAGATATTGAGAAAGGGAGAAAGTTTGATTCTTAATTGTCAGTGTGTTCTGCTACATGAACAGGAGAGCAAGTTCGCGCAGACGCTGAGAGAAAATGATGGGAGATGCCTCTATGTGGACAAACATCTAGTGAAAGTTGTTGGTCTGTGAGCAAATGGGCAGCACCAAATGTGCATAATTAATCTTTTGTTCTATTTCCTGAATGCAGTACAAGAGTCAGGTCTTTAGAAATCCTTTTCTCACTTACTGGAGAAGCTGCTGCAGCCAAGTACTCTCAGTCTGAAGTCATTAAAAACTCCTCTTGTAGTTCCAGCTACTCGGGAGGCTGAGGCAGGAGAATCCCTCGAACCCGGCAGGCAGAGGTTGCAGTGAGCCGAGATCGCGCCACTGCACTCCAGCCTGGGCGACAGAGTGAGACTCTGTCTCAAAATAAACAAACAAAAAACCAAAAAAACGAAAAAAACAAAACTTCTCACTATAGCAGCAGAAACGGCCCCGCTTGCAAAACAATGCCAGGCTGTTAGGAAAGAACCGCTGGGAGGGGAGGAGATAAACGAAAGGATCTCGCGAGATCGATCTGTCAGGTTAGTCATGAGGATTTTTCAGGTTTGTCAAGAGTGAAGGAGGCGCTGATTACAGGACCTCCTTTGCCTGGAACGGCAGGCAGTGGTCAGTGCTTCCTGTTCAGGGGCGACCGCAGGGGACTTGCCTGGCAGAGCAGGGAGGGAGCTGCAGGGGGCGGGAGTGCCACCTTCGCAGGGTGAAGACACACCCTGTGGCGGCCTTTCATGTAGCATGAGTATTTGTGCACCACACAACCCTGCTTGGCAATCTCATGTGGACAATGTGGTTTTACAAGTCGTGCAAGATCCTCAGATGTGAACTTTACCTAAGTAAATAAAGCCATCTGTCTCATCCAAAGTTTTCTTTTGTTCTGTATTGAAGTGGCTTCTTAGGAAAATGACTAAGTGTTGAGCTATTTCAGGAGAAACACGAAACACTGCTTTCTTTTATTTTTCCCCGTTTTTATCTTTAAGGAAAATAACCACTTTAAAATGAAAATGTAAAGAAAAATGTCCTATAGAGTTCAAGTTGGGCAGAGTGTAAATTATGATGAAAAATGCTAGGATAGTCTGAGAATTTCTTTTGTCAAGTTTTTAAAGTGTGGTACAACACAAAGTAATTAAAAAACCTTTAAAAAAATCATGTATTTATAGAACAGCCACGCTGACATGATTTGTCTATCTTAAATTTATAAACCAATATAACTACAATTAAACACAATAAAAAAGTATTTTTTTTGTACTCTGCATTGCAAATTTAAAATTCCTTTCCCTGAAATGATGCATTTAAAAATTCCTGAACTCAGTTTGAAAAATGACTGGGAGCTTGACCTAGTCACCTCCACGGAGGGTATGCGTCATCATAGACTTAACGAGACCATAAATCAAATGAAGAAAGCCGTGCAAGACAGTTTTCATTTTCAAATTGAAATTAACTTATTCTTAATTTTGATTTAAAATTGAACCAAATTAAAAAAAAAACAGGGAAATACAAACTTCAAAGTTGTTACTAGAACTTAATTCCTTTTGGAAATTAGCTAATGCTGAAAATATGAGCTAGTATGATAATATTAGCCTGTGCTGATAATATGTTAATAAAATGACAAAAAATTTATTATTAACAAAATTGTTTTTGAGCAGATTCAGATTCAGTTAGTTGATTATGATTTTGGGCATCTAACTTATTTATCAAATGAAGGTGACAATTTGGTAAGTCGTCTAAATTATTTAGATTTTGTCAGCTTCTTAAGATGACGAGTATTCAATTACAAAGAAAAAAAATTGAGGAACATATTTTTCAATAAGATCTCTTAAATCCACTTAGAAATCTTCTCTCTTGGCCCGGCGAGGTGGCTCACGCCTGTAATCCCAGCACTTTGGGAGGCCTAGGCAGGTGAATCATGAGGTCAGGAGATCAAGAAATCTTTAAAGTTTGTTGATAATTTTCTATTCTGAATTTGATACATAATTGTTTGGTAGAATGCTGTCCTGGTTTGTTATATATTACTTATTACTGTTTATTTTTATTAATTTCACTGTTGAGTATTGACGAACTCACTATTGAATGTTGATTCTTGAATGTTCTTCCTTCTGATCAATTGCATTTCTTTTCTTTTCTTTTCTTTTTTTTTTTTTAAGAGACAGGTACTCACTCTGTCCCTCAGGCTGAAGTGCAGTGGTACAATGGTAGCTCACCACAGTTTCAAACTCCTGGGGCTCAAGTGATCCTCTCGCCTCAGCCTCTTGAGTAGCGGGGACTATAGGCACACACTACTATACCTGGCTAATAGAGATGGGGGTCTTTTTATGCTGCCCACGCTGGTCTCAAACTCCTGGCCTCAAGTAATCCTCTTGCCTCAGCCTCCCTAGTTGCTGGGATTACAGTTGGGAGCCACCATGCCCAGCCAAACTGCTTTTTTTTCGAGACAGGGTCTCACTCTTTCACCCATGCTGGAGTGTAGTGGTGTGATTACAGCCCATTGCAGCCTCCGTGTCCTAGGCTCAGGTGATCTGCCACCTCAGCTTCCTGAGCAGCTGGGGCTATAGGTGTGCACCACCATGCCCAGCTAATTTTTGTACTTTGTAGAAATAGGGTTGCACCATGTTGCCCAGGCTGGTCTTGAACTCCTGTACTTAAGGAATCCGCCTACCTCGGCCTCCCAAATTGCTGGGATTACAGGTAGGAGCCACCGTGCCTGGCTCCAAATGCATTGTTGAGTGCAACTTAAACTCATTTTGTCTTGTTCTTTGCTCTGAAAATATCCCTTTAGGACAGATAAAGAGTAGGCTTTATGAACCAAAGTAAGAGAAACATTTATGAAAATCACCCAGTCTATCCCTGTCTCTCCAGTCTAAGTTGTTATGAACTATTTAGAAATGTTATATTGTGTTATACTTGGTGCTGTATGTAACTTTCACTTTATTTGCTCCATTATTTTAAAGCAGAAGCAAATGTCTTGCATATGTATCAAGCAAAGTTTTATTTTGTGTAAGGCCCTCAAATGACACACACAGAGACGGGTATAAAGTGTTTGGGATCAGGGTGATGTGAGTGCCTAGAGCCAGGATGTGGTGAAAAGATGAGCCGACAAAAGTCAACTGGTTCCAGATTATGCAGTACATTTACTAAAAGTTTAAAAAGTGTGGATCTGATTCCTTAGATGAGTGGCATGCCTGCGTCATTGTTAGCTCCAGTGGCAGGAGGGTTGAAATGTGAAGAGGTCAGCAGGTCAATTACAAAATCTTGACAAAAGATTTTGAGGGCTTGAATCAAGGTAGTTGAGAGACAGGAAGCAAATTTGAGATAAATGTGTTTCATGGATGAAATTTGTGAGATTGTCTGGCCAATACAGTGTTCTGTAAAAAGGAAAAAGAAGGATGGTTCTTCCTGGATCCATAATGATGCTATTAACCACCACAGGTCATGCAGGAACAGGGATGAGAGTGGCATATTACTGTGAAAATAACCAAAATACTGCAGTGTACTATTATACCAATTACGAGTTTTAAACACTACAACCACAAGCAATGAAGTTTAACAATCCTATCCTAATTGAAGTCAACACTGAACTACTTCCTCAATGGTATTTCACTTCTTCATGTATATTAAGGAATTAAGAAATATCAAAGACCAAAAAAAAAAAAAAAAGAAATCTCAAATATCTATGTACCTCATGGATAGACATTTAGGTCAGAACCTGTGAGAGTAAGTAACCCAACCAGCAGCTTTTGTTTAGGAAATGCACATAATCTTTACCTTGTCCATCACTGAGTAGACTTTGCTGATATTTTGGTATTTATGCTATTGAAATCATGCTAAGAGTGACATTTTCAAAGTTGTTTCTGGATTTGATAACATGGAGGCCTCAGGTAAGGAAATCAAATAGCCTGTGTTGTGCTCTGATATAAGCATGAGAGGCTGTGTCGCTTTCCAACGTAATCACAAAGTAGGCCTCACCCATTCACACCGTCACTCATTCCACCAGCATGTGTCAAGCACCTTCTGCAGGCCTTCCCTTCAGTGGGAGCTTGCTCTTCCTCTAAAATGTGGCAGTACTTACTCTCTACAGCATTTCAACAATTGGGGAAAGCATCATATAGGTTATAGTTTGTTAGATAAGTGAGTTAGTGGCAATTATACCAAATGTTAAAAAAATGTGTGCAGTATACTAGAACAGGGGTCCTCAACCCTTGGGCTGTGGGCTGATACCGGGCCGTGGCCTGTAGGAACTGGGCCGCATGGCAGGAGGTGAGCAGCAGGCAAGTGAGCATTACTGCCTGGGCTCTGCCTCCTGTCAGACCAGTGGTGGCATTAGATTCTCATGGAAGCACAAACCCTGTTGTGAACTGCACATGTGAGGGATCTAGGTTGCCTGCTCCTTATGAGAATCTAACACGTGATGATCTGTCACTGTTCCCCATCGCTCCCAGATGGGACTCTCTAGTGGCAGAAAAACAAGCTCAGAGCTCCCACTGATTCTACAATTATGGTGAGTTGTAGAATTATTTCATTATATATTACAATGTAATAATAACAGAAATAAAGTGCACAATACATGTAATGCACTTGAATCATCCCAAAACCATCCCCCCTGCCACCCCGCCTGTGAAAAAATTGTCTTCCACACAACCAGTCCTTGGTACCAGATAGGTTGGGGACTGCTGTACTAGAAGATCAGATATGTTGTTTTATGTTTAACTTTATTTGGGTGTCATTATGTTAATTTTTTACTTCCTTAAGGTCTGAACCATTTCAAAATGTCTCTATCAAAGTAGTCATTGTCTAGAATGGTCTTGAACCAAATAAAATAAGTATGATTAGGGTTGATTTTTACTCTCTGGTTTAATACTTATTTTCTTGCTCATGATGAAATTCTCATTCCTAACCATGTGGCTGAAAGGACAATTTTGTTCATGTTAACGAATGCAAAGTTCTCATGCAAATGTTTTTGAAACTGCTGGAGTCTTGCTCTGCCTGATTTGACTGCTAGTTTGGATTTTGTTTTATTAATGCACTTGGGTTCCAAGTAAATTTCCAAAGTTTAACACACCTCAAGGTATTGTTCCTTGATTCTAAAGTAGCACTTAAGTTATCCACTGAAAAATTCTAATGTAATAGATATTTCAAAAGACATTTTAAGCGTCATTTAGAATTTTAAGCCACTTATCAGAATTTTAAATAATACGTGAACTGATTTGAATCTTACCACAAAGTGCTATGAAAGTTGAATTTTAAAGTTTTATAAAAGTTCAGTTACTTTTCCACTCTTTTTGATTGTTGCTTGAAGCAGAAATATGGTGTTTTCAAGAGCTAGCCTAAGATGTAATGAAAGAGAACCCCACCTTTTATTATTATTTGCTTTATTTCTATAGCAACAGGGTGCTGGGTATTTGCTTTTCAAATATATTTGGTTATAGATATAAATACTATCCAGAGCTAGCACCAAACTGTTTCATAATAAAACTCACTTTGAACACCTGTCCGAAGCTTTAATAATAACATGCATTGTTATTTTTCCAAATTTCATAGAAAAGGACAATGTTGAAATTATGACTGTACTTCTGAGTAAAAATCTTGCTTTTGGATGAAAGTTGCATCAAATGACTGAAATTGGTGATGGATATTTTTCTATTGCCATTTTCTCAGGAATTACATAGTTGAAGTTGGCTCAACATTAATGGCTATCTTGAATAACATGGAATCTAATGAGATGGTCTCAAGACCAAATGCTTTAGTTTAGCTTTTTAGTAACTTCAAGTCTGTTTGCCTGTTATTGCTGTATTCAAAGCACAGTTTCTCAAAATGATTTTTGAAAAACAACTTTAACACAGTTTTTTTTTAACCATTCTAGAAAAGCAATCTTAGATATTTAAAAAATAAATGATCAGTAAATGTCACTAGAGATGTTGATAAATATATGCCATTTAGCTCCATTATTTATTCGAAAAATTGGGGCTGGGTTTATACACAAAAATTTTGTGCTTTAAAACAAAAGCTAAGGAAAGACTTATCTTCAACTTCCTCCCCCAAGAAACTTCTTGCACATTTTGATCAATTTGGATTGTGCCAACAATCTTTATTTACATTGTCAAATTTATTGGCAGGAATAAGCCTGAAGCTTTTACTTAACAAAAGAACTGTCTAAAGATTTTTTTCTCTCTCTTTGTTATTCACTTAATTATACAACAACATTGGTCTTTCATAAGATGAAAGAGAAGGAAATTCCTATATTAATCAAAGTGTGGTACAGGTAAACCTAGTTTGAGAAGTATTGAACCCAATTCTAATACTTAGACATGGGTTTTTGTTTGTTTGCTTGCTTTTGTATGTATTTGCTTTTTCATAATAGTAACTTCTAAAAAAAGATTTATCCCACCTAGTTCATTTGGATCCCAAATATTTAACGTCAGTAATATGTGTGTGGAATTTGCTTTTCTAGTTATAGCTACATAACTAAAGGTAAGGCAAAATGTCAAACACCACACCAAATAGTGCTTTGTACAAGATCCCCGTGGTATGTTTTCTCTGATGGACTCTGGCAGCCCCTGCAGAAGGCCCTACTCTGAGACTACAGACATGCCCGTTCTGGGGTTTCTCTCTTGCATTTCCCCTCCTGGATTTTTGTTTATTGTTTATACCATTGAATCATGACACCTTCTGATGAATTAGATGAAACACATAGCAAAGATGTCAAAGAGCAATTAAAATAGTCTCAGTTGCTTGATAAGATGACAGGCTGTAGTCTTTACAGTAATTAAGAAAGTCATAAAGAAACAAGTTCAATTTTTCACAAAAAGGTATTGCTTAATTTCTGATCCAGTCTTACACAGAGAACTGAATGCAAATCCCTTTCATATAATAGGTAAATCTGTATACATTAGCATGAAAGTTTTGAATATGAACAAACAGGGGAAAAGGAGAAGTTGCTACAGGGACTAAAGTTGGAGTCACGTGGCTTCAAAGTTTGTGGAAAGTTTTCTTTCCTTTTTTAATGCTTTGTATGTGTCAAGGTTTTAGATGTGAGTTCTTCAAAATTGTCAGACGACGTTTCCCTTCAGCTGGTTTGGAGCTCATTTTCCAACTGCTTCACAAGTAAGAATTTAAACAATTTTAAAGAAATTATATGTTGGCTTTTTAATTCAAAATTCAGATGAAAGTACTGCTGTGGTTTCATAGCTAACAATTCCTCTCTCTTTGTCTGTCATTTTCTTTCTGACACAAATGGATGAGAACATCTTGGAGTTTTACTGCCTGTGTACAAAAAATGGTCTTTCTTTCTAGTGTAAGATTAATTATGTTTAGTTTGGGATGCTTCGCCCTCTCCTTGTTATATTTTGATTGGTCTGTGCTTACTTTGAGAGGAAATTTAGTATATATTACCTTGTTAAAAGCCTCAGTATTGCTTACACTTGGTGACTAAAGCTAGACAAAAATTGCTTGATGTGTACATAAAAGCATGTATTCCATACTGAAATACCTGACCCACACTGGTTATACGGGGTGGAGGAGCATAGCCACATCTTTATTCGCTCTTAAGTTGTGGAACATATTTTTTCCACATTCTGGTGAGTCACTCTGTCCTGATGGAACTGCTGCATGTTGCTCACCAGCACATCTGCCACAAGGCTTTAAAAAACCCTAGGACATGGCCTGAGGCAAGTCTCCTAGGGGCCCATTGCACCCTCATAGTCATGTGGCCCTTTCGCCACTTCCCTGTGGAACTTGAGTGTGAAACACGGAGCTCACGGTGCCCCTTGCAATTGTCCTTCTTCTACTCGTACTCTCAGGCATCTCACAGATCTGGGCTTCAGATGTTCACCTAAACTTAAGAACCTCATGGAACAAATATTGTGTTGTCTACTTTGCAAACCTCCAACGATCCTGAAATAATGTAGTATTGTATGAATAACAGACACTCAAAGTGTTATTGCTTAACAAGTAAAATTAATGTTTATGTTTAGAAAATGATTATTTTGGAGCATCATAAAAAATCTCTTATGCTGTGATTTCTACTTATAATTTCTTGATTCTGATGGCGTGATATCTATCCCATAATCCATGTAGAGTTTGTGGCCAAAATATTTTCCTTCTTCTATTCATTGTACAGAAGAAAAGGTGTGAGGGGACTACTTTTTTTCCTTAAAATGACAATCCACAAACCTAGTTGGTAAGAACCATATGATATCTGACGACTAACACTCATTATGAGTAAGCCTTAAATCCACTTTCTGCATTTGCGATGGAGACATTGGATCAATAGGTTGCTGAATGCAGGTGCTGACATGAATTTGTATTTGGTTGGATTTGAGGCAGCAAAGAGTGACATTTTATTATTATTTTACATTTTTTTCTGATTGGACAGGAATTTTATAATGTCCCTTGCTTTCCCTTGCTGATTTTCTTTCTTCCTCCTTCCTTCCTTACAATAAGCCCTCTATATGATTTATTTTAGTTACTTACAAGGGGTGCATAAAGTTATTTTGTATGCATAAACATAACGCCAAAGATATGTAAGTAATTGAACAGAGGGATGCTGGTGATAAAATAGATTATGATCACTAATTATATTAATGACAAAAACTGTCATAGGTGCTAATTTGAGTTAACAAATAATTTTTAAAAAGGCATAAACCATCACAGTGAGTAAAATATTCAGCTGGAAAATATGGGGAAGAGGAAATAAGGGCAGGGGAGTTTTATGATTCTAGGATGTTTATCTAAGGGTCGCTTCTAGTGGTGCACTAGAAATTTGGCTCTGAGCTTCCTTGCAACAAACTGAGATGGCATGACTGTAAAATTCACGCCATCCATGTGTAAATATGCTGGTCACTCAGGGTAAGTAAAGCTTTTCCTGATACTGAAAACAATAAAATGGATACCTGTCACTCTTATATAATGAGGACATGGAATGATATTGGACTGTGGTATTAGCAACATCTTTTAATGTTTACAATATTGAATTTCATACACATTTCTTATAATGTCCTTCAGTGCCCTGTAGAGCATCATGTCAGTTCTAGGAAGAATCCAACAATATTGTATCTACTATTTTGATACAAATGTCTTTAGATCCATGACAGTCTGGCTGGATCTAAGTATAAATGTATCTTTCAATGAATGGGTCATTTTTTTTTCCCTAGCAGCAGCAGGGTAAAAAAGCCAATTTATTGTCAGTAAAATATTTGCGTACTTTGAGTTTCAACTGATGAAGAGGTGAGACTTCTTTTTGCAGAGTGAGGTGCCCAGAGCAGGTACATATCAGAATCAACATCCTCTCTGTGCAGATGGCTAAAGGAAGATGTTTTGGGCAGAGCCAAAGTTGTTTTAGAAAACATTTATGTATTTAATACAAGGATTTGAGGCTTTAATAATATAGAACATGACCACAAAAGTTTTATTATACTTTGTCATTGAGGTCCCTAGATTTTGTTTAGCACGCATACATGTATGCATACCTGTGTACAACTACACACATACAGATGCATAAATCTCTGCAAAAATATGTGCTTCATAAAGATATATAATATTTTTATTTTGAAAAGGTTCAAGGATGTGACAAAGTTGACAAAACTTCACAGTAAATATCCAAATACTCACACCTGAAATTCTACCATTAACACTTTAGTATACTTGTTTTATCGCATGTATCCATCTCTTGTTCCTTCTATCCATCAGAGTAAATTGCAGACATTTGATTAATTATTAACACCCATTAATTAGAGTTCAATATTTGTGTATAATTTTTGTTTTAGACAAGTATTATAATTTATATAACTACATATCAAATATAACACGTGTGCTCGTGTATCTCACAGATCTGGGCTTTAGATGTTCACCTAAACTTAAGAACCTCATGGAACAAATACTGTGTTGTCTGCTTTGCAAATCTTTCTCCCTCTCCAACTATCCTGAAATAATGTTATATTTCACATTGTATTAGTAATAACACATACTAAATAATATAAAGTATTGCTTGCCTTAGCCTTTTTAGTGTTACTATAAAGGAATACCCGAGGCTCGATAATTTATAAAGAGAAAAGGTTTTGGCTGATGATTCTGATACCTGGAAAAGTTCAAGTTTGGGCATCTGCATCTGGGGAGGGCCTCAGGCTGCTTCTACTCACGGCAGAAGGTGAATGGAGCTGTGCAGAGATCACATGAAGGGAGAGGAAGTGAGAGGGAGGGGAACGGCCAGGCTCCTTCTACCAACGAGCTCTCTCGGGAACAAATAGAGTGACAACTTTCTCACCCTCCCACCTCAAGGAAGGGGATTCATATACTCAGAAATCTGCCCCCATGACCCAATACCTCCCATCAGGCCCCACCTCTAAGAGTGGGGACCAAATTTCAACATGAGGTTTGTGGGAATAAATATCCAAACTATATTATAATATACATCATGTTATGTAATAATATTTATATAATTTTAATGTATAATTTACAGATACATTTACAAATCTGAAGTGCACACTAGTTGACTTTTGGAAAATGTACACCTTGGTTTATCTAGAGAAAACACTGTTTTTACCAGAGGAAGTTTCTCCTACTTCTTCCCAGTTAATCCCCATCTTTAACACCCAGAGGTAATCACTGTGGTGATTCTTTTCTACCATAGATTAGGCTTGCTGTTCTAGAAATTCATATGAATGGAATCAAACACATTGTATTCTTTTGCATAGGCTTTTTTTTCACTCAGCATTGTTTTTGAGATTCATCCAAATTGGTGTATGTGTCAGCTGTCTTTTATAAAAAAAAAACTGCATAGCATTCTATTGCATGAATTCGCCACCATTTGTTTATTCATTGAGATGTGGGGTATTTCCAGATTTGGGGTATTTCCAGATTTGGGCTATTATGAATAAAACTGCTTTTAGCATGCTTGTTTTCATTTCTTTTGGATATATACCTAAGGGTGAAATTATTGGATCATAGAATAGGTGTATGTTTAGTTTTATCAGTAACTGCCAGTCCGTTTCGCAAGGTGGTTACTCTAGATAACACTCCCATCATCAATATATAAGAAGTCCAGTTGCTCCTTATCTTCACTAGTATTTGGTGTTATTTATCTTTTTAATTTTAGCAACCCTTGTGGCCATGTGGTGCTATCTTATTTGGTTTTACTTTGGATTTTGCCGACCACTGATGATTTTAGGCACTTTTTCATGAACTTACTGGTCACTTCTACATCTTTTCTGAAGTATCTGTTTTAAATTTGCCCATTTCCATAATTGAAATATTTGTCTTATTCTTTGGTAGTAACAATTCTTGATATATGTCAGATGCAAGCAATTTGTCAGATAAAGGTTTTTGAATATGTTATGTCTGTGAATGTCATTCATGTTCTTAGTGGTATCTTTTCATGAGGGTAAGGTTTTAATTTTGATGAAGTCTAATTCATTAATATTTTTCTTCCATGATTATTTGTTTCTATAACTTTAGAAAACTTTGCATACATACTTTCAAATAAGAAAGCTATTATGTATTTTCTTATGGCCTTAGCCTTTACATTTAGGTCTATGGTCCATCTTGAATCAATTTTCGTGTATGGTGTGAGGTATTGAATGTCATTTTTTTTCCTCATAAAGACATTTAGCTACTCTAGTTCCATTTGTCAAAAAGGCTATATCTTTTCTTCAATGGATTACTTTCATGAGTTTTTCAAAAATCAGATAGTCTTTAAATATATGTGTCTATTGCCAGGCTCTCCTTTCTTTTCCTTTGATTTGTTTGTTGATCCTTAAGATTGACACTATCCTGAGATTGGAACTTGGCAGTAATTCTTGGAGTCAGATGGCTGTAGATCCTCCAAATTGGATATTCTTTTTCAAGATCACTTGAGGCTGTCTTGGTCCTCTATCCTTTCTGTAAAAACTTTACAATCAGTTTGTCAAAATCTATTTAAAAACCCTGTTGGGATTACAAATATGATTCTTTTGAATCTATAGATAATTTTGGGGAGGAACTGATGTCATAACAATATTGAATTTTACAATCTCTGAACATGGAACGTCTCTTCATTTCTTTAGGTAATTAATTTTTCTCAACAATGTTCTGCAGTTTTAAATCTAGAGATCTTGTTTCCATTTTCTGTTAAATCTGTTCATTGATATTTCATACTTTTCAGTGGTATTGTAATTGGATTTAAAAATTTTTAGTTTTCAATTTTTTTATGTTAGTATATAAAAGACATTATACAGACAAATATCAATTAAAGAAAGATGGTTGGTATCTAGATCTCAACCTTTTATCCTGCAACTTTAATATAACTTATTAGTTCAGTAATTGTTAGAATTTTTTGTACTGATAATTATATTTTATGCAAATAAAAACAATTTTACTTCTTTCTGTCAATCTTTTTACCTATTTCTTTTTCTTGGCCCTTTAAAATGGCTAGAACCTGCATATGTTGAATAGAAGTAAAAAGACTGGGTATTCTTCCCTTGGTCTTGTTAGGAAGAAAGTAGCTAATATTTTACCATTAAATATGAGATCAGCTGTAGGCTTTTCTTAGATGCCCTTTATTAGACTGAGAAAGTTTTCTTCTATTCCTGGTTTTCTGGGTGTTTTCTAAAATTAAAATTTTTTTTTTGTTAAATACCTTTCTGTTTATTAAAATGATCATGTAGTTTTAATTTTTATTCTATTAATGGGATGGACTACATTGATTCTCAAATATTAAACCAGCCTTGCAATATTGGGGTTAGCCCTATTTGGTAATAATTGCCAGGTCTAATTTGCTAATTTTGTTAAGTATATTTGCATCCATTTTCATAAAAGGTATTGGTCTGTAATTTCTTTTTTTCTTTTGTAATCTTTGCCAGACTTTGGAATGACCTTATCTAATGAGTTGGAAAGTGTCCCTTCTTCTCTATTTTCAGAAATAAAGTTTATATAAGATTGGTTTAGAATTTGCCAGTGAAACCTCTGAACCTGGAGTTCTTATAGAAAGGGTTTTGATAAAAAATTCATTTTTAAAAATAGTTATAGGGTTGTTCATATTTTCTGTTTCATTGCCTCAATTTTTGAAGGATGGATTTTTCAAGGAAATGTTCTATTTCATCAAAGTTTTCATATTTGGTGGTATAAAAGTTGTTTTTGGTAATACCATTTATTATCTTTTAATGTTTGTAGGATCTGTGCTGATAACCTCTTTCTCATTATTGATGTTGATAGTTTGTGTCCTTTCTCTTGATCAATCTGATGTATCAATTTTGTTGGTCTTTTCATAAAAACATATTACGATTTTGTTAATTTTTTAATTTTTTCTATCTTTATAATTATTTCATTAATCTGCACTTATTTTCATTATTCCTTTTTTTCTACTGACACTGGATTTACTTTTCTCTTCTTTTTATAATTAATGAAGTGGAAACAGTCATTAATTTTAGAACTCTCTTTTTAATATAGTCATTTAAAGCTATAAATTGCTTTCTAAATACTCCTTTAGCTGCATCTCCCAAGTTTTGTTATGCCATATTTTAATTTTGAATCACAATTTTCTTTGTGATTTGTTCTTTGATATTTGGATTATTTAGAAGTGTGCTATTTAATTTTCACATATATACGGATTTCCTGATTATCTGTGTGATTTCTAATTATATTCTGTTGTGGTCAGAAAATATTCTCTCTGTGACTTCAAACCTTTTAAATCGATTTAGACTTATTTTATAGACCTGTAAATTTTTTTTGTTTTAATAAGCTGTATGTGCTTGAAAAGAATTTGTATTCTGCAACTGTGCTATAAATATCAATTAAAGAAAGCTGGTTGATATTCTGATCATCTGGGTAATTATGCTTTGTCTAGTTATTCTATTAATCAGCAGGAGAAGAGTGTTACAATCTTTAATGTTCGTTGTGAAATTGTCTATTTCTTCTTTTACTTCTATTAGTTTTTGCTTCATGCATTTTTAACTTTGTGCTAAGCACATACATATTTATGATTGTGATATCTTGCTAATAAATTAAACTTTTTAAATTATGAAGTGCCCCTTTTTATCTCTGTTACTACTTTTTGTCTTGGAGCACATTTTATCTGGTGTTAATATAGTTACTCCAGCCTTCATATAACTGTTTTCATAGTATATAATTTTTCTATCTGTACTAGAGTTCCTCAGCGAAATAGAAACAATAGGAGACAGTTGGATAGGTAGGTAGGTAGGTAGATAAAAGAGGATTTAGTATGGAAATTAGCTCATGTGATTATGGAGGCTGAGAAGTCCCACTGTCTGATATCTGCAAGCTGTTGATCCAGGAAAGCGGGGGGTGTGGTTCAGTCTGAGTCTGAAGACATGAGCCTGAGGATGGGTTGTGCTGGTGGGGAGTGGAGATGGGGGAAGGTATTCAGGCCCTCACAGATTGACTAATGCCCACCTATCGTAGGGAGGACAGATCTTCATTACTTAATGTACTGATTCAAATGCTAATCTCTCTGGAAACATCCTCACAGACACATCCAGAAATAATGTATAGCCAGCTATCTAAGTATCTCTTAACCCAGACAAGCTGATACATAAACTGAAGTATCACACTCTCTATTTACATTTAACCTATCTGGATCTTTGTTTTTATAACGTGCTTCTTGAGACAGTATTTAACAGTTGGGTCTTCCTTTTTTTTTTGTCTCTTTGCCTTTTAATTGAGGTACTTAATCCAACAACTTGAAAAATAATTATAATTGTGTCATCATTGGTATGAATTTATTTATCATTTTTGAGACAGGGTCTTATTCTGTCACTCAGGCCAGAGTTCAGTGGCATGATTGTGGTTCATTACAGCCTTGACTTCCTGGACTCAAACAATCCTCCCACCTCAGCCTCCTGAGTGGCTGGGACTACTGGAATGCACCACCATGCCTGGCTAATTTTTGTATTTTTTGTAGAGACAGGGTTTTGCCATTTTGTCCAGACTGGTCTTGAACCTCTGGACTCAATAGATCCACCAGCCCTGGCTTCCCAAAGTGCTGGTATTACAGGCATAAGCCGCCATGCCTGGCTGACATTTTACTATTTATAGTTTATGTTTTTTAATTCCTTTGTTTCTCCTTTCTTACCTTTTTATGAACTTTTGAGTATTTTTTAGAATGCCATTTTAATTTATCTGTTAAGCTTTTTGATCTCTACCTATTGATGTTTTCTTAAAGTGGTTGTTCTGGGGATATATCTTCTTAACTTTTCGCAATCTACTTAGAAATAGGATTGCATACTTTGTGAAATGTAGAAACCTGGTAGCCATGTAGGACTGTTTACCATCCCCATGCTACTATTTATGCTAGAGTTGTCATATGTATTACATGTACATACATTGTAAATCTCACTAAATGATGTTGTATTTTTTGCTTTAGTCATATGTATTTTAAAGAAATTAAGAATTATAATAGTCTTCCTATATTTACCTAGATTTTTACATTTCTGCTGGTCTCCATTCTTTCCTGAAAATCTGAGTTTCCCTCTAGTGTCATTTTACTTCAGCCCGAATAACTTTTTAAATAGATTTTTTGTAACTTGTTTTCTGTCAACACATGCTTGGCTTTTATATTCTTTTGTAGTGCATTTCCTCTAATCTCATTCTTGGAGGATATTTTCACTGGCTTGACTATTTCTTTTCACACATTAAAGGTGCGATTCCACTTTTATTTTTCTTTGGCTTCATTAGTTTCTGGCGAGATGTCAGTGATCACTCAAATATTGTTCCCCTGTGTGTAATGTGTTGTTTTTCCTCTGGCAGTTTTCAAGATTTTCTGTCTTTAATTTTCAACAGTTTGTCTCTATGTAGCTAGGCATGGTTTTATTTGTTTTTATTCTACCTGGGATATGCTGAACTTGAGCCTGTAAATTTATATCTTTCATCAAATTGGGACTTTTTTTGGCCATTATTTCTTCAAATATTGTTCTGTCCCGTTCACGCTCTTCTAAAATTATTTAATATGCAGCTATAGTATATTAAACATTTCAATATTATCCCACTGGTCTTTGAGACTTAGTTATAATTTTTATTTTTTTCCTTTTTTTCAGATTAGATAATTTCTATGGCTTCATTTTTAAGTTAATTGACTTTTTCCTCTGTCATTTCTGTTCCGCTGTTAGACTTATTCAGTGATTTTTTTTTTTTTAATTCACAACTGAAAACAGTTTTAAAATTTCTGTTTCTTTTTTTTTTTTTCCTGAGACAGAGTTTCACTCTTATTGTCCAGGCTGGCATGCAATGGTGCGATCTCGGCTCACGGCAACCTCCGCCTCCTGGGTTCAAGTGATTCTCCTGCCTCAGCCTCTCAAGTAGCTTGGATTACAGGCATGTGCCACCACACCCAGCTCATTTTTGTATTTTTAGTAGAGTCAGCGTTTCGCCATGTTGGCCAGGCTGGTCTCGAACTCCTGACCTCAGGTGATCTGCCTGCCTCAGCCTCCCAAAGTGTGTGAGCCATCATACCAGGCCTGATTTTTTAAATATATGTTTTTATCTCACCACTGAGCCTCCCTGTCTTTCCGTCCCACTGGGACAAATAGGCATTGAAGCATCATTTCTTTGTGGAATTGTGGTTTATTATCCTGCTAGTGCCGCTGTGCTTGTGGGCACCTTCCTACTCATCCATATTCTTGTTCTTTACCGCATACTGTTTATCACAGAGACGCCATTGACATTTATGTTAATGAAAAAATTATCAACATTAGTTAGTGTTATCTGATCTATCAACAGACATTCTCACAGATTCCGATGCTTGTCGTGGGGCTGAGAGGCAGATTATACCTAAAGTGTGTGGAGGAAGTGTCGGTGGGGGAAAGCAGAGGAGGAAATCTTGTGCATATGCAGGCTGCTCATTACAGCTTTATCTCAAAGCACAGGCACGATCTTGTCCTGTTTTTTACTCTTTAATAACTATCCTTTTAATATTATGTTAATATTATATTTTTTGTATTATATAAAATAAATATATCTAATAATACGATTTTATAATTATATAAAATAATATTTTAATATTATGAAATATTTAATATTATGAAATTTCTTTGATTTGTATCTTAATTGGCTGGAATATATTTTCAAATATTTTCTCCTCAAGAATATATTAGGGATATATATTTTTAAAGCCCATCCCCCTTTTAAATTGACATATAATTCACATGCCATAAAATTCATTCTGTTAAAAAGTGTACAATTCTGTGTTTTTGATATATTCACAAAGTTGTGCAACTATCACAGCTGTCTAACACCATGTAATTTCAGAACATTTCTAATACCTCCAAAGACATCCTGTACCTACTTGTAGTCGCTTTTCGTTTTCCCTTCCCCTTAGCTCCTGGCAACTGTTAATCTACTTTCTGTCTTTACAGATTTGCCTATTATGAACATTGCATATAAATGGAATTATACAATATTTGTCCTTTTATATATCTGTATTTGAGTTATTTCTATTTTGTGGTTATTATGAATAATGCGGCTATGAACATTTGTGTGCAAGTTTTTGTGTGGACATGTGTTTCCATTTCTCTTGTGTATTTACCTAGGAGTACTGCATATTTACCTAGGAGTGAAGTTGCTGGGTTCTAAGCCCTGTCATAGAAATGGATTCTGTTAGTGTCACACATGAGAGATAATACCACTAATGAAATATCTGCCTTTAAAAACTAAGTAATTATTTCTTTGTAATCATTTTTCTCTACATAGATGTGTACAGAATTTATTTCACCAATCCAGGTAGCCACAGTAGTGTGGTTTGGGAGGAACAGAGCTCACTGTTTTTTTGTTTTTTTTTTTTTTTTTTTTTTGAGACAGAGTTCCGCTCTTGTTGCTCAGGCTGGAGTGCAATGGCACAATCTCTGTTCACTGCAACCTCTGCCTCCTGGGTTCATGCATTCTCTTGGCTCAGCCTCCCGAGTAGCTGAGATTACAGGCACCCACCACCATGCCTGGCTAATTTTTGTATTTTAGTAGAGATGGGGTTTCACCATGTTGGTCAGGCTGGTCTCGAACTTCTGACCTCAGGCGATCTACCCATCTCGGCCTCCCAAAGTGCTGGGATTACAGGCGTGAGCCACTGCACCTGGCCTCACTGTGTTTTTTTTTTTATTGCTCTGTCCAGCAGCCTTTGTTTGTGTTGTGCTGTGTGCAAATGTGTGTTTGTGTATGTGTGTTTTCAGCTCATTTTCATCAACCTTACTTTTACTGGAAAAGAAATTCTTTAGTGGAAAGTCTTTTTAGTGAATAGACTTCTAAGATTCTGACATCAGGCTTTGGAGGTTGTGTGCATTTCATCTTTTCTCTTTTCTATTTTTCATAGTTACTTTAGTGGGAAACTGAGAGACACATCTTCGTTGACAGATGTTAACCAATTATTTGAGTTCCTCTTTCCTCAGAGGTTAGCCTGTATCTTGGGTCTGACAGTGGATCTATTGTCACAGGGTTAAAAAAGGTCCTAACAAATTGTCAAGAAGCCGAGCCAATACATTCAGAGTAGAGGTGGGACAATGGTGGTGGTATGAAATTTTCACAGGGTGTTTTGTTTAGCACTTTTTCAGGGCATTTTACTGGGATCGCTTTCAGGTGTAGTTGACCTTAGTGTTAAAAACGCATCAGAAATAAAACTCAGCCAGCTGTCTTCCCAGAGCAGACGATGACACAAGCCGCGATGTGAATCCAGAAGCGCTGCGAGAGCGCGGAAGCCCCGGAGGGGAGCAGACAGAGAAGGTCATGGTGGCCCCCTGGAAGGAATGGGCGTTTTACCCTCAGAGCAAGGCCAGGACTGGATGTGACGTGATCCGTCTTGCGTCTTAAGAAGTAGAACGGTCTGGTTGTAGGGGGGGCATCTGATTGGCAGGGGCAGGAAAGGATGCTGAGTAACCCTTTGCTGTTGCTGGTGATTTAAACTCTGGTGACAGCAGCAGACCTGGGGAAAATTGGATGGACAGGTCGAGATTTAGAGACATTCTAGTTAGAAATAGCAGGGTGAAGACAGTTATCTCCTTGAAACTGCTAAAAGCAAGAAAAAAAGGTAAAGAAGAAAAACTTACTTTTCATAATCCTAAATCATGTGATGAAAATATTTGCCAAATACAATACAGTTCGAGCGGAATGAATGGAGAGCACACAGAGTGGAAACATATTTCTGAAATTTCATGTTGGGCCACATTTTCCAGTAGTGGGTGGCACAATTCTAATGGGGCCAACCCATGCTCCTTTACATGAACCGGTGTGGTCTGGGGTCACAGGGTACCTGCAGGGTTCCTGACCTCACTGCATATCACAGAGTGGAAGGGTGCCCAGGTGGAGGCAGAAGCTCCAGAGACATCTTTGTAAGGGACAACTGCCAGGTGTCAGTTGCTCTGAGGCTGCTACTCACAAGCACACATATACATACATTTATACACATACAGTCAACCACGACACAAGCCCTCATGACACACAGCGGGTGTGATGAGCAGTCATACACATCACTATTGCTCATCTAGAGAAATGATGGAAATAAATTATCAATTAAAATAACAATAAGACTACAGAGTTTCTAGAAAATTACCTGGCAAAGGGTGGACGATATCTTTAGGGTGAAAAATGGGAAACAATTTAAAAACATTTTAGAAACTCCAGATAGTGATGAAAATGTTAATTTTTCCCAAATAGTTTATACATTCAATTCAGTTTGAATTAAAATCCCAGCAGATATTTGTGGGTGCTTGGCGAACTGATTCTGAAATTTATATGAAAGAATAAGGCTCTGCAAAAAGGTTAGGCAATTTTGAAAAAGTAGGGCAAAGAGTTGGCATGCATCCCATTTTACAAGGCCATCCTCATGGAATGTGTGGTTGTCTGTGGGAGCCAGTCAAGAACCTAGCAAAGCAGAGAAGAAAGCCCGTGTTCACCAAGCTTGATGTGTGATAGCAGAGGCAAAGTGAATTAGTGGCAAGCATGTCTTATTTGTTGATGAGACTTGAAAAATTGGCCCACTATTGTATTTGGAGGAAAATATTAAACCCTTTTAACTTTGGACATAGAGGTGAGCTCCAGGTCAATTCGTACTCTAAATGTGAAAAATAAAATTACAAATCAAATAGAAGAAAATGTAGGAAAATATGCTTGTGACTTTTAAGTAGGAGTAATTTATTTAAAATTTGCCAAAGTAAAAACCATAAGTGAAAAAATAGATTTTATTAGGTCAAAACTAAATATTTCTATTCTATAAAGGGCAACAAAGAAAAAATTAATAACTGGTTGATGGACTAGATGAAGACTATTTGCAATGTCTAATGCCAACAAGAATCAATATCTAGACAATTAGAAGTCAGAAAGGGAAATACAGTAAACCTGATAGAAAATGGACAAAGGGTATAAACAGATATTTTGCAGAAGAAGAAAACTGAATGTTTAATAAAGCATGTGAAAAGATGTTTAGCTATCTTAGTAAATGAGAAATGAAATTAAAACAACAGTAAGAGATGACTTTGAGTCCACATGGATAGGAAAAATTAGAAAACTGATTCACATTAAGTGCTGGTGAAGATATGAGTAATAGGGAATCTTTGAACACTGTTGGTTGCAGCTTCAACTAGTCACCCAACATCTAAATAATACTAAGAATATACGTTTCTATAACCCAGAAAGCCAATTCCTGGTTACTCCTTCCAAGAAAAATTTTGTACAAGTCCATGAAGAGATATGTACAGAAATGTTTAATAAATCATTGTTTTGTTAAGGAATTGGAGGTAAGCTGGGTGGCCATAGGTAGGGGAATTGAGGAATAAACTCTGGGCCTCATATGTAGGGTATTGGACAGCAACCAGTAATAACAATCTAGGATTTACCTAGAGCCATGGTTAGATATCAGAACATACAGTGAGTGTAAAATAGGAAGAATAGTTCAGAATATTATTTATGTAGGTTAAAAATATGCACATAGTAAAATACTATATATTTTTACAAATACACATGTGTATTAATAAATAAGCATATGGAGAATTTATTAGAAGTATATATAAATTAAATATAATAGAATAGGTGGCTATGGAGAAAAGTAATAATAATAAAGGACAAAATATAGAAAATAATAAAATAAAATACGAGAGACCTTGTATAAATAAAGATTTATGAAAGGAACTAGGAAATATTACTTTCCAGTTAATGCACCTGGGGTTTCAATAGAGACACAAAGTGACATAAAGACAAAGCAGAAAAATTTCAAAGACATAAAGAAGAAGAAAACTTTTTTAAAAGTAAAGGGGTGTCCAAGTCTTCAAATTAAAATGGCACCCTTTGTCCCAGAAGAAAAGAGACAAAATGATCCTTATGATATTCTGGTAATATTACGGGCTAGACAGGGGTAGAACTCTATGAATCAAAATAGACAAAACACAGAGGGAAAGCCATGTTGGTCTCAGACTCAGCAGCACCTTTTAATTGTGAGGAGATAGTGGAGAAATGAGAATTTTATATGGCGCTTACTTAGTTCAACTCTAATGGCAACAGATATTTTCAGTTATTCAAAACTCAGGAAATACTGTCTGAGCCTTTTTGAAGGAACTAATGAAGATAACTAGCCAAACAAGAGATAAAAGAGAAACAATTGAAAATAGAATCAAGGATAAATGCTACCCACAGGGATTCTGGTTACAGGGTTGGATATAAACTTGCCAGATCTCCATGATGTAGAAGTAGTAATAGAATGCAGGAGAGCAGGAATGGGATGGAAGAGCCAGAACAGGAGGCGAAGGGCTTTCTTTATGCTGCACCGTGAGCACATGGAAGACAATACATAAAGCACATAAATCAAATACAGAGATTTAAATATACAATTATTTAAAAACAAGAACATAAGATAATGGTTTCTTGAATTAGAAAGGGAGGGGAGGCAGATGAGGTGGGGGAATTGTAATATACAAACATTAATCTTTCATGGATGAGAGTCAGTAAAAATAGTCTAACACTGGAAAATCAATAAATGGAGCTGAAACATGTATTAAGGAAAGTTAAGGGGTGGCCACTGGAGAAACTAAAATCCAAGTAGGTGAGCGAGCATTGTGGAAGAAAAGGAAGTTTTGGTTAGATGGCAGAATTTCAGAAACAGTGATCACAGGAGTGGTGCCAACTGTTCTGGTCTATAGAATGGGGATCATAGGATATTTAACCTCCTCAAAACCTATGTGGAAGTGGTGATTTTTTTTTTTGAAATGAAAAGTCTCATATTTATTATTGAACCCAGCCAACCAACGTGTTCATAACAGATTCAGAGAGAAAAAATATATTCCCAATAAAACATGTCCAACTCTTCAGATAGTGGTGACATTTTCAGCTTGATATGGTAATGTGATTGTGACCTTCAGACAGCATAAATATGTGTGCCATCTCATGTGCAATTCCTTAAAGACCCAGCTTGGTTCTTCTCCAATGGCCGGGCGTGGTGGCTCACACCTGTAATCCCAACACTTTGGGAGGCCGAGGAGGGCGGAATTGTACCTGATTTTATTACCAGTTTTCATCCCAGTCCACTGGGGAATGGGATGATTTTGCTTTTGCTTCTTGGCCAGGAATCATTTAATCCTAAAAGCCTTGTGAGAAGACATGGTGAGAAGCAGAGTCAAGCACACACCACGATGGCAGAGAGAGGAAGAGAAGAGGCTTGACATCTTTTTTTTTTTTTTTTAAGGCGGAGTTTGACTCATCGCTCAGGCTGGAGTGCAGTGACGTGATCTCAGCTCACTGCAACCTCTGCTTCCCGGGTTCAAGCAATTCTCCTGCCTCAGCCCCCCAAGCAGCTGGGATTACAGGCGCCCGCCACCACGCCCAGCTAATATTTGTATTTTTAGTAGAGATGGGGGTTTCACCATGTTAACCAGGCTGTTCTCGAACTCCTGCCTATTGTTTGTGCTGTTACTGTCAGTCCTCTTTATTGCAGCACCAACAAGATTAATTTTTTTCTGTAAAACTGATGTGGAAGGTCTGCCTGCCACTCTGTGCATCACTTTCAGCATTGTCTTGTCCCAACTCAAAATGAGTTATCCATTTACAAACTGGTGATTTCTTTTGGGCATAATTCCCATAACCTTTTCATAAAGCATCAATGATTGCATTATTCCTGTACCCAAACTTTACTGTAAGTATTGTTTTTTTGAGACAGTGTCTCGCTCCATCACTCACGCTGGAGTGCAGTGGCATGATCACAGCTCACTGCAGCCTCAACCTGCCAGGCTCAAGACATCCTCCCACCGCAGACTCAACAGTAGCTGAGGCTGCAGGCATGTGCCACCATGTCCAGCTAATTTTTGTATTTTTTTGTAAACAAGGGCGTGTAGAGAAAAAAGTTTCATCATCTTGCCCAGCCGGTCTTGAATGCCTAGGCTCACATGACCCACCTCTCTTGGCCTCCGAAAGTGCTGGGATTACAGGCCTGAGCCACTGCGCCTGGGCTCATCATAAATCTGATGTTTCTTCTTGTTTCAATTTTAGCAGAATTTATATTGCTTCGATAGAGTCTCTTTTCAAACTCATGTCTTTTCCCTCTGAGTACCTCAAACTAGAGCCTGTTCGGACATGTTATAACAGACTTGAACCAGTGTATTTTGGTGCAAAAAGTGTGAAATTCATGCACAATTTTCTCATAATATGTGTTTTTCCATGAACTTCTTGAAAACCCCTTGTACTGGCAAACTGTTTTCAAGAGGATATAAAAATGATTGTAGATATCCCAATCCAACATATTTCTGTGACGCATGGATGGTTCAACATATTCAAGCAAATCAATGTGATATAGCACTTGAACAGAATGAATGATGAAAACCACATCATCTCAATAGATGGAGAAAAAGCATTTCACAAAATTCAACATCTAGTCAAAATCCTAAACAAAATAGAGAAGGAAATTTACCTCAACAATAGGAAGACCATCCATGAAATAACCACAGCTGAAATAACCAAGCAGGGAAAATGGAATGCTTTTCCCGTAAGATCTCACATGATGCAAGAATGCTCTCACCCCTCCTATTCGATAAATACTTGCTGTCCCAGCCAGAGCAATTAAACAGCAAAAGAAATAAAACTCATCCAAATCAGAAAGAAAGAAGTAAAATTATATTTTCATGTAGATGACATGATCTTCTGTGTAGAAAATCACAAACAGCCAAAATACCACTGGAACTAATAAACATATTCAATGTATTTGCAGAATATAATATCAACACCAAAAATTAATTCAATTTTCAGACATTAAGAATAAACAATTTTAAAAGAAAATTAAAAAACACTTCCATTTGCTGGAGAACTTGAGTAAGAAATACTTAGGAATAAATGTTAAAAGGTGAGAAGTTTGTGCCTTGAAATCTACAAACATTGATCAAAATGATTACAAACTTATATAGAGATATAACCCATATAGATGGATTGGAAAAATTAATATTGTAACATGATTATATAGCCCAATTTGATTTAGAGTCAACACAATACCCATAAAAATTCCTATCAGTTTTTGTTAAAGAAACAAAAAACAGGTGGGGAAAAGTGACTCACGTCTGTTGGCCACACTGGTCTCAAACTCCTGACCTTAAGTGATCTACCCATCTTGGCCTCCCAAGATGCTGGGATTACAGGCATGAGCCAGAAGTGGTGATTATTTTTAAGGTGAATCCTTCTGAGTCTGCCTATAAAATGGAACATCCCTGTTGTTACTGGGGCTTTTTGGTGTGTAGCAGACAGAACAGGTCCCAGTCACTGAAGCGGTTTCTACCTCAAAAGTCTCAAAACACAGTAATATCAGGAGGCAGGTGTTTTATGCACCAAAGTAGCTACGTTTTCTTTTGGGACACCAGGAAGAGGTAAAAGGAGAGGTCTGTAGGAGATAAGAAGAAAGAAAGCTCCTTTGATGCCTCTAAATTTGGCCATTTCTAATTAATTACAGGATTTCTCAGATAAGCTCCTCAGATAAAATCCCGGACTGATGAGATTTTTCATGGTGCATTCAGTGAGTCAGGGGAATGAAAATCCCTGCTTGAGATTCTTTGTTAGTTACTTTGGGATTAAGGTTCCCGGATCAAATACAAGACACCCAGTTAAATTTGAATTTCAGATAAACAAGTAATTTTTAAAGTTTATGTTCTATGTGATATTTGGAGTATACTTATACTAAAAATTATTGTTTTTCCAAAATTCAAATTTAACTGATGTCTTGTGTTATTTGTTAAATATACAACATTATTTGTGATAAATGGGAAGTTGCCTGAGGAGACAAAAAGAAAGGAATCCTCTTCTAGAAAAGTTGTCAATTAGCAATAATCGCACCTCCGATAAACCTCACTGGCTATGACATGACCAGTGTGCAAAATAAATCCTCTTTTAGAAACATAAGGTAATATTTTCTTAAGTTGATCAAAATCACCAAGTGATTCGGGAACATGTTTTCCTGGAAACAAAAGAGATTTGTACTACATAAACATGAAAGCATCCTGTTTGACCTTGGGTACTTTCCAATACCTCCATCTCCTCAGTTGGATGGGGCTGTCATACACAGTGATGGAGTGAGTGTTTTTCACAGTTTCACAAGTTGACTTTTTCCTCTGCAATGTGAATCCAGTTGCATCTTTAATTTTTGCTCTGCTTTTTGGCCCTTCAGCTGTCTGTCCTCTTTAATCTTTAATCAACGGAAGAAGTAGATCAGGCCAGGTTCTTTCTTCTCTTTAAGAAAGTGAAATCTCGGCTGGGCGTGGTGGCTCACACCTGTAATCCCAGCACTTTGGGAGGCTGAGGCAGGTGGATCACGAGGTCAGGAGATCGAGACCATTCTGGCTAACATGGTGAAACCCTGACTCTACTAAAAAAAATAGAAAAAATTAGCCAGGCATGGTGGCACGCACTTGTAGCCCCAGCTACTCGGGAGGCTGAGGCAGGAGTATTGCCTGAACTCAGGAGGTGGAAGTTGCAGTGAGCTGAGATTGCACCACTGCACTCCAGCCCGGGCAACAGAGCGAGACTCCGTCTCAAAGAAAAAAAAAAAAAAAAAGAAAGTGGAATCTTTCTTCCTTCCTTTCTTTTCTTTCTTTCTTTTTTGTTTCTTTCTTTTTCTTTCTTTCTTTCTTTTTTTTTCTTTTCTTTTCTTTCTTTTTCTTTCTCCCTCTTCCCTCCTTCGGTCCTTCCTTCCTTCCTTCCTTCCTTCCTTCCTTCTTTCTTTCTTTCTTTTTCTTTCTTTCTTTCTCTTTCTCTTTCTTTCTTTCTTCCTTCCTTCCTTCCTTCCTTCCCTCCTTCCTTCCTTTCTTTCTTTCTCTTTGTTTCCCTTTCTTTCTTTCTTTCTTGTCTTTCTCTCTCTCTCCCCCTCCCTCCCTTCCTCCCTCCCCTCCTTCTTTCCTTCCTTCCTTCTTTTTTTTCTGATGGAGTCTCACTCTGTCGCTCAGGCTGGAGTGCAATGGCGTGATCTGGGCTCACTGCAACCTCTACCTCCTGCGTTCAGGCGATACTCCTGCCTCAGCCTCCCGAGTAGTTGGGATTACAGGCACATGCTACCACACATGGATAATTTTTGTATTTTTAGTGGAGACGGGGTTTCACCATGTTGGCCAGGTTGGTCTTGAACTCCAGACCTCACGCTGTCTTCCCACCTCAGCCTCTCAAAATTTTGGGATTGCAGGCATAAACTACCATGCCCAGTCTGGAATCTCCATTTTTTTCTTATGTCAGGTGGGCATATGTCAGCAGGGGAAAGGAGTCACTGTTGAAGCTGAATTGGTAGTAGAGATAGTTATGAAAATGTTAGTCTGAAATCCTTCAATGAGAATAAGGTTTATTGTTTTTTTGTGAGAAGGGGAGGTTGCCAGTTTGGGGGGTGATCCTATATGTTTCAACAGCTCCCCTCTTCCCTGTGTGGCTTTGCCCCAGCGCCTGGCTATGTTGTGGCTCTTGGTGCTTTACATTTCAAGATTCATGAGATATAAATTGTCTTGAGCTCTCTCAGGAAATTAAATCTTTGGGAAAATAGATTAAGTGGAAAATTGCTTCCCCTTCCTCCTGTTGTTACTGAAGAAAAGTAGTATCTTCTTCACAAAGTTATTTTGAGGACAAAATAAAATAATATCTATTAAAATATATTGTGAACATACAGATTTGAATTGAAGGCTGTTCTGTGAATTTAGTGAGGATATTATAAGGTTTTTGTTAAAATTCTACTACAGACTATTTCAGTCACGAATCACATCTTCTAAGCATAGTGTTTTTGTCACATTTTTATAACCCCAAAATGAATAATTATTCATTTCATTAATTCATTTTCATTATCAGCAATTGAGATCAAGGTGAATTATAGGGAAATGACTATATTACTCAGGATTGAAAGGTTTGTTGTCTGTACAAGCTAGTCTGGGATTAAAAATGTAGGTTCTTATTTTTATTTTAAGGACAAAATTTATCTTGGTATGCTTGGTAAAGTGTGCTGTTTTCTCTCTAAAGGAAGAGAAGGGACAAAAATTTTTCGGTAGGCAGATTCTGTGTATAAACATGTATCTCTAAATAGTAGGATGTGAATCAAATATTGGCAAATCAAATTTTATTAATTAAAAAGTCCTTCTCCAATCCGAAGGATGCTGATTCCCAGAGGCATAGCTGACCTGCAGTTGAGCAGGGATGGAAAGAACTTAGGTGCCTACAGCACGTGTTGGTACAGTAGCTCCCCTGCTAGTTCTACGCAACTTGTCATTGTGTGAAATGGCAGGAAATGCTAAATAGGAAGGAATCTGTATGGGTAGAAAGAGAAATAAAACCAGTACTCTTAAAATGATTTTCTGCAATTTAATCTGAACATATTCACATATGCTAAGAATTTCCTATTATTAGCATGTAAATATTTGCCATCCATACAGGGCTTTTCCTAGTGTTTTTTTCCATGTTGTCATCAGGGCATTGTGTCAAAATGAAATCCTGGTCATGCCACTCTGCTCACACCCTTCTTCAGGCAGCACCCGTGCATGAAGCTGCAGTGGCTGAGCGGAGTCCTGACCTGCCCATCTCCGCAACCTCAGGCTTCCAGGCTCCTTTCCTTGCACATGGCCATCCGCGTGGACTGGACGAGCACTGGTGTTGTTTCCAGACCTGACAGTTATAGTAGGGTGACAAGGGATATCTAAAGACAAGTCCAAAACGGAGCTTCCGGTGTTTTGCCTTTACCTTTAAAACCTTTTTCTTATTTGGTCTTACTGTGTCAGTACTTGGTAATTTCATTCTCCACTTTCTTAGGCCCAGAATCTGGGTGTTACTGGTCTCTGTCCTCTGCTCGCAAACCTCAGCATCCAAACCTTCTGGCCCCGACCCCGTGGCCTTCCAACGCGCAGGTATCCCAACACTTCCTGTATATCCAGCCCTTCCGCGGTGGGCTCTGCGCTGCCCCGCAGCTCAGCCTTCTGCCTGGGATCAGCTCTCAGCCCCAGCAGCTTTGGGTAAATGAGAGTCAGATTCCCACGTGCCTCTGCTCGGGCCTTTCAGAGGTGCTCCATCGCACGCAGAGGACATGCCAGTTCCTTAATGGATCCTGTGGGACGGACCCTTCTCTTTGCTCTCTGACTTCTCTCCCTACCCTGCTCCCCTGCTTTCTGGATCTTTTGAACACATTCCATGTTCCGGCGTCAGGAGGTATCCCCCTGCTCCTCTGCCTCCCCTCCTCCAAGGCTTCCTTCCAATGTCACCCTCCTCCTGACGCCTTCCCAAAAGGCATCTAGGCTGCACACCACACCGCATACCATGCACAAACCACACACACACACACCCACCCCATACCATGCACACACACACCACATATGCACATTACACACGCACCACACCATGCACACACACGTTACACACCATGCACACACGCCACGCACCACACAAACCACACATTACACACACACCACACACCACGCAAACCACAAACACACACCACACACTGCACAAACACACATTACACGCACACCACACAACATGTACACGTCACACACACCACACACACACCACACCCCATGCACACACATGCCACACACACACTACACATACACCACACACAGACTCCCCACACCACACACACACACCACACACCACACACACACTCTACACACCACACACGCATTCCACACAAACCCCATCCATCACACACTTCCACACCTCCCCCACACACTCCACACGTCACACCAGCCATACCACACACAACACATACAACCCCCTACACCCTCCACACACCCCACCCCACACACAACACACACATAATACACACACCTCACACACTACACACACAACATACACCACACACCACACCCCCCACACACCATGTGCCACACACATGCACACCACATCCACACACCACATGCACACAACACACATTCACCATACACATTACACACTGTACACACACAAACACATATGCCACACGCACCACACACACACGCCATGCATTCGCATGCCACACACAGAGCCTTCACCACACAGAAACATTCCACGCACACCACATGCTCATTCCACACAAGCACCCTCATACACAAACACATCCGCTAGCTACATACCATGGACACACAACACAAACATCACACATACCCCTGAAAAACTGTATTCAAAAGGACTCATAGTACATATCCTTTGTTTAAACTAACAGCATCAGACTAGCACCGTGTGGGTAGTCATATGGAACTGATGGCGATCCAGTTATTTTGTGACTCCTGCAACCCCCTCCCTCCCCAGAAAAACCCCAACAGGAACCCACACAGGGTTTTTATCCTAATGAAATTAGGTAGGCACAAAGAACATCTCCCTACCCCCACATTCAATGAGTAGCTTTGGAAAATGGTGGTCATCTGTAAGGTGGAAATCCAGTTCTCCTCTTTGGCAGGCACTAGTTGAGGTTTCAGTTTTGAAGTGAGGTTCCTCATTATATGAATAGTTACTCTGTTTTACACTTTGTACTTGGAGGAAGATAATTTCTGAATCAGTGTCTAGAATCACTACACAGACCTATTATCTGAGGAACAGTGGGTGGAGGGAGCAGTAGGAGATAATGGAGAGATGTACATTATTTTTAAAAATGGAGATGTGTTATAATTTACTTAACACTTTCACTCATAAACATCAGGATTACGGAGACTCTCGGGGTCTTATAAACTTGAGTCATAGTAAACTAACAAAACCCTGAAGGATTTTTAAAGAGAAAGTTTAGGGCAGCGGCTGCCAGATAATGGCCAGGCTGCTTACCTGCTCTGAATGCTCCTGAAACAAGTTTTGGCATAAATGAGAGAGTGTCCTTTATTTTATGCTAAAATTTTATCTTCTCCATGGAATTATTTTTCCCCCAAATATTTCTTTTCTCTTTCGGGAAGAGAAATGGGCAGGGCTATGATTAAGCTATTTGTTTGGTAATAAATAAAATACATTTTCACTGGACTGTTAAATTATAATTTTAACTGGAAGTAGATTTACTAGGTCAGTGGCTATGGATTGATTCCATATACCCAGGGACTGTGTTTCCTTTTTTAAAGTAAGAGGATGAAGAGGTAAGCCTAAGACCAAGCTTCACTAACTCTGCCTCCTCTGTTGTTCTTCCCCCAAAGGCAAAATGACACAGAATGTTTTTGCACCTGGGATTAATTTTTAGTTGAAATCCAATGCTGAAATAAACAAGAGGGGCAGTTTGCTTCCACTCTGGAAAATTTGGTGAAGGTTATCAGTGATTCAAGCCAAGCCATATTATACATGGTGATTCAATTGATAGAAATGGTCTCCACTGAAATTTTTTTTCTGTGGGCTGCTAATTGCTATTTTCAGCCTACAATTTCTTGCAGATGATTTGTTTGAAACCATGATTGTGGCTTCTGCTAAATCCTTTGAAATTCAGCCTTTTAATCCTATGCTTTACAAATTGTTTTAAAAGTACTGATCTAATTAAGCAAATTGATGCAAATATCACTTGCCAAGACCAAATTCTTCTTGTCTATTGGACACTCGTTGTTCACATCATAACTTTAATTAAACTCATGGATTCTGACATGCACAGTCAAATGTGCCTCAATCATCTTCGGCATCAATGTCCGTGAAATTGGAGCATGTCTAGGTTTCATGGCACAGCAATGCCCTGGACCTTCCAGCTTAAGAATATCGCTAACAGTGTGGGTTTTTTTTTCTTCTTTTTTTGCTTGTTGAGTCACCAGAGTGCTTTTGTCTTTATGAACAAAGATGGTCTGATGACTTATAGTCAATGGTTAGAATAATACATTGAGAAATTATTGCAACATATCCTTTATATCCATCCAGTTTATTTTCTTTTTAGATGTTGCATTTTCATCTCAAGTTCCGTGAGTCTTTTTATATCTTCCCTTTTCTCACTAAATTAAGTTCACATTTCCTTTTAGATTCTTGAGCATCATAAACACATTTATAATAGTTATTTTAACATCCTAGATGTTAAATGATGGAGATAATTTTCCTGTTTCCTTTATACTTGGATCATATTTTTCTGTTTCTTTTATACCTGGTAAATTTTGGTTGAATGTTGGCCATTTTTGGACATTGTGAATGAATTTGAGTACTGGATTTTGTTGTATTTCTTTAAATAGTGTTGCACTTAGTTCTGGAATGCAGTTACTTATAACCAATGAAATTCTTTCTAGATTTGCTTGTAAGTTTGTTCAAAAGAGTCTAGAAGTCTTTTGTCTAGGGTTAATTTAGTCCCACTCTTAAGTCAGTACTTTCTGAGGATTCTGCTCAGGTTTAGAAGTCTTTTGCCTCTGGTTGATGTGAATACAAACTGTTCCCAGGCTCCTGCTTTCTGGCTGTTTGTTCCCCTGCTTCAGGTAGCTCCCCTTTGCACACAGATCAATACTCAGATGAGGACTTGCAGGGAGTGTAATTAACATCTGCAAATCTGAGGAGCTTTCTCCATGCATGTTCTTATTTCTGGTGCTGATCTGTGAATTCCAACTATGTTGTCCTCCCAGACTCAGACCTCTTGTCTTCTCAACAAATCCAAACTGTCAGGCTCCTGCCAGGGGCTCAGGCATTACTTCCCGTTTGTGTTCTTTCTCTCAGAGGTCCTAGCCTTGTACATCTGTTGTCCACTGCCTGCACGTTGCTGTTTCTTGTGTTTTGTGTGGTTTTCTAGTTTAAGGTGGAAGGGAAAATCTGATTCCTCTTACTTAATTATGGCCAGAAGAGGAGGTTACAGTGGCCCTCCATTATCAGTGGGGGATAGTTCCAAGATTTCTAGTGGATGCCTGAAACCTCAAATAATACCAAACCACACACACACACACACGCACACACACAGTCATGTGCTCTTAATGATGGGGATACACTCTGAGGAATGCACCGTTAGGTGATATTGTCATTGTGCAAACAACACAGAGGGCACTTATACAACCTAGCTAGTAATGCATATTACATGCCTAGGCTTTGTGGTATAATCTATTCCTCCTAGGCTACACACTTGCATAGCATGTTACTGTAATGAGCACTGCAGGCAATTGTAACACAATGATAAATATTTGTGTGTCTAAACATATTGAAACATAGAAAGGTACAGTAAAAGTACAGTACAAAAGATAAAAAATGGTACACCTGTTATTTCCCCTTTCCATGAATGGAGGTTGCAAGGCTAAAAGTTGCTCTGGGTGAGTCAGTGAATGAATGTGAAGGCCTAGGACATTACTGTGCACTACTATAGGCTTTATAAGCACTGGACACCTAGGATACACTAAATTTACTTAAAAATTTATTTCTTCAACAATAAATCAACCTTAGTGTACAGTAACATTTTTACTTTGTAAACATCTAAACTTGTGAGAACACTTAGCTTACAACACAAACACATCCAGCTGTACACAAATATTTTCTTTCTTTATATCCTTCTTTTATAAGTTTTTTTCTATATTTAATATTTTTAATTTTTATTTTGCTGTTTAAACTTTCTTGTTAAAAACAAAGACACAAACACAACACATTAGCTTAGGCCTATGCAGGGTTAAGATGGCCAAGGTCACTTCTTCCACTTCCACATCCTGTCCCACTGGAAGGTCTTCCGGGGCAATAACAAACATGGAGCTGCCATCTCCTAGGATACCAATGCCTTCTGGATACCTCCTGAAAAAACTGCCTGAGGCTATTTTACAGTTAACATTAAAGAATTAATTAGAAAATGTACACTCTCAAATAATGATAAAAGTATATAGTACATATGCAAACCAGTAACGTGGTTGCTTATTATCACGTATTCTGTACTGTGCATAACTCTGTGTGCTATACTTTTATATGACTAGCAGTGCAGTGGGTTTGTCTACACCAGAATCACCACAAACACATGAGTCATATATTGTACTGTGACATTAGGACAGTATAATCTTATGGCACCACCATAGTGTATGTGATCCGTCGTTGACTGAAATGTTGTGTGATGTATGACTGTATTGCTTTTTTCCTATGTATAATACCTAAGATAAAGTTTAATTTATAAATTAGGCATAGTAAAAGGTGAGCAAGGATAACTAATAGAACAATTATAACAGTATACTGTAATAGAAGTTATGTGAATGTGGTCTCTCTCAAAATATCTTATGGTCCTGTACTTACCTATTTTCAGACTGCAGTTGACCCCAGGGAATTGAAACTGTGAAAAGCAAAACCTCGGATAAGGAGGGACTACTGTATCTCCTTGGTGTCTGATCATGTGCTTCACATATTAAGGGGGTGTGCTAGGAAATAATTCAAAAAATGCTCACTGTGCACAAGCTAAGGGCAGGCACCAAGTTAAGCACTCTGAGGAATTAAAGAAGAACCAAGAGTTGTGCTTACTCCTCTAACCATGTGCTCAAAGAAAACAGGAGCAGAATGAGTTGTGTGTCATAAAAGAGATATGAACAGCATATTATAGGGTGAGAGGGTGAAGAAAATAGGCTGGTAGGAATAATAAGAGCAGAGCATGAACACATAAGGGAATGAAAACTGATGACAAAGAGAAGCATGTTGGGGTCTGGGGAGCTGGCGAGAGGCAGGGAGAGGCCGTGGCAGGTGAGGTCAAGCAGGGGTCAGTAAAGCGCCATGGTGGGCAGGGGCTTCACTGTAGCTGAGTCTGGCCTCTTTAATTCATATTATGACATTATATGGTCAAGGGAGGCATTCTGTTTAATTTTAGTGCATAACAACTTATGCATTCTAAAAAATTCTCTTTTGGAATTTCTGGTAAGCTAAATAATGATCCAAATATGTCCATGCCCTAATCTCCAGAACTGTGAATGTTAGTTTCTATGGCTCAAGGCACATTGCAGATGTGAATAAATTAAGGCTCTTGTGATAGGGGGATTGTCCAGGTGGGCCTGGTGTAATCACGAGGGTTCTTATAGGAGGTGGCAAGAGCCCTCAGAGACAGACTAGAAGGGGATACGATGATGGCAACAGAGACTGGGGTGATGTGCTTTGAAGATGGAAGAGGGGGCCACAAGCCTAGGAATGCAGGTGCTGCTACAAGCTGAAAAAGGCAAGAAACCAATTCTCCCCTCAGGGCCTCCAGAAGGAACCTGCCCCAGGACACCTTGACTTTATCTCAGTGAAACTGAATTGGAGTTCTGACCTTTTGAGCTGTCAGAGAATAAAAATGTGTTGCTTTAAACCACTAAATTTGTGGTAATTTGTTACAGCAGAAATAGGAAATGCATACAGAATTGTATATTCAAAAAAACAAATCAAAGTGTCTACTGGATAACGTTTTCTTACTCTCTAAATGGAAACAGAAAAGAAAATGGGAAAAAAACATACTGAGTTGCTTATACTGTGAGTTTCTGCACAGGATATATTATTAGGCACCTAAAAAGTTAAGGGGGTTACTGGTAAATGTTTTTTACTCTAATCTCTGTGAATCTGAGCACTGTTTAAAATCAAGATACAATTTTCTGATTCTTTAAAATCAATAACCACCATTATCTTAGACACAGGCGGGGTAGCAATGATACACTTAAGAAATAATAGTTGTTGACCATTCTGAGTGCATAACAGGGTTATCTTATTGAATCATCACAGCGATACTATCGGTGGGTACTGTATTGCTATTTTCCTCATTGTTCTGGCATAGATAGAAAAGTGAATACCTTTTCCAGGGTCACACAGATGAGATGTGTTAGAGCTGCTGTTTGCACCTCGGCCTCCTACCTCAAGAGGCCCAAAAGGCAGTCAGAAGTTTTATTTACTGGTTATGCAATTTGTGTATAGTCTCACAGGACAAGCTTTACGTGAAGGTGAATAATCTTATAATATTGGGTAACCCTGCTGGGACCAGAGGGTTTTTTTTCTTCCCTTTTTTCCCCACATAGAAATAGGCAAATCTTTCTTCTGAAATGGTGGGGGACATTTTTTAAACACTGTGGCTATTCATCATGAGGTTCAGTTGTTTGGACCAAGTTGACTTATTTCTCGATTAAAAGAAGATTCAAGTCAGATGGGCAGCTAGTTCTATCAGACATACTATGTAAATTCAGGTGGAGGGAAGACACGACAAAACCCAATTCCACTGTCTTGTTAGACAACCATACCTATGAGCTTCTCTACTTAGATGGATAGACAACCATGTAGATGAGTGTTACCCAATAGAAATATAATGTGAACCACATGTACAAGCAATATACATAATTGAAAATTTTTAGTGGCCACATTAAAAAAAGGAAAAATTACCTGGCATGGTGGAACACAGCTGTAATCCCAACTACTCAGGAGGCTGAGGTGGGAGGATTCCTGGAGCCTAGGAATTCGAGGCAGCTGTGAGCTATGCTCGTTCCACTGCACTCCAGCCTGGGTGATACAGTGAGACCTAGTCAAAAAAAAAAAGAAAAAGGAAAAAGTAGTCTTAAAAATTGTTTAACTCAATATAATCAGAATATTAACATATCAATTGATGAGATATTTTACCTTCTTTATTTGGTGATACCAAATCTTTGAAATCCAGTGTGTATTTTACACTTACAACAGATTTGAATTTGACTGAACCACATTCCAAGTGCTCAGTGGCCAGCTCAGTGTCCTAGGAGCTTCCATATGAGACCCTGTGGAAATACTGTTTCTATATGTAGCTCATCCTATATCCTGATATCCACTGACACCCTGGAATTAAGGAGAGCTAAAAATTCTCTTGCATTTTTGGGCTACCAAGGAGGGTCCTGTAGGAAATAATACTGAGATCCCAGTATGTGCTTTGCAGTGCCCCATATCCCACCCAGGGACTGTGTATTTTGGCCATCAGAAGAAAGAGTTTTTAGCTTCTTTTTTTTTCTAAGATGCAGTTTCGCTCTTGTTACTCAGGCTAGAGTGCAATGGCATGATCTAGGCTCACCACAAACCTCTGCCTCCCGGGTTCAAGCAATTCTCCTGCCTCAGCCTCCCTAGTAGCTGGGATTACAGGCATAAGCCACCACGCCTGGCTAATTTTGTAATTTTTGTATTTTTAGTAGAGACGGGGTTTCTTCATGTTAGCCAGGCTGGTCTCAAATTCCCAACCTCAGGTGATCCACCTGCCTCAGCCTCCCAAAGTGCTGGGATTACAGGCGTGAGCCACAGCGCCCAGCCAAGTCTTTTAGTTTCTAGTGCCCTGGTGCCGGTGGGTAAAATCAACTCCTCTTTCTACACAGGCAGACATACCTACACATGCAGCTCCGATTCCAGCAATACGTTGTCACCTAGTTCAACTTTGGAGAGAAGTGGAGTGGTGTATTTTCCAAGATTTCAAGTTTATTTTTATATTGAGCATGTCATAGTCATTGAACTTGGCCACTGCAACAGTAGAAATGGTGGTGTGTGTGTGTGCACGCGTGCATGTGTGCATGTGCGCACAAGTGATTCATGCATAACACAAAAGTGAAAAATGCTGTTTTTAGCCAGCATTTCTGAGAGAGCATCTTGGAGCAGCTGTAGATCAAGCAGCACTCCAACATGATAGGATAGAATGCTTCCCTGACCCGCACTCCTCTGCAGACTGCTTGGCTCTGTGAGCCCGCTTCATTTATTTCCTGTTGAGGTTAAGTCTCATTCCAGTCAGCTTGTTCATCTAATTTTGTGTTAAGAGAATTATGTTTTCATGCTGAGGAAATAATACATCTTTAAATTTACTTTTACAAGTAGCTTTTTGATTTTTCTTTCAGCAGCTTGGCATGGAGCAGTCTCACAGAGCATGGATCCTATGGAAGAATATGAGAAAGAACAAAATACAGTGTTTGCATTTAAGTTGACTATCTATCTAGAGGTGGACAAGTAAGAATTTTTTTTTTTCTTTTTGAGACGGTGTCTCGCTCTGTCCCCTAGGCTGGAGTGCAGTGGCGCCATCTCAGCTCACTGCAACCTCTGCCCCCCGGATTCAAGCGATTCTCCTGCCTCAGCCTCCTGAGTAGCTGGGATTACAGGCACATGCCACCACACCTGGCTAATTTTTTGTATTTTTAGTAGAGACGGGGTTTCACCATGTTGGCCAAGCTGGTCTGAAACTCCTGACCTCGTGATCCACCCACCTCAGCCTCCCAAAATGCTGGGATTACAGGCATGAGCCACCGTGCCTGGCCAAAACTAAGGATTTTTAAAAGCAACTCTTGCTATAGTTGAAATAAATGAGATTACAAGTGGTTTTCTAGTTAATCCTGATGCAAGGAACATTTCTGATTAAAGATCCTGAGGATCCTGAGTAAGGGGTGGCATCACAGCATCATAGGTTTGAGAGCTGCAGCAATGAAAACATTTCATAGCTTATGCCAAAGGAGGTAGATGATACACAGCACACAATGGAACACCAGAAGTAGACATGGACTCAGAGGGGGAATTGCGAATATATTAAAAAGGGCATTTAAAATTCCTGGTGAAGAGATTATTTATGCAATGACTATGTAGATACTTGGGGGAAAACAAATATTGATATCTACCTTTGTATCAAAATAAATTCTTGCTCCACAAAATTTTTATTTGATAGGCAAAGAAACAGACATGGGATGATTGCTCCTGTTGTGTTCAGGGAATAATACGTAAATTAGGCTGTGTGGCGGGATCAAGTTGGCACAGCAGATAGGGGCCCATTTGTAAAAAATCTTGAATGCTGGACTTGAGAGCTGAGACTTGGCAGGGTGTGGCAGTGGGGAGATTCGCACGGAATCGTCGTGGGTGGAGCTATGGTCTAGGAGGATGCTCATTCTTTTCACATGCTAGCCTGGTGTATTACATTCTTATACGGTATTATGAAGCTCCTAAGTACACTGTGATTTTAGAGTCTTTCAGCTCTTCTAGGAGAGCCTTTCATTTGTCTATTTAACATATCGAGTGAATGAAAACTTGCCTAATGGACTGTTATATAAACAAAATGCTTGTTGGCGTTGTTTTTAGTTTTCTAAAGATCAGACATGGTTCTTGATTTTTTTCTCAGTAGTCTACTAGTTCCTGAAGAAGATGTTTCTCCTTTTATTCATCTCTATATTTATACTGCTTGTTACAATGCCTGGCACATCCAACAAACATTTAAAATCGCCTTCTGTGCCAAGACACGAGTGCAGGAACTTAGAAAACACTGATTAGCATTTATTTTCCTCCAAGTATTGAAGTCTGACGCAGTCCCTTAACAGAGCCTGTGGCCCAGCAGGGGAAACCAGCAACTCGGTGAGGATAACCCCGGGATGGAAAGGCTCCACAGTGCCGTGGGAACAAGTGCAGGAGGACTGACTTTGGTTCAGGGTGAGGATCAGGGAAGAGTTCCTAGAGGAAGCGTCCTTTATTCTTTGTGCCAGTCATGCGGTTCCTTATTCTCAACTCCAATGCTGTCCTCAAGGATCTGGGATGTTGCGGAAGGAAATCCGCAAACCACCTTGGTCCTCAGACAGAGGATCCCTGTTAGCATCTGCCAATAGTGGGGCCTATAGGGAAGCTGGCCAGAAGGATGGGAAGCAGGGTCATGAGCCATCCTGTCAGCATGCCCTGGTGGTGGCTGTTAACATCTTTCTTTTCTGGGCATTCCTGAAATCACCCTCCTGCGTCCCCTAAGAGGTGAAGCATGCCCCTCCTCAGGTTTTCACTCTGCTCTGTGGGTTCCTCCCTTTTCAAGGAACCACCCAGCCCCACGCAGGGCCCCATCAGAGCTTCCCACACTGAGGCTTTGTTCCTCCATCCCTGGGGCAGGGAAGCTGCTTTTCACAGTTCTGATCTCGGGGCTATTGCAACTGTTCACTCCTTTATTCCTCTAAAGCCTGTGAAACTAGTTCCCTGTATTAAATTCCTTCTGCTAAAACACCTAGCATGTTTGTTTTTTTTTGGAGGTGGAGTTTTGCTCTGTGACCCAGGCTGGAGTAGAGTGGCGCATCTCGGCTCACTGCCAGCTCCGCCTCCTGGGTTCACATCATTCTCCTGCCTCAGCCTCCCGAGTAGCTGGGACTATAGGCGCCCGCCACCACGCCTGGCTGCTTTTTTGTATTTCTTTTAGTAGAGACGGGGTTTCACCATGTTAGCCAGGATGGTCTCGATCTCCTGACCTCATGATCCGCCTGTCTTGGCCTCCCAAAGTGCTGGGATTACAGGCGTGAGCCACCGCGCCCGGCCTAGCATGTTTTTGATTTCTGAATTGGAGCCACAATCTTTCAGGATAAAGAGTTAGCTGTGTTAATAGTGGGGTTTCTGGAAAGGGAGAAAAAATTATTTTAACATGAGTTAGTGCTTGATCCATTTGTATTTTAGAAGAATCCTTCTGGCATGACAGGTGAGTGAAGTGGAGAGAGGAGGTTGGAAAGCAGTTGCAGGTGATCACCAGCCTCCGCCCAGCTGCCTAAGGGGAAGGCCTCAGATTGCTCCTAAATACTTGCCCTTTCTCCACTGCTCAAATCTATTAGCCCCTCTCCCCAGAAATCTCTTTTTCAACAGTTCTGACTTAGTCAGTTTGAGGTCCACCACAGCACCAGTGTTTTTAATGCGTTCCAAGCCCTGGCCCTGGGCCAGAGATCCTCACACTTATGCTGCATCAGAGTCACCTGAAAGGCTTGCTGCATCATGGATGGCTGGGCTGACTCAGGAATACTGACTCTGCTGTTCCGAGGTGAGGCCTGAAAACTTGCATTTCTGGAGGGTTTCAGGTGCTGCTGATGCACCTGGTCTGGAGGTCACACTCTGAGAGCCACTGACCTAGGCAGGCATCACCCTGTGGGCAACAGTAGCCTTCTGCCTGGTCCCCTTCCTTCCACTTTTATCTTCCTGTGCCCCATTGTCCACATACTTGACAGGGAGATTTACAAAAAAGCAAATTGGATCATATGAACCTCTTTATCCCTTACATTTCCTTGCTTCAACCTCTCCAGTACCCTCCAATGCAGTTAGAGTAAGATCCAAAGCCCTTAACCCACTATAAAAGTCCTCTACTATCCGGCCCCCACAACCCACTGATCTCCCACCCCACAGGCCTGCCTTCCAGCCTGCCTGCCGCAGGCTTTCCCCTGGCTTCCGCCTTGTCCGCTTTGCCTGCGATGTCCTTCCCCTGCTACTCACATGGCTGGCTTCTTCTTATCATCCAGGGCTCAGCTCAAATGCTGCCTCTGAGCCTCCCCACCCCCAGAAGTGACTCTGTCTCATGAACTGAATTTTATTATCTTTATAACACTTCCCTCTTTTTGGCGTGTGTTTGCTTGGTTACCTGTGCCTCCCTCACGGGACGTAAGCTGTATAAAAACAGGGACACGGTCTGCAGCATCTACCAGGAGGCCTGGAATGTTGGAGCCTTGGAAAAAATATCAGCAAAATGAACAAACTAATACACTATTGTAAGGAAAAAAATATCCAGGGAAAAGAGACAAGCAAACATACACGTATTTTGAGGGTGACCAACCTTTCTGGTTTGCCTGGGACTTAGGGGAGTTCCCAGGCTGTGAGGCTTTCAGTGCTGAAACCAGGACAGTCCTGTGCAATAGGGACGAGGTGGACACCCTGGTGCTCACCTGTGTGCACTGGAGACCTTCCAGCACTCTTGTACTGAGTATTCATTCCTTGTTCTCTTTGTCATATCCTAGCACTGCCTTATTTAGTTCCTTCAGCTTCTTTAACTTTGAAGACAATTGAGCATTCTACAGCCAGGAAGCACCTTCACAAATCATCCTGTCTTTTGATACTGCTTTCAGGTTAGACCAAGGATTCAGTCTAGATTTCTTTAGTTATTTCATCCTATTTGATATTGTTACTTTAAAAAAAAAAAAAGCTTAGGTTGAAATTTAAACCCTTGTGCTCTAGCTCGAGGACATTTCAGGTTAGACTTTTCACAAGGTAAGAACAAAATAAACAACATAATTCTAAGGAAGAGAAACATCCAATGGGTGTTGAATGACAGAAAACGATCTGGGGAGCAAAGTGGACCAGTAGGCCAGTTTAGTAGGCCCAACCCAATCCAAAACATAATGATTGAATAAATTGTGTAGCGATACTCATAACTGTGATGGGGAAAGCCAACGTGTTCCCGTTTGGGTAATGGTACATCTGCTGGTCCATCGGTATATTTGATTTTGATGAGATGCTCTTTCCTGCCCTCCTGTCCCAAGGGCCAGCACTCTCCCGTCAGCCAGCACTGCCATCACTGAGTTCCTGTCTTTTTCTCTTTAGACTGTAGGCAGAGGATAAGAATATGGGCTTAGTCCAGGGTTTGTCCCTCCACTTCATTAAAGATGAATAGTATGCTTTATTCAGTTAAATAAGTGCAGAGCCATTTTTCTATTGATAATCCTAATAAGAAAAATATAGCTTGACACTTCCTGTGAACCAGATGTAGTGCCAGGTTCCTTACACACATGAACTCATTTGAAGCAGGTGCATTATGACTCTGTTTTATATATGAGAAAACAGCATAGCAAGGATAAGTACCATGTCCAAAATCACCTCGCAAAGATTGCAGCCTCTGTCAGCTGGATTCCAGAACTAGATCCCAGATTTTTGTTGTTTATGTAAAATAGCATTACTGAGATAAATGACCTGGGGTCTTGTCTTCCAGAAATCTTGAATTAAAAATACTTTCGGCTGGGCGCGGTGGCTCACGCCTCTTATCCCAGCACTTTGGGAGGCCAAGGTGGGTGGATCACCTGAGGTCAGGAGTTCAAGACCAGCCAAGCCAACATGGTGAAACCCTGTATCTACTAAAAATACAAAAATTAGCCGGATGAGGTGGTGCGTGCCAAAATTGCGCCACTGCACTCCAGCCCAGGCGACAGAGTGAGACTCTGTGTCAAAAAAAAAAAAAAAGAAAAAATATATATTTTCTCTGCTTTAGTTCAAAGCAATTCTTGCAGTGTTCAAATGCTCTGTGTTAATACCCAGAGGTAATTCTTCACATTTTGAGTAATTTTATCATTTCTGAAATAAATACAGTTATCACTCTATTTTGATGTAACCAGGGCACTCAGGTGCCATTAGAGAGTACACTGCATTTTGGATGAACTGTCCGTCATGTGCCTAATCTCCACCTTGGCTTGTGGCATCATTAAAACATTTTATAGATAGATAGATAGATAGATAGATAGATAGATAGATAGATAGATTTTTTTTTTTTACAAGGATGAGTTAAGGGAAGTGCTTTTAAAAAATCGTTCTCAATAAACCAAGGGATTTAAAAAATAATTCAGTCAACTTCAGAGAGGTCCAGCATATCAAATACAAAACTGACAATTAATGCCCATTGTTCAAATAGTCCTGAAATGATCAGAGGCTCCCATGAGGGAGAAATTGGAAGTGGCCACACTTGGCATCAGGTGTTTGAGTAAAGAGTGTTATTTGTCTTGGCATATAATTGGGGTCAGCTACACAATAAAGAGGTTTAAACTTTATGCCTGAGCTACTATTACTGGGCCAGCCCCCGCCACCTTCATTAAACTCTGGCTCCATTACCATCACTAACAATTGTTCTCTTGTTAGGAGTTATCAATAAGATTACAACTGTTGTCCGAATCTGTTAGCCAAAAATTACTGACTCGGCATTTGAAGCTCAACAGCTGTAGGGTTTATGTCATGCAGCAGGACTCTTCTTGATACAACGCGTGTGTCCTGTGTGTGAAAGGGAGTTAAAGTATTATGTAAATGTATGTATGTTAAATTATGTACATACACACTTTTTTATGGGTTTCTAAGGAATTACTTGCCGTATTAGGAGGTACAAATCACTTTATCAATGGAAATTATGTGAATTGCTACCATCTTCTTTTAAAAATGTGCAATGTAAAGGAAGGAACTAGATAATTTAAAGCCTAGAAGCCATAAATAACATTATTATATTAAAATGTATTACTTTTCTTTCCATGAATATGACATATACAAATTATATAAATATGGGGACTAATGATTGGAGATTTAAAACTGAAAAATTATAAAATCTGAGTGTACTCTTGAAGAAAACAATGCATAGTTTTATCTTTTTTCAGTTACTCTTTTTTTTGACATTTCACCATTTTTAGTACTCTAACATAATATGGAAATCCTGAATGTACTTATTACATATCAGTTTAGTGTATGAAATGTAATTGAAATGATATAGTCTCTTATTGTATGAGCCATTTAAAAAATTTGCTTAAACTCTTATGGTTCATGAATTCCTGTTATGGAAAACTCTCTTTCTGGCTAAGATTCTTTTAATGGCTCTCACTTTAAACTACATCTACACCATCTGTTCTTCCTTTTATTCTAAATACTAAAATAAATGAATTTAAATGCATCATAAAAGAGCTATTTTATGTTTTTTAAATTCCTGTGTCTTGACTCTCAATCTAAATGTATGTTGGCTATCTCCAAAAACATCTGGAGTAAAACAGCTGTCCTTTGACATCTGACTTGGAATATTTCCCAGGGAAGACAAGAAACCATTCTAAAATGGATGTAATTACAGACTCAAATGTACGTGCCCTCTTCCCTTGCCCTGGCTAAAGTGTACCATTGCTACTCAGCTAATAAAGGACTGGCAGTTCTAATACAGTGCTGCCATGGTTTTATAAGTAAACTGAATTTTTATACTCAGGTAAAGTTTTCTTCCTCTCAGTATTTTATAAAATATTAGCACTTAAACATTTTATTGATTGGTTGCATTTTCTCTTTAGCCAAACCTTAGGAAAAACGGTTTCTCAAGTGTAGGGAATAGTGCTGACAGAGGCTGGTTACGGTCACAGTCACAGCAGTGTTTCAAATGCCTGAGAAGTAACAAGGGAAGGGACCTAGGAACCCGTGCAACTTCATATCTTAGTATTTGGCAGTGTTAGGAAGCAGTCAGCAGTGGCTCATTGTGAAAACTCAAAGATGTTTCCAAGGAGAGAACAGCTAGAACTCAGCTTGTGCCATAATTCCTGCCAAGTGTACTTTTTTTTTTTCCTTTCCATGCATGTAATCACAAACGAAGATAGGTTGCAAATGACATAAAATATGATGTCATTATCCTTACACAAATGACACTGTGGCAAATTTGGCTTTCTCATGACAGCTTTTGGGAAGATTAGCAGCCTGTTCTTGATGCTGTGGTGATCCCGACAATTGCAGCATCGGTGTTGGGAAGCATCAAGGGGAACGGTGTTCTCTGTCCCAGGGCGGACACCTCATACCACTCACCACACCAGGAGCTGCTCCCGTGGAGGACTTAACTATATGGCACTAACAGTGCCTGCACTCTCTTTACTTCAAAAGCTCCAGTTATAGGATGGCATTTCTTTGGGGCTGGCTTCTGGGCAGCAGGACTTTGCTTCAGTTGTTTCCTATGGAGTCCCAAAGATCTCAGTGACATTCATGGAAATGATTCGCTGTGGCTGTGGGTTTACTTTGCCACCACCTATTCTTATATGTTTGCATTTCTGTCTGTGATCTCCCTGGAAATAGGGTGGCCTAAGAAAAAGTGAGTGCTGCAAACAGCAGGCAGCTGAATGTCAGTCATGATGACAGGAGTTTGGAAGAGAAAGGATGGGGCAGGGGAATGATTTTCACTGAAGATCATTGAATCATTGGAAGAAAAAGAATCAATTGATAAGACATACATAGAAGGAAAGAACTTTAGTTTTTAAAAGAGACATAGTAAATCTCTAACCAATATTTAAAAATGAACGACAGGGAAACTGATGTTTCCTTCAATAAGTAGAACAAATACCAGGATTAAAGAAAACATATTTCAGTAAATACAGAAGGGGCAGTGAAGAACAGAAACATCTGGAGAAAGAGGACAGAATTGGTCTAGAACAGTAGAAAGATACATAAAAAGTGGTGAGAAAGGGACAGGAGTCATTGGTAAGGAAAGAGCCAGGGAGGCCATTCTAAGCAAGTGTTGGATGATTTTTTTTTTTTTAGAGTATTATAACTGGTTGTTCACCTGGGTGTGGACTTCTGTCATCACTTCTTAACTAAAACTTTTTGCAAAGCTGCTTCAAAAACTAAACTTTTTTTAGGATAGGCATTAAAAATTGAAATGTCCAGTCCGTTTTGGTCCTTTTGGCTTCCATAGAGGCTGTTCTGCTCTTGGATCCTCAATAAAGAGATTTACTTAGTATTCCTGTTTTTTTTCCCAACTGTGCTCTGCAGTTTCTAAAAGAATTGTCTGTGAGGTTCCTTAGAAAAAATTGCCTATAGAAAAGAGTGGTAAGGCTGTGCATGGTGGCTCATACCTGTAATCCCAGCACTTTGGGAGGCCGAGGCAGGCAGATCATGAAGTCAGGAGTTCAAGACCAGCCTGACCAACATGGTAAACCCCGTCTGTACTAAAAAAATACAAAAATTAGCCAGGCGTGATGGTGTGCGCCTGTAATCCCAGCTACTCAGGAGGCTGAGGTAGGAGAATCTCTTTAACCCGGGAGGCAGAGGTTGCAGTGACCTGAGATGGTGCCACTGCACTCCACCCTGGGCCACAGAACGAGACTCCATTAAAAAAAAAAAAAGAAAACAGAAAATAGTGGTATGTTGAATTGCATTGACACTGCTAAATCACCGAAGATCATGAAGCTAGCAACAAGCTATCTTCCAAATTTTATTTCTCTGGCCCCTATCTTAGGGAAGAACGCTGCTGCTTCTACTAAAACTTTGTAGTCTTCTCCTTCCATTTCCTGGGTTTCTAGCACAATCTTCATGGCTACCTTGTTGGATAACAAGACTGTGAAACAAGTAACCAAAGATCTTGGCTTGGAATCATCCTTCTTTTGTGTCTATGAGAAATTACGTCAAATAGCTCTGCCTTAATTTTCTTCCTATAAAATGAGAATAATAATAACAATTTCAAATGTCTTCAAAGGCCAGGTAGGAAATGTAAATGTAAATTAGTAAAAAACAAAACAAGCCTATCTGCTAGAAACATAATCACATTTTAGTTTCACTGAACTGTGGTTTAAACACAAGTACATGCACTACACATACACCAAAAAACAGCATGATATTTGTTGTTCTTTAATTAAGAAGTGGAAATCTGACATTTTACTGTTATACCAAGGTCTCCAAGTCAGGTCTTCCATTTTGTGTTGTAAGTGTGGAATTCAACTGTGACTTCTTTACCTGGGAGAGAGATTTAGATGAATTCATTTTTATGTTAGAAAAACAGCTGTTCACAGAGGCAGACACTTAAGGACATAGATACAATCTTTGTGTACCGATTTTTATTGTCTTGAGATAGTTGAAAAATTCTGGTATTTCAACATCATCGTGTTTGAATTTTAGTGTTTCACTAAAGTTTGACAATGATGTCCATTTCTACCCTTTGATTCACAGTTTCAATATTATTTCAGAAGGGAAAAATTAACCTATTGTTTCAATAATTCTAGTTTTGAGCTTGTTAAATTCACAGTGATATGAATATGGGAAACAATACATAGTAGCTTTATTTCTTGCTGTTTTAGTCTTAAGACTGGAAAGTTTTCAGTTTTGCCTGGTAATAGCTTTTTGGCAAACTGTGTCTCCCTCTAGTGATACAAATAATTATTCTCTTAAAACTATGGTAAAGGTTGGATCCTCTGAAAGAAATACGTACTTCAATCCACACAAAAGCATATTATTTAAAAAATAAAGTTAACACATTGATACCGGAGTTTACTTGACTGCTTTAGCAAGGGATTTGGAAACTTATTATTTCTTATGGTTTTCAGGTAGGCGTTTATTCTACACGATTATGTTTACTTTAGACAAGTTTTTATAAAGCACAGCTCTCCTAATATATCATTTTATTAAATAAACGTACAGGCAATTTACATATTAATGGCCATGGTGAAAATTGGGAAATCCTGCAGCTCCCTAGACTTAAACGATAGAAACGAAGGCTCAATTTACTCTTGGATCATTATGGTGTGTTGTAATTACAGAGGTAAATCCCATTCATTCCTTCATTCATTCCACATCCCTTAAACCTCTCCTGAGTATCCACTCACGACAAGCTAGATGCTGAGGAGATTTAGATGAATAAGCCACAGTCATTGTTTGCAATGTATAGTCACAACAAAATTGTCTCAAGAAACATTTCAAAAATTTTCATATACTATTTCAGCATTCAATTATTTTTGTCTAGAGTGTTTATTTTGGGGACCTGGGACATCTTCGCTAGCTCAGGCTAGGCAAGCTCCAAAGTAAAGCACATCTGCACAGAGGAGAACTTCTGGGGCTGGAGAGACCTCCCTAAACAAACCAGGAGCAGAGGTGCAGGCTCAATGTGCTTCTAAATCAAACAGGTTGCAGACAACCTGGGTCTGCTGCCTTCAAAATGAAAGAAGACTTTTTTGTTTGTTTGTTTTTGAGATAGAGTCTTGCTCTGTTCCCCAGGCTGGAGTGTAGTGATGCAATCTTGGCTCACTGTAGCCTCCACCTCCTGGGCTTAAGACACCCTCCCACCTCAGCCTCCTGAGTAGCTAGGACCACAGGCATGCACCACCACAACTGCCTAATTTTTCTATCTTTTGTAGAGGCAGGGTTTCACTATGTTGCCTCGGCTGGCCTCAAGTCATCCATCTGCCTCAGTCTTCCAAAGTGCTGGGATTACAGGTGTGAGCTACCACTCCCGGCCAAGAAGGTGGTTTTGATAATAAAAATAACAGTGTCCCAAGTCTTGACAACTGGCTTTCATGGCTTGGTGGGCCTGCGGGGTGAGAGTGGTTAGGAGGGAGGAGCGGAAGACCTCAAGATACAAGTCCAGGATGATGCTCCATATAGGTCAGCTCTACCCAGATAAATCTTGAAAAGCAGAACTCACATCAGCACCCTCAGAGGACTCACTTGCAGTGGGTCCTACATGTAAACAGACTCAGAGGGCTGAGGAACACTGAGCAGAACTAGTGATTGGGAGTTGGGTGGGATCTGGGTGCAGGGGGAAAAGAAGGGCAGCCCACTGCATAGTACACCCTCTGGGACTCTCAGCTGCTCTGACCCTCTCCACCCTTTCAGAGGCTTAATGCAGTGTAGTTACTTTTGGAAAGAATTAGAAGTATCCAAGAAGCATCATTTTTATTATCTTCAGAGGCAGTATTAGAGTTCTCTAGAGAAACAGAACCAATAGGCTGTATCTCTGTATCTCTGTATGTATCATCTACCATTCATCTCTCTAGATTTATTTTAAGAATTGGCTCATGGACAATGAGAACTCATGGACACAGGAAGGGGAACATCACACTCCGGGACTGTTGTGGGGTGGGGGAGGGGGGAGGGACAGCATTAGGAGATATACCTAATGCTAAATGACGAGTTAATGGGTGCAGCAAAGCAACATGGCACATGGATACATATGTAACAAACCTGCACATTGTGCACATGTACCCTAAAACCTAAAGTATAATAATAATAATAATAATAAAGAATTGGCTCATGGGATTGTGATGGCTGGCAAGGCTGATATCTGTAGGGCAGGCTGGCAGGTTGGAGACCCAGGGAAGAGTTGATATTGTACAGAATTCCCTCTGTGTATTTCTGTCTGTGTCCAAATTTTCTCATCTTGTAAGGACACCAGTCACATTAGATTAGGGTTCACCCCAATGACCTCAGTTTTTCTTAATCACTCCTGTAAAGACCCCCATCTCCAAATATGGTCACGCTCTGAGATACTAAAGGTAGGACTTCAACTTATGAAATTTTGGGGAGCACGATTCAGCCCAGGCACATTTTGTGTTTAAGAAATGATGTACAAGTAAACCAACTCCTCATATCAGTTTTAGGATGGCTTAAGGCCTATATCTGTACTGTACCTAACACTGTATGGTTTTAGCTACTTTAAAAATCAGTTAGTAGATAGTGCTATCCTTATGTCCAAATTTGCAGATATGGAAACTGAAGCACCCAGAGATGAAGTCTTTGCCCAGTGGTATGAAATCAAGAGGTGGTAGCCCTGGGCGCTGATCCTCGGCAGCTCAGCCCCAGGCAGGCACTTTCTTTTTTTTATTTTTTTATTTTGGAGATGGAATCTCACTCTGTGGCCCAGGCTGGAGTGCAGTGGCACGATCTCAGCTTGCTGCAACCTCTGCCTCATGGGCTCAAGCGATTTGCCTGCCTCAGTCTCCCAAGTTGCTGGGATTATAGGCACTGGCCACCACACCTGGCTAATTTTTTTATTTTTAGTAGAGACAGGTTTTCTGCCATGTTGGCCAGGCTGGTCTCAAACTCCTGACCTCAGGGTGATCCATCCGCCTCAGCCTCCCAAAGTGCTGGGATTACAGATGTGAGCCACCGTGCTGGGGCAAGGCACTTTCATCAGTAGACCACGCTTGGAATTGTTGAACGCCCCACTAAAGTGACGCTCCTCAACTTACGGTGGGAATCCTAGGGACCTAGTTAAAATGCAGAGTCCTGGGCTTGGCACCAGACTTACTGAATCAAGATCTACTGTGAGCAGCAAGTGATGGGGAGTTATCTGTATCTTTAACAGAAACCCTCTAGGAACATTTACACCCATGGAAACTGGAAGATTACTAGAATTATCTTGTAAGTTTTTTCTAACTCAGCTTCTTGCAGTTCCTGATTCCATGGTTTAATGGCCTTCACTGTCGTGTGCGTGTGTGGGCGGGGGGGCTTTTTGTTTTGTGGTTTATTCATTTATTTAACCAATATTCACCAAGTAATGTTGCTAGGTTCCAGGGTTTTCAAGGATACATCAGATGTAAAACTTCTCCTCAAAGACCATATGACATTATACTGATATTATTAGGTTTTAGAATGTTCTCTCAAACGAGAAATATCTGTACCTTATTCACTTTTACAGGCTCTATTTTAATAAATATGAATGCTTCTTTTATTTTCTATTCAGGAATGGCCCTATAAATCATGTATTTTTGTTAACTCTCTTAATTTTCTGGTAGGAAGGTGAATAACATGCATTATTATCTATAAATAATCAGGACTATGTTTTTGAGAGAAGAATGGCAAAAAAAATGTATGCCAGCTGCTGCTATTATTCAAGGCTTTGTATTGCTCTTGGGTTTTTATGAATGTATTGAAGTGTGCAGGTGCATGAATGCTTATAATTCAGATAAAAATGTTAAACCTATCATTAAAACAGTTCTTTAAAAAACACATAATTCTTTTTATGATAAGCCAAAATAATTTTACTAGTTCCTAATGTCCTTCCTCCAAAAATTTGGTGGGAGAAATGTGGTTGTTTTCTGCCCTTCAACACTGATTCCTTTCCACTGGAGGTAGTCCCAGGGTACAAGCAGGTGGCTGAATGCCAGGTCCATGCAGGAGGATTAGTGCAGGCTGGTCATTGCGGATGCCATTCCCGAGAGTCCCAGGACTTAGCTTCCCTGTGGTTCCAGAGTGTGTTCCAGAATCCAGCAGCTCCATGAAGACTCACTCTCTTGTTTCCCTTTTCCCTCTTTCCCGAACTCCCCTCTTTCCCTTTGCAGTTATGATGAAGGTAAACACATGAGTAGGCACAAGCCAAACATCAGCTCCTACAGCACAAGCGGGCAAGGCTTACAAATTGTCTGCTCTTAATGCATACATTCTTTTCTCTGTACAGAATTTAAAGTGTTGATGGGAGTGGGCATGGGAAAGTAGAATTGAATAGGTTTTCTTCCTTTCCTAAGATCAAAAACTTTCAAGAGAGTTGGGGTAAGTCCTGCTCCAGGAAGAGAGTGGCCTTTTTAAAGGATTCGGTACAGTTATGAGCACAGGGCACGGAGCCAGTGAATAATTTTTGTATTGAATCCAGGTTAATTGCTAGGGTATTGGTTTGTGGGTTTTTAAAAAAATTTCTACTTTAATTGAGAGTGGGTCTCTTAAAGTCATACATATCATCCAACTCACTCCAATCACCTAGCTAGTTGGTGGCAAAGGCCCTGGAACTCTCCCTCTGAGCAGAGAGTGAGGCTCCTCCCACCGGACCCCAAGGCAGGTACTGGACTTCCACTGCCTACTTTTAAAGGCAAAATAAATGATTTGGGCATAGAACAACTAAGCAAAATAAAGGAAGAACAGAAGTATAAAATCTTTTCTATTAAGGCTATTTTATTAGTTCAGTCTATGGACTGACTATAACTCAAAATGTAACATATTTGCTTTATATATGTTTGTCATATTTTCAGGATCCTGAATGGAAACATTAATTCATTACCCAGGATGACTAAATTAGTCTTAAAAAAAATCTTTATTTACAAGAGAGGTTACAAAAAAAGAAAAAACCCAACAGTTTTGGAAAATTTTAATGCTTTTTTTTTTAATGAAATGATGTAATAGACTGATTGGAGGATGCTTTTTTTGGGGAACAACCTGTAGGAATTCACTTTTCTATGAAAGAATGCCACGAAGCATGTAGTAGAAGGACAATCCAGGTTTGTTAATATGCTATACACAGATTTAAGGGTCTGCGATCTTGTGTTACTTATTAATCACATCTGTTTTTAATTTTTCCTGGAAATATTCCATGAGGCCCATTTTTCTATCCTTGAAGGAAATGTTGACAAGAACATTTGTTGATAAGGTATCTCATTTCCAAAAATGCATCCCAATGTTTTCTTTCCTCTGTATCTGTCTTGGCCACTGGACTACAAGCTCCCAGAGTAGAGGAACTGGTCTTTACGCAATTTTGAACAAGCCACTTGCCGACCTTGTGTCTCAGTTTTCCCAAGTAAGAACAATCCTACTTTGCACTTAGCGTTGTCGTGGGGATAAAATTCATTTATGTAAAGTGGTGAGAGTGGGGCCTGTTATGCAGCAAATGATGTCTACGTGCTTGTTAGTGTTATTACTACTAAGGCTAAGGTGTGCAGAGACTCAGAGCTCACTGCACTCAACTTCTTTCTCACCCTTCAGTGGCCCTAAATCGCATCCAAAGAACCCTCGAGCTGTAGAACACAGCTTTCAGACCTCTGCTCTATAAAGACAAGGAATGTGCTTGTAATCTGAATCTTCCTAGACCAGCCCAGAATCAATGATCAATTTCAGGCCTAGCATTAAAAACAGGATAAATTTGAACTAATGGATTACCTAGGGCTGTTCACAAACAGCGTTGAGTCAGAGGCAGCCTGGCCACTAAGGGTTTTGTGGGGCAGTCATCAATAATTAAGCCAACATTTGTGTAGTATCCACTGTGGTTCAGGCAATGCCCTGGTAAAACACTGGCAAAAAAGACCAGTCGCATAAATAGCAAATGCAGAGCTGGGTTTGAAGCTAATAATCAGGTGTCAGAGTCACACTCTTCTTTCTTTCTTTTTTCTTTTGGAGACGGGGGTGGGCGTCGGGAAGACTTGCTCTGTCTCTCAAGCTGGAGTGCAGTGGTGCAATCACGGCTCACTGCAGCCTCAAGCTCCTGGGCTTTAGCAATCCTCCCACTTCAGCCTCCTAAGTAGTGGTGAGTACAGGCGCATGCCACCATGCCTGGCTAAGTTTTTAAATATTTTACATTTTTAAGTTTTTTTAGAGACAGAGGTCTTGCTATGTTCCCTGGGCTGGTCTCCACCTCCTGGGCTCAAGCAATCCTCGTGCATCAGTCTCCCGAGTAGCTTAGATGACAGGCTGGAGTCACGATCTTAATAGCTGCAGTCTAATGCCTCTCTCTCATCATGGCGATTTGGTTCTTGTATGTTTTGAGTTCAGCGTTTGAGGAAAGGCTCTGCTACCATAAAAACTTAAAACTGTTTCGCCACAGCATGCCTGGATACCAAGGTCTTTTCAGACTTTCAGTGGATGTGTATTTTTATTTTCCCAGTGCTGGTACTGACGCATAGGTTTGCCTACAATATTCGTGCTGAGCTGCGTGGATGTACAGAGCAACACCAACGTGGGGCAGGTTTGGCTGGATGAAGAAGGGAGAGGTGGGAGCTAAGCCTCCAGGAGCATTCACCTGTTGGCCCTGGGCCCCGTCTTCACGGAGGGTAGCCCCTCAGTCCTCCCACCCAGCCCACCGTGAGTGTGTTCTCCCCATCTCACAAAACCTGGGGGAAGCCTGGGTCTGGGAGAGGGCCGTAACAACTGCAAGCTGCAAGGTAGCCTGATAAATGGCTCTGGAGGGCAGCCACAGAGCACGTTTCTGCAGCTGCCTTGTGCTAATAATTTAATTATCGTCTAAACTTCCTCCTCCTCATCATCAGTTTATCTTCTTCCAAAGAGCAAAAAGCGCAGATTACTGTCACGGGCCACTACGCCGCTCTCTGATGCAGGCTCACCTACGTGTAGAGGATAAGTGCGTCAATGTGCACCGCCCCCCTCCCCCCAGCTTTGGGAACACCCAGTTCTGAGCCTGGCCGACCCGCTTTCCTCTCGGCTCATTGCCTACCTGGCACGTGTGCTGCACGCAGAGTCTCCAAACTCCAGGCTGCGCTAATGTTTCCTAAGTTGACTGCCTTTGCTGGGACTTCATTAGGAAAGGGCTGCTTTTATGTTTTCTGGATGCGTAGAGGGGATCCCCTTCCCTAAGCCGAGTTTCGGGCTCACCTGAAAGTGGGAAGTAAAGAGGCTTCTTAAATTAATGGCATCAAATTGAACATATACAACAATGATAAAGGGACAAGCCTTTTATAACACTGGAGAGCAGCATCAACTCTTTTTTTTTTTTTAATCCGATGCTGCTTTTTAAAAATGTTCGTTGTGTGCATGGAACAACTGGTTGCATGCTGAGTGGCAGCCCGTAGGCTTATTGTTGTAAATAGACAGGCCTGGGGTGGCTGTTCTCGGCCTCGGTTCCTCGGCGCTGGAGGCCTATAGGGGGCGCGGCGGAGGCAGCAGGGCCCGGGAGCGCAGCGCAGGGGCCGCGCCATCTGGGACCGCGAGGACGCGCTTGCAGAGGCGCGCCTGGCTCTGCGCTCCACTCCAATACCATCTTCTTCCCTTTTGCAGCTTCCCACTTCCCATCTGTGCCCACCCACGGGTTTCTCAAAGAATTAAAAAAAAAATTGGCATGGTTCACGGGAAAAGAATCAGGAATATGTGGGCTCCCACGTCCTAGGTTCACAGTGCTGGAGACAAGTGGCCGCTGCGGCCCAGCCAGCTTCTCACACCTATTCTGTAGCTCTGATCCGGCGTGACCTGCCGAGGCTGTGCATTTTGCCGCGCGGTGGAGATGGGAGTGCTAGTTGTACTTTATAAGTTGCCAGCAAAACGTTTTCTTTTTCTTTTCATCTTTGCCAGTGCTGCCTGCAGACTCCAAAAGGCATCTTCAGAAAGCTGATAATTAAAGCTATGGAATCTGAGCATGAGTAATCATTACCTATTTTGCTTGGGTGCAGTTCTTTAGAGAAAATGATGTCCTCTCCAATAATTATTAGGCTATCATCTTGTCATATTAACTCCTCCAGGAGCCACAATTTGAGGGTAAATGTTAGGTCAACCTTTGGTGTTCATTCTCTGATTCCAATAAATCTAGTATTCCAGGGGAAAAAAGCCCAAAACAAAATAAACAACAAACCCCAAATCCTAGGCAGCAGTCATTCCTGAATAGAAGACAACTATATGACTGTTTTAATGATATTTTAAAAAAAATGAGCACTTAATAAAATGGCCGTTTTAGCGAGTGATAAACACTTTGAAGCAGCCAGAAATTCAGTATCTCACAGCACATTTTGTGGAACGCTGTCTAGATTCTGCCATCTTCCTGGAATGTTCCGCCATTGCTCATAGTAATAGCTTCGTATTGACTGATGAGTATCTGTGTATAGACAGATTACGGCAAATTCAACTTCCCCAAAGGCTATAGCCCTAAACAATAGGTACCTGTAGATAAAATGCTTTGTTGACGTGCTTTGGGAAGTCCAGAGATAATCGATGGACAAATAAGTAGGATTTGTATTTGGGCAGACCAAAGGATCTCTATTTTGGCTTTTTTTTTTTTCTAAATGAGGAGAGAGATGGGGAAGTAGAAAGAATGAGCTGAGTCAAGAGGCTTTCCTCAGGAGGAAGACCTCGTGGTTGTGTCTCCCAAGGCAGTGCCCCTGGCGTGGCCCCAGTGGAAATTCCTGGCTTTCTTTGTCACCTTTACTGAGTCCTGGGCCTCAACAACAGCTCTCAGGAGAAAAGACTGCATTACAGCCCCAGGAGGGAGGTGATATGAATGGGGCTCCTTGGTGAATGGATGAAAGGTTTTCAGTAACAAAGGGCATCAGTAGTTTGTATTTCATTGGCTGAACCAAATCACGTGCCCCGAAGGTCTGTGTTTTAATGTCAGCATCTTTGACAACACCTACTCTTTCTCCACACATACCCCTTCTCATCTTGAGGAAGGGACTCTGCTTAGCTATTCTGGAATTTTCTTAACCTACAATTGTTTTGTTCTTGATTAATATTTTATCAGGTAAGAGCCCCATCTTTTCAAATGTGCCCCCCGGTTACTTCATGTTCACTTAGCAAGTGAAAAAAATAATTCAAAATTATATATAAGCAAAATTTTCCCATCTGAAAATTTGGAGCACTAGAAGTTGAATTTTGCAAGTTTGTTTTGGGTAATCAGCAAGCATATTTCCCTTGGTTGGTTCAGCAACAACATTTCTGTCCCGTCATCTAGTTAGGGATGAATGGCATATTGTGGTTTCCAAAACTGAGACTACATATGCTGCACCCAAACTTGCTCAGTTTGGGAAGCTCACAAGTAGGCTTGCCTTTAATTTTTTTCATTCCCCTGAGTTTCTCTTTTGGCCAAAGAGAAATCGCTTCTGTGCCATTCAAAATACTTGAACTTATCTGCAACCCAGAGTAGAGAAGTAGCTAGTGAAGCCCTTCTTGGAAATTCTTTGGCATGTGGGATGGGGTAGGGTATAAAAGGAATGGGAAGGTTGCAAAAGGTCCTGGTGTCTTTTTTTTTTTTTCTGGAAAAAATATCAATGTTGATCCACAAAGGGAAACTCACAAGAAAAAATGCTGATGAATTTTGCGGTGTGCCTTGAGCTTCTCCAGTAAGCTTGCTAAGGTGCTCTTTGATTAGTCTTCTTTTGATTACCAATCATTCAACCATGCATAAGACTCAGCTTGTGCCTTCTATGTGAGGCATAATATTATAGATATATAAGGTTCTCTGAAAGACATAAGGGCAGAGAGAGATTGCCTTTGGAGAAGTACATAAAGAAAAACTAATGTAGTATTAAGCACATTTTAGAGGCAATCAAGAAGTTAGAGAGAAAATATATTGATCTAGATTTCTCTAGAAAGACAGGCATGGCTTAAAATAAAACGATCAAATAAGAACAGGCAGGACAGCTAGCTGGCTACCATGGGCCAGGTGCTTGACTCTAGGGAAACCTCAAGCAACATAAATTGTAGGGTCTCTGTTTTCCTGCAGCTTCTAGTCTAGCAGAAGAGTTTATCATGTGTAGCTCAAGTAATTGACACGTTAAAAAAACACAAAACAACAGAGCCAAAATACAACATAATTTTCTTCCTGTTGTTCTTGTAAACTTTATTCAGTGGGACCAACGTCCATGACCCCTGGATGAAAACTCTGGCAGGCCCCATGGCTCTTCTGCTCATTCTTAGATAATTCAAAAAGTCTTCTGGTCAACTGGAATCATATACACAGTTTCATTTCAGCACTTACAGTGTCTGGTTCCATGCAATAATCAAAAACTGACCTTGGCCTAGCTACACCCCCTCTGCATGGCCTGCCTGTGTGCCTGCAGTGGGGAGGGGAGGCTGAGGAGGCTTGCTCTCTCCCGGCTCCTGCTCCCAGGCCATCTCACCGCAACTGCTACGCTTGTAGCAGGGCGTGTGTTGGGTGCATGCAGGAAGGAGGGGTAGGAACTTCGGCCCCTCCTAACCTGGCTGGCTGGTGTCTTATTTTCTGGTCTGGCAGATGGTTTGAGTCAGCTCTCTATGATGGACTCTCTGGAGCAGTGAGGCTTTGGAAGCCCCCAGTAGCTCCCTTATTCTTGCAGCTCCCTCATTCCTGGTGGGTGCATCTCCCTTCCTTCAGGTTGTCAGTAGACCCTACCTTCCTCAGCCCTGGCTGTCCAGTGGATAACTTCCATCCCCTTCTTGCCCTGGTCTCCTCCCACCTCTAAGGATCCCTGTTGCACATGTTGGACAGGATTTCTCCTGCTGGCTCAGGACATACAACTGGTCCTGGGAACTCTTGTTCCCCTCCGTCCTCCATCCCCACCTGCGCTCGGCAGGTGCAGTCTGTGCTGCATGCATCCGTCCATGCTCTCTGGCTCTGCCCCCAGAGCTGTTTGCCAACTCCTCTGCCATCTTAGGCAGATTCTGGGACAGACCCTGCTGCATGGTCTGCTTGTGTTTGTGTGGCTGGCTCCCATCTTCCAACTGCGGGAACAAGCCTTGAAGCTCCCATTCCATAGTCCTTGAGGACGTGGGACAGGAGGCCCAGGAGGTCCCTTCACGACCTCCTCTTTCTAATCTAAGCTTTTTCCATATCCGTGATCTGGCTGAGGGATCTAGAGTCGTAAAAGAAGTCCTTGGGCTGTTTCCTCTGCACTCTGTGGCGCAGGGGGAGGGTAAGTTTCCTACTGGGATCTGAGTAGGACAGAGCGAGGAAGAGTCTGTCCTAAAATCTGGTTACTCCTCAAACCCAGTGAGCCAGGTACAATCACCATAACACACACTGAAACTGAATTCCAGGTGGTTTAAATAACCTACCCACCCACAGCAACCCAGTGATGAGCTCGGGCCTCGAATCCATGCCCACTGAGAAGATTCTATATTTGTCACTGCAGGGGCATCATGCAAGTTCAGGATGAAGGGGCCTTGAGGGGAGAGGGCTGTCTCTTGACAGATATTCGGGGCAAGCAAGCAAAGAAACACGGGGTGAGAAAGTGGAAGATCCCCCGCCCCTCCCCCTTTCTTGACTCCCACCGGCCTGCGCGGTCCACGCGGTGTGGACAACAGACCCTTGTGGGCCACTGTGGAGGCCGTGCCACTCGGCGCCAGCCCCACGGCCATCACCGGACCGCTGGAGATGTGACTGGGCTCGGGACATGAGCCCGCTTGTTCGCTCACTCTCAGTGAAAAGAGTTTTGAAATGAGTTCTGAATAGACAGCATTTTCTTTGTGCGGTTGGTAAATAACACAGAGCAAAGTTAGCAAGTTGCAGCGCCTCTGCGTTCTGATTCTATGGAACCTTTTTGTAGGGAGAAGGGCAGGATGTTTTTAACTGAATGTGACCTCACGGGAATACTAGAGGTAAGGAGAGAAAAATGATTGAGGTAACTGTGGGTGTTTTACATCTCAGAAACCATGGCTTTTAATAAAGCCACATGAAGAGAGAAGCCGGCATCATCCCACACAAAAACCAGTGCCTGGCAGAGTTGTGGAAGGTGCTATTCACATTGGTTTTGCATTTGTGTAGCTTTGATTGAAAATCAATGGTTTTCTTATGACAAATTTCATATCTTTTTTTTCTTCTTTAGAAAATAATAAAATTTCTGAATGGGGCAGCGTGGAGAAATCCTAAGAGAAATAGCATAAGAGCATTTTGGAACACATCCAGGAAAAGATAACTTTCGACACACCTGTAGACGTTCGCCAGGTAAAGGTAAGAAAAAATATTGTAAAAGGTACATTTAGGTTATTTTATTACATCGCACTGGGTTGAACTTTGAGAGAAAACACATACCCCTGGCACAAGATGGGCAAGGAGGAGTTAGAAGGGCTCACCTTTTGCCCCTCCCTCGCGTGGGCATGGGCACAGCAGCCCTGTGTCCACCGTGACCATCAGCGGCCACCTGAGTTGTTTCTAATGCCGGCTGTGGAGCAGTCGAAGACATGTTCACCAGGTCGAGGGGATCTGACTATGATACTCGGCAGACAGTTCTGTGAAAAAGTCAATGTATTTAATACTGCAAATGTTACTTGTACAGTATGGAATTTCTTTAGATTTATATTTGCACTGGGACTGACTCACTTTCTATTTAGGATTTTTAAAAACATCACTTTTTCTGTGCTCAGATGAGGAGTACATCTGTTGCTTTCACATAATAAGCATCAAATATGAAGACACGTTGAATGCTTGAACCATTTGTTTGTCGCTATAGGAGACCTGCAGCATATGCATGCTATATGTCTGTTTACTGGAATACAGGCACTGAGGAATCAAACTTCATGGTTCTTTCTTTGAGCCATAGGATTTTAAAAAATCTCTAGCTAATTTAGGTCACTGAAAATGAACATTATTTTGGACTTTTGAATGGTTATTTTGAAGGAGGCTCAGAAGGACAAATATCGCATTGGTCACTATGCAGTACTTGGGATTGTAGATGAGTTTCTTGAGCAAAGCATAATAACCACTTTTATTTGTTGGTACAATATATACACATAACGTTAGCACTATGACAAGATTGTTCTTCCAGTTCGCATAGAAATTAGCTGTTGGTTGTCAGGGCTGTGCAGTTTTCTGTCTCGTGACTGTGGGTTAAGGAAAGCACTTGTAACTGGAGGAGAGCAGACAGCGAGGCTCACAGTGGTGTTCCAGTCAGGAATAGCTTCTGATTTTCCGGCAATTGGTGAATACGTTTATTGCACACAACTTGGAGCCTTGATCTTTCTATTTCAGATAAATTGCTGTCAAATTAGCAGGAATGGTCCCTTCAGATCAACCTAAATAATTTATGCCAAAGTAGTGATTCTCTTGTAAGCCATGTTCATGTGGTCAAGATAAAAATGACATTCCTAGCAACATGGTCCTACATTAAATTATTCATAGTCCTACATTAAATTATTTTGATGTTATTCAAAAATAACATCATTTTTCTTACTGACTTTGTAATCAAACTTTTCAGGTGAGACAGTGTCCTTAGTTTGCGACTTTGCAAGTTATCTGGGAAAACCTGTGTTTCCAACACGAAATAAAAATAAAAATAAAAAATTCCAAATTAAAAAAAACTTTGCTTTGATTATACCTTTAAACTATTTGAATTAAAGTTCAGCTCTGTACATCACCAATAGGAAATCCAGGCCCTTGAGCAATGTATTGATGAATTGGGGTGGAAATGTAGGAGGATGGAAATGATGGCGGCACTGGATTGTTTTCCAGAAACCATTTACACAGGCTGACCAGAAGAGGGCAGCGCAGAGCAATGAACTCTCCGAGGAGTTTCCAAACAGATGTCTTGAAACCTGAAGTGAAAATCTCTGCATGAAAGTAGCCGTTTTTGGACAGCGTCCTCCACCAAAACCATAGATCTCTAAAATAATAATAAAACTCCCCAAACATGCTAATCTCGAAGTGGGCCCCTCAACATGGAAGGATTGAGTTGCAAGGGACAAAATTTTACTTCCCTGTCAGAGATGTTTTCACTTCGATTTTCCTTTTGATCTATTTTATTATAAAAGACAATGTGAAGTCTAGTATTAGTCACATGCATAAATTTTCATTTTGCAGCTTTTTGGGTTTTTTTAATAAGAATATTGAAAAAAAATCACAAATTCAGATTCGTGGAAGATTCCCTACGCAACACAGCGTTTGAAGCAAACTGCAGCTTAAGGAAGTTTCCCATTAAATCCATATTTCCTTGATGCAAAATGATATCACATTGTTTTACTTTTTAATTTTTTTCTTTTCAGAATTACCACAGAAAATATTTTTTGTTTTATAATAAAACATGTGATACTCTACATTGGACATACATTTTACACTTGAAATCTGGAAAGAAAAACCTACTAGACTGAAACAGAATTCCAAAGAACGTGAGGGGACAAATCTATGGAGACATGTTATATTTTGTTTTAGGGTTATTATAAAACTCTAGTTTCATCGTCTATGCATAAATGTTTAGGGGATCTAAATGTCTTTTCACTAAATTTTATTCTGTAATCTGAAAGTTAGCATTTAAGATGATCATTCTTATAGGCTAATTAGGATGATAAAATCCTTTCCTCTTTTCAAAAGTTCACGAGCGCATAACAAATTGGAACTACTTTTACAAGCCAAGTGTCCTCTTATGCCATTAGCTTTCTTGGATTTACCTTCTAGATGACTTTGGCTCCTGTTAACTTCAGATCTTTGACATATCAAGTATGGTTGTCGTCAGAGGTTTCCCAGGCAACTGCAACAATTCATCTGGTTCTAGTCAAAAGTGCCCTTGAACTCTCAGCTCACTTCCCTTCTGTGATGAGTAATGTGTGTAGCAAAAGGAAAAACACCAAAGACTTCATGTAACGGCTAATGTGAATGATTTGGTGAAGAGAGGAATGGATTTCACAAAAGGATCCACTTGGATGTTAAGACCTCAGCTGGCTGCCTGCGGGTTCCCTTTGTCAAGCTCTCATTTGCATTTGGGGGGAAGGTCACAACCCACATCATGTGTTCTGAGTTCTGTTTAACTCTTCCTCACAGTTCCTAGGGCCCCAAACTCTTATCCTAGGTGGCCCTAAGGACTCCTTCAAGGCCAGATCACTGGCCCGCCAGGGAATGACTGCCCCCAAATCTCTGAGAGATGCCTCAGGACTCCAGCTGACACACACACGCTGACCTGTGAGAATCATTCTGTGCTTCTTGTTTCTCACAGAACCCACTGGGAAGCAATGGTTTGAAGCTTGTTGCATTTTGCTTAGAGGAAGAGTTTTATAATTACCTCCCAAAAAGTTCCTGAAGAACATAGGAGGGAGTAATTGGAATCTCTGGTCCTGTTGTTTGTGAAAGGTTCCTCTGCTTAACATTAATTACATTCTGTGTTTAAAGGAAAAGATTTCACCTCATCTTGTCAGTGCAGTTAGACCATCACTTTTTTTCCCCTTTATTTTGACTCTTGTCTTCACAGCTAATTGACTAGTGACTAGAATGATGGCAAATAAGCCAATATAATATGGACAGCCTGCAAATCCCACTCATGGAGCTCTGTAAGTGGCAGCAGATTGCTGTCTGAGTACAGGGCTTCTGCAGAAGTCTCTCTATCAACTCCATATCAAACTCAAAGTCTAGAGAGCTTCAACAATTAATGATGTGTCATCTGGATCTAGCCATAAAAGCATGATGACCACCCCTTCCCCCACCCCTCACCATTCCTTTTTCCTTGGATTTGTTATATTTCATTCTGTTCAATATAATTACTGAGATGTAAACATTCCATTGAAATGTGTCTAAGTAGGCAGATTTTTAAGAATCTACTTTTATGGGTCTATAACAAATTTTAGGAAGGCTATTTCCATTGATATGTGAAAGCATATAATAGCTGTTTTAGCTACTAGCCCTTCCAACAGCTACATTTACCACTATGATTGTCACTTTGAATAATCCTTTGGTTATTAAAATTAATATAAATAAATATAATTTTGTAGTAGGAAATGTAGTTGTCAGGATGTGAAACAATAGTAATCAATTTGAATAAATATTTGCTATTTGTTTTCATAAAAGTTTTAATCCTCAAAAGAGAACTCTGACCAAAATAGGAATATAGCAGGATCAATGAAACAGGTGGCATGAGTCATCTCACTGGCTTTTAATTAAAAAGGATGCTGTGGTTGTTGGCATGGACTGGACTGCGCATAGGCAGTTTTAGAATTTCTTAAGCTGAAATCCAGCTGGAGAGTTCTTAATCAGAATGGACTTATTTTGATAATTTATAATCTGTGTATTCAGAGCATTGATGTTATAGTTTTGATACCTAAATCACCGTTTTAAAAATTCAAAGAGATATATGAATCCCGAGTCTCGGACAGTTATTCCTGAGCCAAAGGATTTCTGTGCAATGCTAATATGTATAATAGAGAATCAGTCTTTCACTGTACAGTTTTGTCATCATGTTTCAATAACTGAATGAATATTCTGAATTAATAAGCATAACGTTTGTATAAGCTAAAGACTAGTCTAAGCTCTGCATTCATTGACGGGAACCTTAAGCAAATGTTTCTTTTCATCAGCTTGTTCAAAAGGCATAAACATAATTACAGTTCTGAGGTGATAACATACTGACTGGTTAAAATAGTAAGTGGGTCTGGACAAGGTGACTTAAAGTTATGGGCTGCACGTTGTTTTGAGTACTTGGAAGAATCTGGAAAAAATAATTTTTTTAAAAAAGATATTTTTACTGTTTATCTTATAGAAAAACAGTCTAAGCATTAAACCCCCCCACTAGAATTTTGGAAGTTTTGTTTTTCTAAAGCGTTGGTTAAAATTCAGATAAGTTGATACTTACAGCTTGAGAGAAAAGATGCGGAAGTGGTAGAAATATCAAATGATGAGTTAGTTTTAAATTTCTCAGAATGCTCAGAGGGCAGTGAGGGAAAGAGGGACTTGCTGGCCATGTCCCCACACCTCCGCTTTGCACTTTCTGCTGAGGTTAGTTCCCGAAAACAGTGCTGGGTCTTTGCGTTACATCTGGTTCGGCCTTCTTTTCCTCTTTCCTTCTTTATCCATCACATGGCCTGCCCTCTACCTCTTAAATCTTAGGTCTGTTGTGAGACTGGGGAAGGAGTGATGTGAACATGTGCTCCTGGGCTTGGAAACGCCTCTCTGCCCCGACTCCTTCTGTCTTGGCAGTGTGGCAGTGCTTGTCATTCATTCTCCCAACAAATACCTGAGCACTTCTCTGTGCAGGTTGGGTCTCAGTGCTTTGAATGTGCTGTCTCACTTAATTCTCTCAAAAGCCCTTAGAGGTTGTTCCTGTTACCTTCATTCTACAGATGATGGAACTGAGATTTTCAGAGAAGTAAGGATAAAAATTTAAGATCATAAGACCCCTAAGTGTTGACGTTAGGATTTAAATCCTGGACCACAGCTTTCCTCATTGCTGCTTCAGAAACAGAGCTGTCTCTAAGGCGTTTATGCCTTAGTACTGATATTTCAAACTTTTTTATTTTGAAACAATTTCAAACTTAGAAAAAGCTATAAGTATGAAAGTTGTAGCATAAATAATTCCTGAATCACCCAGATTTCCCAGTTGTTCACCTTTGAGCACATTTGCTTCCTATCATCCCTCTCTATTTCTGTGTGTATGTACGTGTGCATGTGAATACATATGTATGGTTATATTTTTCATGATGAAATTTCTGTGATAAGTTGTACACGTGATTCCCCTTTACTGCGACACATCTCAGTGTATGTTCCTAAACACATGAACATAATCTTACATGCCCACCAGACAAGTTCCAGGTCATGAAATTAACAGTAATACAACCTATACACTTTATTCAAATTTTACCAATTAACACAGTAATGTTCATCACAGTAAAGACAAACAAAGCAAAACCACGGTGGTCCAGGATTCAATCCAGGCCTATGCATTGTATTTAATTGTCATGCCTCTTTAGTCTCTTTTAATCAGGAACATTTCCTAAGTCTTTATCTCTCATGATCCTGACATTTGTAGACAGAGAGGCCAGCTACCTTGTAAATTTTTCCTGTTTGGGTTTTTCTGATGTTTCCTCATGATTTGATTCAAGTTATTCATTTTGGCAGGAATTCCATAGTAGTAATATTATGTTCTTTGTAGTCTGTGATGCATGATGTCAGGAAGCACACAGATTGATTTTCCACATTACCAGTTTGTTAATTTGGGTAAGGTGATACCTGCTGGACTTCATCATAGCAAAGCTACTATTTTTCCTTTTGTAAGTATCAATCATAGCAAAGTTACTGTTTTTCCTTTTGTAAGTATTTTACCTTGTAAAAAGATATTTTGGGGATATGTAAACATTTTGGTTTTTATCTCACTGGTTTTAATACCTGCCAATGATCCTTTCCTGAATCAGTTATTATTATGATGGTTGCCAAATGGTACTACCTATCGTTGTTGGCTTCTTTATTGAGTGATTTACTTATTAGTCTAGAGAGTATCTCTAGTTTCTAGCCTGTAGTCTTGTGTGGTTTTATTATTAATCTAGGACACACAAAATGCCTCACGATACTTATTTCATTGGATTTTCACAACATATCCACTAGGTAGACATTATTATATCCATATTTTGTATGTGAGGAAACTGAAGAAATAAGTTGGCAACATTTTCAGAAAGAAAATGTTAAAAATTAATCCTTAAATAGCATTGGTGAAGTCCAAAGTAAGATAATAGAGTGAAGTTTTAAAAGTACAAAACAGAATTTTTAAAAAATCAGAAAAAATCATTATAACATTGTGCCATGATTTGTAAACTATGGAAGTAGAGACTAGGGAAAGAGACAAGACTTTACCTCACCCTGACATTTGAGCGAGGTGAGGTGAGTGGATGAAAACTTGAAAAGCTTTACCACCATGGCCCAGCTTGGAGAGAAGACTGGAAGGATACACAAATTCCAAAGGAAAGAAGGAGAAGGTCCCTGAATACGGACCTTGGGTGTTTTTCCTGGGCTGAAAAAATGGAGAACAAGAGGAGGTAGGAAGGTTAGAATCACCAAAGCTAATTTTTATCTTAGCAAATAGCAGAGCTTTAGCAGGATGGAAAAGGAAAGAGGAAGCAAGACACAATTGTTTAGGTGGCAGAGGCCCAAGAGATGAAGGCGGGGAAGACCCCAGGGGAAGTTCTTCTTCCTTGCTGTAGAGCAGCTCAGGACCTCAACCTGTTGGTTTTCCTGCCTTTTCCCCACCCATGATGAAGGGAACTATATGATCCTTGGGGAGAAAACCCAAAACAGGGTAAGGGAAATCCTGGAGCAGATTGTGTTGTCTATGGCTCCACTGAATTATGGTAAGGATCCAATGTGCCTCTAGGTATGTAGCCAGAGCACTGATGCAGGATCTTAAAGTGAAGAATCCTAGTCCACCAACCATAAGTACCCAAACCCAAGAGGAAGCGCCTTCTGACTCCTTCCCATATAGTCAAGTCAAACAAGAGTAGCAGAAGAGAAAATAACCAACTCCCCAACCTGAGTTCCAAGGAGCAGATAAACGGGTGTCAGAAATGGTGGGGCATGTGGTAAGTAAAGGAGAATTTATCCAAACTATCTCAGAAAGACAAAAGAAGTTGAAAAGCAGTACAGGTTAAATAAGCACACAAGAAAGGAAATGTCATGGAGACCAAAGAAAGCATTACCAAAATGAGAACAGAAAAGAGAGAATAACATACGATGGGAAGGAAACACAAGAGAAGTAAAATGGAATGAAACATGTAAGAGATGTTGTATCTCTGAAATCCATCTGAAAGATCTCTGGGCAAAGATGGTAGATTGAATATATACATCTACTTTTGCTTTTTCCCAAATCCCCACAGAAATAATAAAGATAATTTTAAAAATTTTGGAAGCCAGGATATAGATGAATGAGAAGTAAATGACTTAGCAGGCCCCTCAAAATCTAAAGACAATAGATGTAAAGTTGACAGCCAACCTAATTTATAGGGCAAAATCCCCCAGTGGCTAAGAAATTGGGAGTACTTGGTAATTTTAGAAGTGGAACGTGAAGTCAGGCAGTTGACATAAAGGAGCCTGATTGGAGCTCCATAGAAATAGAGGGATATTGCCAATACTCCCTCCCTCACATAGTGAAGGAGACCAGCCACCCTCACTGAGGCTGATGACACAGGTTTATTTTTTGAAATTGGTAATACAAGAAGGTTTCTGCCACACATAAGTGTACATACCCAGAAATCAAGTGGATTGAGTGAATATTTGCATTCTGGAGGTTGAGATTCCAATCCTCATTCTCTCCCCCTACCAGCCTCCTGCAATAATAGCAGCCAGGTCTTTATCAGCCAAAAATTCCCCTCCTGGGATTTGGACCCAAGAAGGAAGCTCCTGGAGATGTTGACAGTGGAAGACCACCTGCAGTCTAGCTCCCAGTCAACAAGCCCACTCCCATACCCAGAGCACCATCAGCCCACCAATGTGTCACCCTTAAATGTTAGAGGCCAACTAAGGAGTACCAGAGAAATGAGGAGCAAGCAAAACTGGCAAACAGAGCAAAGCAGCTTGGAGGAAATGGAAATGATAAAGATGAAGAAAAAACCCACAACTCATATTAATGTCCCCAAAGTGATATAATCATGAAACAGGGTACTTGGAGAGCAACAACAAAAAACTCATGGAAATAGAAATAATTTTAAAAAGTTCATAAAATGATGGCAAAATACAAACTCCATAGAAGCATTAGGAGGTGAAGTTGAGGAACCTTCTTTCCAAATGGAGAAAATGTATAGAGTTGAAATATAGGAGGAGAAAAGTAGGAAAATTTGATACTAAGGGGAAGAAATAATCAACAAAGCAATTCAAGATAGTTCCAGGAAAGCGAGGTCCTCAAGTTTCTATTCTTATACAGTTTTTCTACAAGAAGAATGAAAACACATACAGTTAGCACACCTGCAGTTCTGAAATTGTAGAACTTTGAGGACAAAAAAAGGAATCTTTAAGCTTAGAGAAAGAGAGAGTTAAAGAGAAAAATCACAAAATATGATGATTTTGGACTATGTCACAGAAACAGTGGAACTTAGTTCTGACCTGGATTTTTACACATAGCCAAACTATCAATCAAGTGTGAAGTCTGAATAAAGATGGTGAAAATATACAAGAGTCAAAAACGTTTTAAACATTTCAACTTCCAGGTTTCCTATCTCCAGAGCTACTGGAGGATATGCTCCACAAAATTGAGGGATTAAACTAAGAAGGAGGAAAGTGTGGGATCCAGGAAACAGGGGTCTATTACCAGACAGAGGTGAGGGATCCCAGAATGTGGGTGAGTGAGTTTTGAGGATGATAGTTCTGTAGAGCTAGAAGCCAACTCGTGCAGAATGGAACAGGCAGGATGTTCTGAGACGGATTCTCCAGGAATATGAGTTTATAATGTACCCGAGGCATCTGAATGTCCTGAGAGGAAATTTCTGTGACTGCCCAACAGTGTGAGGTCAAATTCATAGTAATGACTTGGAAAACACTGCAAACAAATATCAGCGTGCAGAGCCATATTTGGGGAGCCTGAAGCTTATAAAATTGTGGGGGCCCTTTTTGAGATAAGAATACAAAATAATAAATACAAATTTAGGTTCCAGAACAAATGTTTATTTAGAATGAGTAAATATAATGGTAAGAAATTACACATTTAAACATACAGACATATATTGAAAGCAAAACAAGTTAAAGACACTGTTTCCATTTTTTAATTTTTTTATTAATCAATAGTCTTTATATTCCTATATTATTATTATTATTATTTGTATTTTAATAGAGACGGGGTTTCTCCATGTTGGCCAGGCTGGTCTCAAACTCCTGACTTCAAGCGATCTGCCCACCTCGGCCCCCTAAAGTGTTGGGATTACAGATGTGAGCCACCATGCCCGGCCTATTCCTATATTATTTTTAATACTTTTTTGAGTACCTCTTTATTGACAATGCTCTTATAATATTTTATACAGAAAGAATGGAAAGCTAATCCAATCTTTTTCTAATGTGGTTAATCAAATTTATTTATTTTTAATTAATGATGGCTTAGAAAGCTTTCTTTCAGCATTACTGTTCCTTTTGACATTGTCATACATGTTTACGATTTCTTCATTGTTCATGGCAAGGTGACAATAGATCTTGTTCAGAACTGATAATCAGTGTGATTTACCTGATAGCCAAACCGAAAATCAAACTATTATGCTGTTTAGATATAATGGTAGCCACTAGAAGATTTACATCAAATGTTAGACCAGAAGCCCTTTCCATCAGTGACCAGGTTTGGTATCTGCTAGGAGGGAAAAGCCTGGTATATGATCACCACTGTTTCTGTTCTTTTTGCTTTATAGTTTGTAATGTACTGAGGCATATTTAATTTATGATTAATTTTGTTGATGTTTAAGTTACTTACAATCATATTAAGAGTTAGAGAGGAGTGATTTCAGCAAGATGGCTGGCTAAAAGTGCCCAACACCCATGTCCTAGCCTACTCCCACAAAAAATGAATGAATAAACAATGAATAAACAACTACATTTTGACCACAGTGGCTGAAGAAGAGTGCGGGAGTTCAGCAGGAGTGGCAGAAATCCAGTGGAGCACAAACACTAGGTATGGGCTCATACAGGAGAGGAATAATGCCACCCCCTTCCCACCCCACCTGTGCCACCCCATTCTCATATTCAGCTCAGAACCAGGAAGTACTCCTTCCTGGGGAGAAAAGGTAAGCAGGAGGTACCCAGCAGCCCCTATTACCACTGTGGACACCAGCAGTCTTCATCACTGGAGAATCCTACAGTCCTCAGGATCCCTGAGCTCAGCTTGGGGAGCTGCCTGGAGTTCACATAGCTGCACTGCTGCAAAGAAGGAGCCCACATTGTGCCTCACCTCTTGTAGGCCAAGCTGCTACTGCACTGCGCCATCTGGAAAGCAGAGCCGCTGCTAGAGTGTGTCCTGCTTGGGGGTCCAGTAGCCACTGTACCCCTTTATCCCTGAGGCCCAGCCACCCTTGCACCATGCTGTCAAACATGGTAGTGCAACATTCCCCAGATGAGCCACAGCAACTCCTTATCCCCTGGGAACAAGCTACCTAGAAGCCACTCCATGTCCCCCATCCAAGTTGCTACTGTGCCCCAGCCCCAGCTACTTGGACCCGAGGCCCAGTGGAGCAGCCATGCACTTCAGTGCCTGAACTAGCCCAATGTCCCACCCCCAGGAAGTTGGAACTTTGGTCCAGGGGAGCCGCTACATCCCTGGTGTCGAAGCCCTTATGGCAGTCTGCTCTTCAGGTTCCTGGATCCCAGCCCAGCAGAGCAGCCACACCCCATAGTGCTGAGCTGATGTGGTATACTGGCCCCCAGAGAAACAGAGCCTTGTCTGAGCTGTGCTGCCCCACCCCTGGGCTGAACAGCTGCCGTGCCCCACCTTCCTGGGTCTGGGCCAGCCCTCTGGAGTCTGAATTGATGAGACACACGTCTCCCTCGGAAGTGGCACCTGCTTCCCAGAGCCCAAGCAGTAACTGTGCTCCACTTTTCTTGGGTCCTTGCTGCCACTGCACCTAGCGTCGCAGAGACTGACCTACTGCTATATCCCACTGCTCTGGGACCACAGTCATCACTATGCAGTACCCCCACTTCTGATGCCTGAGTTGCCACTGTGCCCTATTGGTTCTAAGACCTGAATTGCAGCTGCCACCTGCTCTCTGGGGACTGAGCCTCTGGAACATCCCTTCTTCCCTGGAGCCATGTCAATGCTGTGCCCTGATCTCCAGGATTAGAGTCACAGCTACGTCCCTGAACCCTGGGTCCAAGCTACTGGGAAATGCCTCAAAGTCACAGTCCTTGGCTTGGTGGGAGACCTGCATCCACCTGTGCCTCAGAGAATGAACCTGTGCCCACATCACAGGTGCCACAGTAGTTCAACAAGACACTGAGGCCAGGACCCCAGTTCTACAGCCATTCCAATTACATGTGCCCTTGAACACAGTGATGCTATGGCTCCTGTGGCCCATGTCACACCTGATAATAACAGGGATCCCTTCAGCTAAGTGTGCCCACTGTGGGGAAAATGACAACAGGAGAACCCCTAATGCCTTTGCTGCCAAGAACCCTAACAAACTACCATGCCACCACCACTGCCACAAACTCCTACAGCCTAAGACACTGAGGTACTCGCAGTCATTGCTGATGTTAATCACAGCTGAAGAGGCTGCACAGAGACTACATTACTGCACCCACTCAGAACCAGAGCCACGTACTCTGCTGACCTGACACCCTAGGACTCATCTACAGGCGAAGGTCTTTCCCTATGAAAGCCCTCTATAAAATTAGAAGAGGCAACTGTTCCACTAGATGCACAGGCATCAACATAGGGACATAAGAAATATGAAAAAGCAAGGAAACATGACACCACAAAAGGAAGACCATAATTCCCTAGTAACTGGCCACAAAGAAATTGAAATTGAAATTGCTTAAAAAGGAATTAAACATAATAATTTTAAGGAAACAAGAGAATACAGATAGACAATTCAACAAAATCAGGAAAACAATTCATGATCTGAATGAGAAAGTCCACAAAGAGAGAGCTATCATAAAAAAGAAACAAACAGAAATCTTGTAGCTGAATAACTCAATGAATAAAATTTTAAAATTGACAGCTTCAACAGCAGACTAGATCAAGCAGAAGAAAGAATCTCTGAACTTGAAAAGAAGTCTTTTGAAATAACCTAGTTGGGGGGAAAAAGAGTGAGGAAAGCCTATGGGATTTATAAGACACTCATTAAGTGAAAAAATATTTCAATATGGGGTTGTTAGAGGGAGGAGAAGGGGAAAGGCATGGAAAACTTATTTAACAAATGAGTTGCTGAAAAATTCTCAAGTCTTGGGAGAAAAATGGACATGCAGATTTATGAAGCTTAATGATCTCCAAACAGGTTCAACCCAAAGAGGGCCCCACCAAGGCATATTACAATAAAAATGTCAGAAATCTAAGACACAGAGAGAATTTAAAAAGCAGCAAGAGAAAAATGTCAAATGACATATCAGAAAATCTCCATTAGACTATCAGCAGATTTATCAGCAGAAACCTTGTAAACCAGAAGAGAATGGAGCAATATACTTGAAGTGCTGAAAGAAAAAAAACCTGTCAGCCAAGAATATTACACTTAGTAGTGCTGACTTTCAAAAATAAAGGAAAAATAAAGTCTTTCCCAGAGAAGCAAAAGCTAAGGAAATTTATCACTACTAGACCTGCCTTACCAGAAATATTTAAGGGAATTGTTTAACCAGAAACAACAGGATGATGATTACTATCATGAAAACATATGACAATATAAAACTTGCCAGTAGAGGTACATTCATTGTCAAATTCAGAATATGTAATTACTGTAGTGGTGGTGTGTAAATCTTTCATGTCTCTAGTATGAAGGTTAAACATCAAAATGGTCAAAAATGACTATGGCTACATTAAGTTGCTAAGAAATATGTGATATAAAAATATGTAAATTGCGACAACAGAAACATATATTGCAGATGACAGGGGAGAGGTTAAAAGTCTAGAGTATTTTTATGTGATCAAAGTTAAGTAGTTATCATCTTATAATGATCTATTATAACTATAAGATGTTTTATGTAAGCCCCATCGTACACAAAGCAAAAAACTATAACAAATACACAAATAAGGAAGAAAAGGGAATCAAAGCTTAGCACTACAGAAAATCATCAAATCACAAAGGCAAACAACAGAAGAGGAAGAAAGGAAAAAGAATCTACAAAACAACCAGAAAACAATTAACAAAATGGCAAGAGTTAGGTCAATACCTATCAATAATAACTATTATCAATAATAACTAAATGTAAATGGATTAAACTTTCCAATCAAAAGGCAGAGGGTGTCTAAATGAATAAAAACCCAACATCCAACTTTATTCTACCTACCAGAGACCCATTGTAGCTTTAGGGACACACACAGGCTGAAAGCGAAGGCAATGAAAGAAGATATTCCATGCAAATAGTAACTGAAAGAGCAGAGATGGCTATGTTTATAGCAGATAAATAGACTTCAAGTTAAAAACTGTTACAAGAGACAAAGAAGGTCATTATTTAATGGTAAGAGGGCTAACCTATTAAGAAGACAAAACAATTGTAAATATATATGCAGCCAGCATTGGAATACCTAAGTATATAAAGCAAATATTAGTGGACATGAATGAAGAACTAGATAGCAATACAATAATAGCTGGGGATTTCAACACCCCCCCTTTCATCAATGGATAGATCAATCAGACATAAAATTAATAAGGAAACACTAGATTCGAGCTTCACTTTAGGCCAAATGGACCTAACAGACATATATGGAACTTTCAATCTAATAGCAGCAGAATAAACATTCTTCTCTAGTGCACATAGAACATTCTTCAGGAAAGCCCCTATGTCAGTCCACAAAACAAGTGTTAACAAATTCAAGAAGATTTAAATTATATGTAGCATTTTTTCCAACCACAACAGTATGAAACTAGAAATCAATAACAGGAGGAATCTTGAAAAATTCTCAAATATGTGGAGATTAAACATGTTCCTGAGCAACCAATGGGTTAAAGAAGAAGTCAAAGGGAAATTTAAAAATATCTGGAGAAAAATGACAATGGAAATATAACATATCAAAACCTATAAACTGCAATAACAATAGTACTAAGAGGCAAGTTTATAGCAATACATGCCTACATTAAAAAAGAAAAAAGATCCCAAATAAATAAATAGCCTAACAATATGCCTCAAGGAGCTAAAAAAAGAGTAACAACTGAAACCTAAAGTTAGCAGTAGAGAAATAATAAAGATCAGAACAGAAATAAATCAAATAAAGAACAGAAAAACCATAGATAAAATTCATAAAGCCAAGAATTGGCTCCTTGAAAAAAATAAAAAGAATCAATAATCCTCTAGCTAGACTAAGAAATAAAAGAGACAAGACTCAAACAAAATCAGTAATGAAAGTGGAGACATTACAACAGGCACATCAGAAATAAAAAGGATCATAAGGAACTATTCTGAACAATTGTATGCCAATAAATGGGATAACCTAGAGGAGATGAATAAATTTCTAGGAAAAATATAACCTATCAAGATTGAATCAGGAAGAAATAGAAAGCTTGAATTTACCAATAACAAATCAAGAGAATAAAGAAGTAGTTAAAAACCTTCCAACCAAAAAAACCCCAGGACCAGATGGCTTCAGAGCTGAATTCTATCAAACATTCAAAGAAGAATTATTACTAATACTTCTTCTATTCTTCCAAAAATAAAGATACAGACAATACTTCCAAACACATTTTATGAGGGCAGTATTACCTTGATACCTAAGCCGGACAAAGACACCACAGAAAAAGAAAACTACAGACCAATCTCTCTGATGAATGTAGATACAAAAATCCTCAGTGAAATACTAGCAAACCCAATTCAACAATGCGTCAAAAAGATTATGCGTCATGACCAAGTTTATTGCTGGCATGCATGTTTGGTTTAACATACGCGAATCAATGTGATACATCACATTAGCAGAATGAAGGAAAATAACTCCATGATTATTCTCAATTGACATCTCAATTCTGTGTCTCAATTGATATGGACAAAACATTTGACAAAGTTCAGGATTATTTCGGATCTTTCAGGATCAAAACACGTAACAGTTTAAGTACAGAAGAAAAGTTCCTCAATGTAGTAAAGGCTATTTATGAAAAACCCACAGCTAACGTCATGATCAATGGTGAGCAACTGAAAGCTCTTCCACTATGATGTGATACAAGGCAGGAATGAATGCCCATTCTCACCACTTCATTCAACCTAGTACTGACTACAAGCAAAAGCAGTCAGACAAGAAAAGAAATAGAAGGCATCCAATGACAAAAGAAGAAGGAAAATTATCTCTATTTGCAGATGACATGATTTTATATACAGAAAGCCCTGTAGATTCCACAGAAACTCTTAAAACTAATAAATGAATTCAGTAAATTTGTAGGATATAAAATCAACATAGAAAATCAGTTACATTTCAATACACAAATAAAATCCAAGCTGGAAGAAAATCAAGAAAATGATCCCATTTCAATTGTTTAGAGATGCTTAGGAATAAATTTACCCAATACAGTGAAAGATTTGTATGCTGAAAACTGTAAAACATCAAAAAGAGAAATTGAAGAACGTACAAATAAGTGTGTCCATGTATAGGAAGAACTAATATTGTTAAAATGACCATGCTACTTAAATATATTAGTTCTTCCTATACATGGACACACTTATTTGTACGTTCTTTAATTTCTCTTTTTGATGTTTTACAGTTTTCAGCATACAAATCTTTCACTGTATTGGGTAAATTTATTTAGGGAACCATAGTACACTGTTGGGGAAAATGTAGATTGATACAGCCATTATGAAGAATAGTATGCAGGTTTCCAAAGAAATTCAAAATAGAACTACTTTATGATCCAGAAATCCTCTTTTTGGGTATATACCCAAAGGAGATGAACTTAACATCTTGTAAAGATGTGAATGATGCAAATATTCATTGCAGCATTATTCACAATAGCCAAGATATGGAAACAACAGAAGTGTTCATTGATGGGCAAATGGATAAAGAAAATGTGTTATGTATTTACCAGTTGATATGGTCTGGCTCTGTGTCACCACCCAAATCCCATCTTGAATTGTAATCTGAATTGTAATCTCCACATGTTGGGGGAGGGACCTTGTTGGAGGTAATTAGATCATGGGGGTGGTTCCCCCATGCTGTTCTCATGAGTGAGTGAATTCTCATGAGATCTGATGGTTCTTTATGGGGCTTTTCCCCCTTTGCTTGGCACTTCTCTCTCCTGCTGCCTTGTGAAAAAGGATGTGTTTGCTTCCCCTTCTGCCATGATTGCAAATTTCCTGAGGCCTCCCCCAGCCATGTGGAACAGTGAGACAATTAAACTTCTTTTCTTTATAAATTATCCAGTCTTGAGTATTTCTTCATAGCAGTGTGAGAACAGACTGATACACCAATGGAATATTATTCAGTCTTACAAAGGATCCTGCCATTTGCCACAACATGGTTAAAGCTGGAGGACATTACGCTAAGTGAAATAAGCCAGACACAGAAAGAAAAATATTTATGTAATCTCATTTATATATAAGATACATACAGAAAGAATAAACTAGTGGTTACTAGGGGTGAGGGTGGGGGAGGAAATGGGGAGACGTAGGTCAAAAAAAATAAAGTAGTCACATGTAGAATGAACAAGTCTAGAGATTTAATATAACATGAAGACTATAGTAAATAAAATTGTATTAGGGATTTTTGTAAATAAGTAGTTTCTAACTGCTCCTGTCACAAAAAGTAACTACATGAGATGAAGGTACCTTAATCAAAAAGTAACTACGTGAGATGAAGGTACATTAATCAAAAAGTAACTACATGAGATGAAGGTACATTAATCAAAAAGTAACTACTTGAGATGAAGGTACATTAATCTGCTTCACTATGGTGACTATTTTACTACCTATATGTTTCCTATAATATCATGTTGTAAACCTGAAATATATACAATAAAATTCATTTAAAAAAAGAGTGAGAAATTTTGTCTACCATTTATTTTTGTGCCTATTTTTTGTATGTTTAAATATATGGGCATATGGATTCTGTGTGTTTGCATACTTTTCAATTTCCATAAACATATCATTTTTAGTAATTCTGTAAAAGTTTTCATAAGTTCAGTTTCTAGGTTTAGGTAAATTATGTTTTGGCCTATCCCACCAAGTTTGCTTGAATCCTAAAATTAGATATTTAGGTTGGAGAGCACTTTCAGTTTTGTGGAGGATACTGCTTTTCCAGGCATGCTTATCCCCAAGGACAGTTTTGGCCAGTGGCCAGGCAGGATATGAAGTCACCAGTACCCTCAACAGTTTTCTGTATTTGGATCCCAGTAAGCACGTTAGTTTCCTCCTCTCCTCATGTTAAGTTCTTTCTCATGGACCACGAGAAAGTCAGTGTCTGTAATTTGGCCTCTCTCTAACCATGGAAGCTTTATATTCACCAGACATGGTTCTAGCACCAAAGCCACAGTCCAGCTCTCTCCCTGAGATTCCTGGGCTCTTACCTAGGTATCTTCATCGTTCCCTTAGGCCCTCACTTCCTGACTGAAATGCTAACTTCTCAATAATGTCTTTCTGGATCACCTTGTTAAGCCAGCAAATCCCACTCTGCTCCTAATAGCTCTCCCTACTTGCAGTTTTGTTTCTTTGCTTTCCAAAGCACTTAACAATCTCCAGTGTAATATGTTTGATTTCTTTTCTGTATTTATATGCTCAATGAACAAAGCAGAGGATTGTGTGTCTTTTGCTCACACATCTGTCTCCGCCCTTAGAACAGTACTTGGCACATAGTAGATGCTCAGTGAAGTGCTGTTGTACAGGACAGATGGTGGTGGTCCCTGTGTTGAAAGAAGTCAAAGTCATACTCCAGCCCAGCCAGGACACTCTGTGATATCCATGATTATAAACTTTCTCTGATAGAATTTTTCCAATGAGAGACCTCCCCCATGACTGACGTTAATAGACTTTCCGGCCTCCTTGCCATATGGTTCTGGAAATGTTCCCTTCTTGGTGCGTATCCACTTTCGTGTCTTGAATCATTGCGTCTGCTGTGTTTCTGTAGTTTCTTTCCCCTTCACTTGATCAGCATGTTCATTTTCAAAAGCCAACAGTTAATACCAAGTACAGAAGACTGGTTTTGAAAAAGGTAAAATTTTCATTCATTTAGCAAGTGTTCTAAGGTTCTTTGCTTAAGGAATTTGTACTCCAGTTGGAGAAACAAACAAAACTATGTGGGTGATGATATTAGTAAAGGACCCAGGCAGAATATCAGGTGCTAGGTTGCCCTCAGTGTTCATTTTGTGGCAAGAATTAAAATATGAAATACAAATGCTGTTTTCTAACTTCCCTTCCCACACCATTTAAAGAGAGGGAGCTTTGAGGAATAGCTTCTTGTCTTACAGAAAGCATAGGAATTACTAGGATAAAAAAAATCTTTCTTGAGCTGGGACTCAGGGAAGAGCCTGCTCAGGCAGGGATTGGAAAACAGAGAATGGGAAGTCTGAGCAGCTCTCATGGGATGCACTTTTGGGGAGGAGGACTAAGGAAGATTTTGAAGACTTTTTTTGTGTGTTTTGAGGTTTACAGCCTACCCCAGATCCACTTCCCTCAAGAGTACATTAGGGAAATTATGAAATTTTTCTGAAGATATATATTTTTTTTAATTTTAAGAAAGATTGGAGTAGGGAAGGGCAATTTATAGCAAGACCAAAAACTCAAACACCCACAAAGGAAAAACATGACAGGTGGAATTGGCAGAAATTACTGAGGGAATGGCTATAGGGTTCACGTGTGACAACTTGGAATGGCTCCTCTGCATCTGGAGAGACTGGGATGCCCTTCACTAAGACAGCGGGATGGGAATGGTGCCTCTGGGACATTCTGGTAGAGAACACACCACGCATTAATGGGTGTTGCCATAGATCTGTGAGTATGAAGATATGATGAGAATTACACTTAGATGATATTGGCAGTAGCCTTTTACTTGTGTTTTGGAGCGGAGAGAGACAGAGATGTATGTGCACATGTGTGTGGTGTTTGGAGGTATGCCTTATATAAAGAACATTATTAATGGTTTCATGATTTTTTTTTTTTTTGAGATGGAGTTCTGCTCTTGTCGCCCAGCAGCCCAGGCAGAGTGCAATGCCACAGTCTCGGCTCACTGCAACATCTGCCTCCTGGGTTCAAGCAATTCTCCTGCCTCAGCCTCCTGAGTAGCTGGGATTACAAGTGCCTGCCACCATGACCAGCTAATTTTTGTATTTTTAGTAGAGATGGGGTTTCACCATGTTGGCCAGGCTGGTCTCAAACTCCTGACCTCAGGTGATTCACCTGCCTCAGCCTCTCAAAGTGCTGGGATTACAAGGCTTGAGCCACTGCATCCAGCCTCATGCATTTTTTTTCATTTCCCATAAATATGCAAAATTACTGCCTCTTGAGTGTGACTTTATTTTGTCTTGTAGTAACAGTTTTTTAGAGAGGAGCATATCTGCAGTTTTACGTGGTCAGTGAACAGAAAATGATTGACCATGTGAAACTGGTCAGTGCAGTTTGAGGACATGTTGCAATGCATTTTGAGGACACTAGTTCAGGACTGAGTTTATATGATGATGCTGGCTGCACATGCATTATGCTCTGCTCTACATTTCTCTCCCCTGTTGTGGACTCCAAAGGGTCTGTGCCACAGGTCTGGGCATCACTGACTATGTTTTCCAAAAATGACAGGGAAGGATACATCATTCATAACACTTTCTATTTTGAGTTGATTAAATTAATTTTAATAGATGTGTGGATTGCACCACAGAGCCAGCCTTGGAGTGAACAGAAAGTGGGGTTTCAGGGTTCTCAGGAGGGCCTAATGCCTGCTCAGAACTTTGTCCACCCAAAGTGAATTCCATATTGAAGCAGGTGAATAGGGTCTGGAGGCAGGGAACCTAAGGCCAATTTGTGCTGACTTCCCAGAACTGAATGAAAAGGAAAACCCCACCTCTCCACATCCAAGTAACAAAGGATCAGAGGCTATTCCCTTTACACAGCATCACAGATGAAAAATAGAAAGTACCTCTGATTGGTCCTCTCCCACAACCAATCAGACCAGTCAGACTGGTCATGGGCCAAGTCTTTATGTGTAACTTTGTAATTTCTCTTCAGCCTTTGATTGGTCGCCTTCTGCAACCAGTCAGACTGGTCATGAGCTACTCCTTCATTTACACAGTGTGTAACCAAGTAACCAATGAGAAACTTCTAGAGGGTGTTTTAACCCCAGAAAACTGTAACCAGTGCTCTTCAGCTGTCTGCTCTAGGCTGCCACCACTCTGTGGAGTGTACTTTCCATAAATCTGTTTCAATAAATCTGTGCTTTCATTGCTTTATTCCTTCATTGCTTTGTTTGTTTCTGGACTTGTGGTCAAGACCCTGCATCAATATTGGAATTTTATCTGTTATATGAAGGCCATTAATTCTGCATGGATATAATTTCTGCCCTATTAAGGCAATGTCTTCCCTATTCTTAAGCTCTTGGTAGGCATCTCTCTTGCTTACCTCATGCCTTATGTTCTACTTTCCCAGCATAGTGAACCACTCATCTCCACCAGCATCTCCATCTGCACCATCACCACCTGCTTTATCACCATCCTCACCACCACTACTACCGCCACCACCACCACTCCCCACTTACCACCACCCTCACCATCACCATGCTCATCACCAGCATCAACAACTATTTGTCAAAACTACTCCTTGCTAGGAAGCTGTGCTAAGTTCATGTAGATGTTCTCCTTCAATTCCAACATAAATATTCTCAGGTAGATACTCTTAATTCCGTTTACCCTCAACTCTATGCACAGATCCTGGCACACAAATGTGTTGATTGAATGCATTCTCATTTTTTGGATGAGGAAATCAAGGCTCAGAGAGGCTAAGTAGCTTTCCAAGGTTAAACAGCTATTCATTGATGGATCTAAAATTCAAAAAGACACATGGACTATTGTCCCTCGAGCACTGCCTGAGTCCTCCAAACTCCAGACCTTTGTTTCTACTCTTCCATCTACTTGGAGTACCCATCTTCCCTTTTCCTGCCATTCAGAATTTTTCCCTGTCCTTTCCATTATTCAAGTCATAGTTCAAATCCCACCTCTTCCCCAGGGTTCCTTGGGTCAAATTTCTCCATTTGGAATTATAATCATGTGTTGCCCAATGACAGGGATGTATTCTGAGAGATGCATCGTTAGGTGATTTCATTGTCCTACAAACATCAGAGTGGACACAAACATGGATGGTAGTGCCCACTATACATGTAGGCTATAGGGGACAGTCTGTTGCTCCTAGGCTACACACCTGTACAGTATGTGACTGTCCTGAGTACTGTAGGCAGTTTTAACACAATGGCAAGTAGTTTAATATCTAAATGTATCTAAATATAGGAAAAATACAGTAAACATGTGGTATTATAATCTCATGAGACCACTGTTATGTGGCCCATGATCGATGGCAATGTCTTTGTGAGATGCGCGACTGAAATTCTCCTTCCTCTATGCTTCCATGGCAATTTGTTTGCACTCTGTCAGCCCACTTGTAATGTCTGCTCTCTGCTGATCTGTGTGAATTCCTGCACCCTTGCTGGCCTGTCAGCTACCTGGATGGTGGCTGGGTTCACAGCCCTTCAACATCTTCTTTCTGTTCTAGCACAGTGCTTTGCTTGCTACTAGGTGTTAAAGATACATTTGTGAAATCAAACAGTATTTACCCAGGAGAATGAGAGAAGGATTTGGGGGTGGGTTCGCACCAGGGAAAGGGGGTGAAAGAGCAGAGGCGCTGACACCTGGTAGGACAGGGAGGAAGCAGCGTGGGCCAGCTGGCCATGGAGAGCACCAAAGACAAACTTTGCCGAGTGCACAATAGACAGAGGCTGGTCCTGGGTACACACAGCATCTTTTACAAATAAAACAGCTTTATTCATGGCAAACCAGAGAGAGGAAGAAACAACAGGTGCCAAAGATGAATAGACTGTTGTTATCCATTTATTGATTGGAAACCAATCCTAGATTTCTCTTCTTCCTGTTTTATCAAGTGGCCTCTGCCCGAGTGTAATTTTTACTTTTTAGTGCCGTCTGCACCTGTGGCCTTTGGACCTAATGTTTATGACAGATGGGCCAGGCCGTGTTTGCACCATTTAGTGGGTACTTTCCTTCTGTAGTGTTCCATGCCACCGTCGCTGTGGCACGGGCCCAGTGGGCATGTGTGTGGGGAGAAGCCCACGTCTGCAGCCATTGTTCAGCTGCTGTCCTCGGAGTCTAGCCCTGTGCAGTTGGGTCCACTTATTGCCCATCATTTCTCTTTCTTGCCAGGTCACCGTCCCTCAAAATGTAGTGCTCAGTGCAAGCAAATCAAGGGGATGGGAACATTCACCTCAAATGTCGGAATCGGACATATTCTTACAACTTTTCAGTCTGTTTTTTTATAACTATTATTTTAAGAAAATATTTCCTGATTCTGTTTTGGTCCTTCCTGCAAAGAAAGTTTAAATGCATCTTGTCCACTGACATGAGAGGGAAGTCTTGCTTTTTTGTCTTGAGAGACAGAGTGATGTGCATGTAAATAGTACACTTTGGACTTTTTTACAGAGATTTACTTGCTGGCTTCATTGCTTTTCGTCCTAACAGATTGCCAAGTCAGACTTTAGATCAGCACAGAGTCAATGTTTGCCTAGCAGACAGGGAGATAACGGGAAGGGAAGAAGGGAGGTGTGCCACTCCGAAGCTGTGTCAGCCCAAAGACATTGACTCCACATCAGAGTTCAAACAATCTGCTCCCCACTTTCCCCACTTCTCTGCAAAGCAGCGTGCTTGCATAGGAAATGGCCCTGTCTTAGAGCCACTGGTTTCCTCTTTCTAGAATCACATACTGGCCACCCGGTACCCATCTCTAGCCAACCAGAAGACAGCATTCTATTTGGACAAGAGAGGAAAGTGGTAAAACATGTCTCTCCAGATATTTAAATGTTTAATTAAACTTTTTGTTGTTGTTGTTGTTGTTGGAGTAACTATACAGAAAAATGCACAATAGCCAGCTGTATCTGTATTTTCCTTGTAAACATTCCCTGTTCATCTGAGCGCCACTACCTGGTCTCTGGTTCCCAGCATCGGTTTCTCTACTGCCCCACGGCTCCAGCTGGCTCTTCAGAGAGCGGCTTCCTGTGACCTAGGGGACCTGCACGACGCAGGAAGGCCCGTGCAGGGCCAGTTGGGCCGCTCTTCTGCAGTCTCCTTACTCCGCGTGTGCACTGGTGGTGTATGCAGAGTGGGAGAGGTGCGGGCTCTCTGCGGCCCAGCAGATTTCCATCCCTGCTCTGCGCTTCCCAGGTGACGACTCAAGGCAGCTTCCTCCCCACTGCCTCATGCCTAGGGTGGAAGGAGTCGGTGTACCTAGAGCACACAGCCAGTGCTAAAGCCTTTAGGGAGGACCCTGGTGTGCTCAGAAGAATGTGCCTTGACCCCACCAAAGACGATTGGGTCGTGCATTCCGGCGTCCCTGGGTTTTCCTCTTTTAACATCATCACATCCCATCATCCAGAAGAGCTCCTCCAGGCAGTCTCTGGAGCACACCATTCCCTGTCCAGGGAAACAGCAGCTTTCCTGCAAACCTCCACTTCTAGACTCCTCACCGGGCTCCCTGCTTGATTCCCTTTTCCTCTCCACACCTTCTCCGCCTGCCCAGAGCCAGCTGTGAGTCTGACGGTGCTACTCCCTTGCTGGAGCCCTCCGCGCTCTCCTCCAAAGGCGACTTCCGCGCTCTGTGCTGAGGCCTGGAAGCCCCACAGCCAAGCCCCGGGCAGCGCCTGAAGCACCAGGCTCGCCTCGCCTCCTCTTGGCCGGTGTGTGGCTCTCCGGGCTTCATGCAGCCGGGCCTGCTGCACGCCTCTCAGGCCCTGGTCTGCCCTTCTCTCTCCCTTCTCGCCGACACCTAGTATTGCTTGTTCTTTATCCTCCAGGTTTTCAGTGGAGAGACACCTTTTGAGAAAGGCCCTCCCTGACCTCCCATCTGAGTAGACATCTCTCTCCTTTCCTACGCTATTCCCTTCCATCCCTCCTTTGTGACACTCATTCCTGCCGTCAGTTACGCCATCGTGCTCTGTGCGAAGTCACTCAACAAGCACCCCAGGGCTGATGGGGAGATTGGGACCAATACTCAACACTTTATTCGTAGCACCTTAAAACACAGATGGAAACCTAGTAAAAACGCTAGCACTTTCGTCCATGGTAAATGGCTCAGCCGTGTGCGACGTGCTCCGATAAATATGGCACTTTACCTTGAGAAGGAAGACCTGAGGCTTGTTGTGGAAGTGGAAGTTGAAGCCGGGTGGGAGGAGGTATCTGAACTCGGAGGAAAGGGGACTCACGTTGGGTGTGGGTGGCTGAGGCTCTGCAGCTCCCGGGAGCTGGGAGCCCGTAGGAATTCAAGGTGTGCTCGGAGCGCGCTGGCGTTTTCCTGGGCCCTGCTCAGCCGGGTGCAAATCTCCGTGTTCGCCCAGTGTTTCTCACAGATGACATCGCACATAAGCAAAACAAAATTTGCCTTATGCTCCTTATGCTCAAATTGCTCCTAGTATATCAATCACGTTGGAACAAACTCGCATTTTCAAAACAAGCGTTACAGTAAAACTGACTGTATCTATATTGAATCATTTCATCTCTCTCCCCTGCAAGCATAGACCCCCCTCAAAGCGGACACTCTGCTAGCTTTTCACCTTCTGTAGAATAGTGCCCGGTGTGGGGCGGGGGAATGGGAGGATGCTGGCAGTGACCTGTCCGGTGGACAAACGTCAGTGTTGGTTAAATGAACTCAAAACAGGAAGTTATGTTTAGTCACTGATCATGTCACTTTTACTTAAAACTTTAGAAGTTACCTGTGTTCACAAACCAGTTCTTTTCTTTTAAAAAAACATTTTGCAAAATATCTTAGGCTGTCAAAGGATCTATCTAGACATACCTGGCAGGCAAGTCAGTGTAATTATTCGCCTGCTTAGGTCATGGTAACTGTTATGAACATACACTTTTTATGCCTTTTCTAACATTAGCCCTGAGAAAAGTCAGCATTTCGTATATCCTTCAACAGTGGTGGAATAATGAAGATAATGAAAGTGAAATTTCTATTTTGTGAAGAAGCAATCTTCTTCACAAAATAAGACTGACCTGTAAAAAACAGCGCCATCTCTTGGGGAAGGAAACCCAAAGTCAAGCAGAGACAAACAGTTTGACAGAAGTATGATCTCACATTGCCTTGGCTATTGACAATGATGATTTTGAGTTTGGTGTAACCCTAAACCTAGGGGCACAATCTAGTGGAACAAACATTGGTAATAGTGAGAGTGACTCTTTTTGAAATCCTTTTACCAAAACAAAGATTCCATCAAAAATGTGACTTGAACTCTCCAAGACAGAGAAGAAAAGATAAAAGAGGCTGAAGATAACTTGGCCAAGAGATTTAGAGATGATAATTTTTCATTATATCTATCATCAGTTGAAATTTTAAAATCTCTGGACTTCCTCAGTTTGGAGATAGAAGACAAAAAACCAAAAGGAAGGAAAGGAGAGATAGATGGATGAAGAAAAGAGGAAATAAAAAAGCTAAGAGAGATAAAGAGGAAAGGGAAGGAAGGAAGGAAGAAATTATCTGTAAATTTAGTATTATAACTTCTCATGGAATGACAGTGACAGACTTTTTTCTTTTGTTTTTTTAAAAAGCTGAATATGTTTTCCAAAGTGCTTCTGTTTAGAAAGCCCATTTAGAAAGTGTTATTTTAATTATACTAGTTGGATTACTAGGGCATTCATCTCTGATAGCTTTTCATGGATTTGAGGAACAGAAAACCTACAGGATGGTAAGAGAATACGTTATGATCTTAGGATAGTGTGACTGTTTTCTGGTCTTTAAATTGATCAGTGTAGTAGGGTGGTTGCTTTGACTGGCACATTTGACATGGCCCTGACACAAACTCCACTAAGGCAATGCTTTGACGTCTCCAGAGTTAGCAGGCTTATAAGGAGAACTCTCCCCTTTTAAAATAAAAGGAAGGATAATATTAAAAAATGAACAAAAATATCTATTCACAAATTTAGGAAGAGATGGCTTGGGTTGCGTAAGACATCAAGAGTAACATTGCTTTATAAATCTTGTTTTTTTTTTTAAACAAGACTGCCTTTTCTAATTATGAGAGTGATAAAAACTCATTTAGAAAGTAGAAAAAACATAGAAATAAAAACAGTAATACCATTACACAGAATCAAAGTGCTAAATATTTTGACATTTCATTGCAATCTTTTTATGTATTTGTATTTTTGACAGTTGGATACATTATACATACTAGTGCATTTCTTACTTTAAAATTTTTAAAAATTTACTTTAAAATTGTATAATATAAATTCTACCATGGCATTAAACATGCTTTATAAAAGTAATTTTCAATGATTGTCTGACGTTTTGTCTTATTTTATGTAACCAATCCCTTCTTATTGGGTGGACGTTTCTACTATCTATAGTTTTCCTGTGATGAAGGAGACAATCAATGTCTGTGTGTATGTGCATCTTTGTTGGCATTTTGGATTTCCTTCTTCATAATCAAGTCCCAGGGGTGGAATGACTGGGGTCAGAGGGTGTGATGAAGTAGGAGGCCTGTAAGCTATAGAAGAGGTGCTGACATTTGTGAGGGCCCTTCCCTAGGACGTGGCAAGAGAGTGAGAGGTTTTCCTTATTCTCAAACCAAGTGCAGAAATCTCCACTGCAGCACCCTGACAGGGGTCCCTCAGACTCTACTGCAATTCCATCAGCTGTTCTCTCTTTTACTTCCCTCACTGAAATCCATGCAAATAGTGATTACATGTTGGCTTTATTGCATGCATGAACTGGAAAAGTCTTCTTTTTTTTCTTTAATTTATTTTCCGTGAAGTTAAGCGAGAGGGCTCTGGGGCAGTAGGAGGCATGGCAGAGTGGGCAGCAGGTGGAATGGGAGGCCCAGGAATCCAAGCTGTGATATCTTTTTTTTTTTTTTTTTTGAGTCGGAGTCTTGCCGTCGCCCAGGCTGGAGTGCAGTGGTGCCATCTTGGCTCACTGCAACCTCCGCCTCCCGAGTTCAAGCAATTCTTCTGCCTCAGCCTCCCGAGTAGCCGGGATTACAGGCTCTCGCCATCACACCCAGCTAATTTTTGTTTTTTTAGTAGAGATGGGGTTTCACCATGTTGGCTAGGCTGGTCTTGAACTTCTGACCTCAGGTGATCCGCCTGCCTCGGCCTCCCAAAGTGCTGGACCAAGCTGTGATCTCTTATGTGTGCTTTGTCATTTCATCTCTCATGCTTAGCTAGTCCCTTCCTAAGGAGCTCCATGGGATACCATAGGGTGGATTAACAGTTGGGGATGCATTTCTTAGCCATGACAAGAGTTTCTGAGGGAACCAGCTCATCCCTGCCAGCTTCAACATACATTTACATTCCGTATTTCTAGTTCAGTCTTGTAAATCAGAACCTTAGATGTCAATTATTCTAGAAACTGAAACATTTCTGAGTCTCACGTTGCTATCTTAAGATGGGCAGAGAGTTATTGGACACATTAAATGAAATAACTTATGTGAAAGTACTAGTCAATGTAAGGTACTACTATTAGTAACATTAGTATGTTTCTCTTGAAATGAATTAACTGACTGTAAGTGCTTCCGATTTCTTTCATATCCTCCAATAGTACCCGGTGTAGGTACTGATGCCATACTGTGCTCACGGCACTGAAGATATCCAAAGTGGCACATGGCATGGTTCCATTTTTAAGGGGCCCAGTGATGGTGATAGATACACACACATACATACACACACACCTGTGCACACCTATAAAGCCAAAATGCATGGTAGAAATGGATGAATGTTGTAAGAGGGGATGAATGTATAAAAGTAAAGTGAAAGCAATTAGAATGACACTTGGGAAAAGGCAGCCGAGACATCTCTACCAAAGAAGCGATACTAAATTAGCCACTGAAGATTTTGGACAGGCTGTTAGGAGGGCGGGGGATGTGTGGCATTGTAGATTGGAGAGAGAGTTGAATTAAGGTGTGTAGCAATGAAAGAGAATGGCTGAATCAGGGAATGTGGAGTAGCCTGGAGTGTGTGTGTGAGAGAATGTGTGTTTGTATGAGTGTGTGTTTGTGTGTGAAAATGGGAGTGTGTGAGAAATTGTGTGTGTGTGTGTGTGTGTGTAGAGGATGAGTGAAGTGGGGAAGGAGGAAGGAACGAAGTGGGAGGACTTGGTAGGAGGGAAAGCAGGGAAGAGTTTGGAGCTGGATTGTGGTGCTCCCTGACTGCTTTGTTCCTGAGATTTGCCTATAAATTATCATTAAAATAGGAGAATAATAGAAGCAACATCCAGCAGGCACTTAGAGATTATGCTGCTAACATCAGGCTTTCCCTTTGCTTTGATTTCCATAAAAAAGTTACCATGATGGGACAGTAATTGCCAGGGGATAGAAATAGGTTGTAATTTTGGCTACACTGCAGTGTTCAACATTACTCTCCCATTTATGTTTCCAAAATCTCAACTCTGATTTACAGACTTGCTGTATGCCAAGGACGGAATGCATGAAGCATATCCTGAGTATGGTATAGGGGTGCATTTCTTTTGGAAATCATGTTTGAAAGTTAAAAGTCCTGTAATCCCACCACTTTGGAAGGCCTAGCTTGAGCCCAGGAGTTTGAGATTGGCCTGGGCAACATAAACTTCCTCTCCAAAACAAAACAAAACAAAACAAAAACTAGCTGGGTGAGGTGGTGCAGGCTCATAGTTCCAGCTACTCAGGAGGCTGAGGTGGGAGGATCCCATGAGCCACGGGTTTGAGGCTACAGTAAGCCATGATTGTGCCACTGCACTCCAGCCTGGGCAACAAACTGAGATCCCATCTTTTAAAAATAAATAAAAATGGGGCCCGGTGTGGTGGCTCACGCCTGTAATCCCAGCACTTTGGGAGGCCAAGGGGGGTGGATCACGAGGTCAGGAGTTAGAGACCAGCCTGACCAACATGGTGAAACCCAATTTCTACTAAAAATACAAAAATTAGCCAGGCATGGCTGCGCATGCCTGTAATCCCAGCTACTCAGGGCTGAGGCAGGAGAATTGGTTGAACCCGGGAGGCGGAGGTTGCAGTGAGTTGAGATCACGCCACTGCACTCCAGTCTGGGTGATAGAGCAAGACTCCATCTGAAAAATAAATAAATATAATAAAAGTAAATTAAAAAATAAAAATAAATAAAAGTCATCAAGGTGAGGGCTACCACCCATGGTTTTTCAGATCATTTTATGTGTTCATTATATGTTTATCAGAACTCAGGGCTAACTTTGAAAACATTTCTGTTTGTGTATTTTTCTCGGAGAAAGAGCAAGGAAAACAGTTTAGAATAATACAATTTGTTCCCCTTCTTTAAATGACTAGCAGTAAGGCACACTGAGAACTTGCACTTGCCTGTTTATCTTTCTAATAAAGTTAATTTGAAGGCTGAACCCTGAAATAGAAGTCGCTCTTTGAGCTTACTCTTCTCTTTGAGTTTCAGAACATAAAAGGTAAGTGCTTGCTTCGAGTTCAGTAGTAGAGAAGCAAGGAAAAGTGGTAGAGAAGAAGAAAAGAAGAAGAGGAGAAGGAAGAGAAGAGAAGGAGAACGCAGGTTTTACGATAGAAAGGTTTACTGGAAAGCATGCACTTTGTGTTACCAGACAATCCTCATGACACATTTGCTCTGAGCCTCTTCCTCAGAAGCTGGCTGCTGTCACAGAATGTCCACTTCCCCAGGGCGTGTCCCCCGAGAGCCATCTCTCCTGGCTGTGCTGTACTTTGTGGCCAGGGTTTAGAAATTTATCAGTTTCTCTTTCATGAGGCACTTTCTTGCCCTATATCTTTATCCAAAAAAAAAAAAAAAAATTGTAAATGAACTTCCTTGAAGGAGCTTCCCTTCCCTCCTGCTTCTCATTGCTTCACAGTGACTGTACTCCTAGGATTCCTCCCCTTTCCTGTGAAAATCTCTTCTGCTTTCCTTTCCTTTCATCTCTGTTCATCCTCTTCTTTGTGTCTTCTGGACAAGATGTTTTGTGTCTCAGCGATTCCAAGCAAGCAAACTGTTCTGCTATACAAAAAGAATAAGAAAAAAGAGAAAATGCCTTGAAACACTACAAAGTCAATCACTTGCCTTCAAGATTAAGCTAAAAATGTTTCCTCGAGCTTCATGCTTCATGTCTGAACATCTGAACATCCCACCACTTAACCAGATGATAACATAGTGTTTTTTATTTTTGCTTCTTATTTTTTTTCTGCCAGTAAACCATATCTGTACTAAACCAGGGCCACCTTTGAGTGAGAATGAGGCAGGAGGCTGCCCTCTGCCATCCAAACATGCCTCTAGCCCTATTTATTTATGAGAAGCTTTGTACTGGATACAAACTGCTGAAAATGTTATCCAGCTTTACGGGAGACATCACACGGTCCTGGTAATCTGATAGAAGGCTTTAAATGGATAGGCGGCTCTGCCAGGTTTGGATGCCAGAAGGTTTTGGGCTTTGAGAGAAAGAAATGACAAACAAACCCCAAATCAGGATCCCTAACTACTATTGAATCACATGCCCTAGGAAACATCTTAAGTTTTCCTAGAGAGGGTTTTCTGTGGCCTGCGGCAAATCTGTAACTTAGTTTTTTTTTTTTTTTTTTTTTTTAATGCAGCATATAGCTCTTGAAGCTTACTTAGTAAGTTATTATTGTATTCTTTTAAATTTCATGAATTTTGTTCACAAAAAAGCAAGATTAATGAGCATTGTGCATTGTTTGTAATGTGCTTCAAATATAGTGTTTCCAGTTTGGAAGGAAGGCAAGGAAAAATTTGAGAAAATACTCACAGGTTGGCCTCAGATGGGAGAATTCTAGTCCTGATTAACAAGAACACATACTAATAACACTCAGTGCTCAGTATTAATTGATGACATTCCAGGATCTGGTGCAATCTGCCCAGCAGTGTATGATAATTATTAACGCGATGAGTTAACATGTTGTACTTATGAGATGAATCCAAGAATCTTTGCTTTTGGGGGATGGCAAAATATATTATGGCCAGTTTAGCATATTAATAGTATGTACTAAAATAAGTTGTAAGAGCAGCTGTTTTGATAGAAACCAATTAATTTGTAAATATTTTTAAGTAGTTATGAAGTATTTGTTAAGTCTTGGAGATGGATGGTAAAAATCAAAGTTACTCCCTTCAAGGGTTTCTATCTCATTTGGGAGGCAAAGCTACACAGAAGAAAACAGAGAGAAGCATAAGATGGCATATGAATCCGCTCCATGCTCCATGGTGCCGACTGTCTTTGTCGGGGAATGACATCTGGAATCATCTGAGAAGACGTTATGGAAGGTGAGATGACTCCCCTCACTGGATAGGAGCTATGTATAGGGTTCCAAAAGCGTGTGGCATGTACTGGTTTTTAGTCCTCAGGTAGCTGGGACATGCCTCTCCTTTTCCACCCTACAGAACATCCTTCAGTTGCTAAATACAGGGAACTTGTGGAGATATTTGGGCTTCAGCGAGAAGAAACGTTAGGTAGCAGTGAGTTCCACGTTACTTCATCAGGCCACCACAATACTGACCATATTTATAACCTGCCTCTTCTCTTAACACTTGCTGTATTTGCAGTTGGGAGAAAATATCAGAAGGAGAGATGGTTGTTGAGAGGGGCCCTGCCCGTGAGCATTCATGGAACCCTAATGCTCCATCCCTGGGGCACAGCCCGCACTTTCCCTCCTGACACTCAGTGCAGCTTACGTTGAAAGGATTCATTCCTTCATAGTCAATAGGTGTTGATTGAATGCTGATTCTCTCCTGAACTGTCAACCCCCCAAAACCATAATGTTACGGTCTAAAGATAAAGCAGGGAAAAAGATCAATTGCCAGGCCTCTAGGAGGAGATTAATACTTTTTTTTTAATGAATGTTAGGCATCGGCATTTCCATAATTGTTAGATTCTTCTGGATGACACTGGATAGTGTATCATATGGGAAGACATTTCTAACTGTGAGATTGGGATTTGCCTCTAATGTTTTACACAAAGATAGAAGAATATATGGGGAGTGCTAGGGAGAGGAGACAGATGTTCTTTCTCTGTGGATCAATGCAATATTGTTCAGTGGGTCCTTGAACAACATGGAGATTAGGGGTGCCCATCTCCCATGCAGTTGAAAATTCCTCGTATACTTTCCACTCCCCCCAAACTTAACTACTAATAGTAGTAGTTGACTGGAAGCCTTACTGATAACATAAACAATTGATTAACACATATTTTCATGTGCATTATATACTATATTCTTACAATAAAGTTAGCTAGAAAAAGAAAATACTAAGAAAAAATAAGGAATGAAAAATGCATTTATAGTTCTGTATTGTATAAATGAATATCATAAATTTATGTCACCTGTTTGCAAGATGATTTGTCTGAAATGGCAGGCAATTGCAGACCTCAATTTACTGTCCATATCAAACAATTCAACTTTTTCTTGTAATGTCATGACTTTTCTCTGCTTTTTGGGAGCTCTTCCAGGATCACTAGTGATACTTTGTATGGGTCCCATGGTGTTACTCAAAGTTTATGGTTTTGTACTAAACATGATGAAAAACATTCGAGAACTATGAGAGATCGCTTTTTACCATGAAATGCAATTTACTGGAGAGAGGAGCTGCTCACGTGGAGATGATGAATGTCACATGGCATTTTGAGCAGATACTAGCAACACTTAGGCTCACCACAATCACAACAGGAGGTGGCTACAAAATTATTACAGTGGTACAGTACGTTCTAAAGTTAATCTTAGGCAGTTATGATTTTAATACTTCATTTTTCTATTTGTTTACATTTCTCTCAACTGTGAATGATGCCGTGTATGGTCTGTAATTATATGTGTGAGTTTTGATAAACTTTAACTTTTGTAGTATATTCGTGTATATTTTTTGGTAGTACTAAATGATACAATAGACTAGTATCTACATATACTAATATTTTATGTATTCGTGACATACCTTTTTCTAATTTTTTTTTAATATTTACAGGCTACAAAATCCATCTGCATGTTTTTTTTGAAGTGTTGCAAAAGTTCCCAAAATTGTGTAATATATATGTTGAAAAAAATCTGCATATGTGGACCTTTGGAGTTCAAACTGTGTTGTTCAAAGGTCAACTGTATTTCAAGGTGCATAGGAAATAGTTATCTATAAGCTTGGATGCATCGGAGTCTTAGAAATAGATTTTATTGGCTGGGCGTGGTGGCTCATGCCTGTAATCCTAGCATTTTGGGAGGCCAAGGCAGGTGGATCACTTGAGGTCAGGAGTTCAAGACCAGCCTGGCCAACATGGTGAAACCCCGTCTCTACTAAAAGTACAAAAATTAGCCGGGAGTAACCATGCACACCTGTAATCCCAGCTACTCAGGGGATTGAGGCAGGAGAATCGCTTGAACCTGGGAGGCAGAGGTCGCAGTGGCTGAGATCGAGCCACTGCACTTCAGCCTGGGTGACAGAGCAAGACCCTGTCTCAAAAAAAAAAAAGAAAGAAAGAAAGAAAAAAAATAGATTTTATTCTTAAAGAAAATATGTAGATAGCATTATTTGATGTGGCAACATTTGATCTGTAGTAAAGTTTCTAATGAGGTACAATATATGGAATACAAGAATTATGACACAATTAAAAGCATGATGAGGGACACAGAATCATTGCTTGCAGCAGCTCGTAATGACTCTGTGGTTCTTACTCGTATCACATAGGTCTATTTTGCTTGTCATTACAATGTTTGATGCAATCAAGAAAATGAGGTAGGAATTCTAGCACATTCAATATTTGAGTGATATTCTCTCATTGAAAAATGAATGGGAGAATAACATTTTAATTCTCCAAATCCTCAGTCTTTATTATCTCTAAAAGTATTCAGATTAAGTAGTTAACTAGATAAGTTACGGCACAAAGGGAAACCAGTCAGAGGTGAAGTTTCACACTCCCCAGTGTTTGAAAAACTTATGCTTGAGTCACATATGTATATAAGATTTATTATATCTTAATTAAGTGCACACCTGAAGATCTGCCTCTCTTTTTCACATGACTGCCTGCCCTCCTGGCTAAACTAGGAAAATGACACAACACTTTGAGAACTTTAAAGCACATTATTTTCAGTGCACGTGCACCTTACTTTGCGGTTCAGCACAGACATTTTTGTAAGAATGGATGCCCTTTTTAGCAATAAATAGCTCATTGCTCTTTTTTTAAAAAATCTAATTATTATAGATACCTTATAGTTTTATATATTTGTGGGGTACATGTGATATTTTGATACAGACATAGAGGTGATGGTTAATCAGGGTAACTGGAGTATCCATTACTTTAAACGTGTATCATTTCTTTGTATTAGGAACATTCCAATTCACTCTGTTAGTTGTTTTAAAATATATGATAAATTATTGTTGACTCTAGTCACCCTGGTGTGCTACCAAATACTAGGTCTTATTTATTCTACTGAGCTGTATTTTGTACTCATTAACCATCATTTCTCTGTTCTTCTCCCCATTACCCTTCCCTGTCTCTGATAATCACCATTTTATTCTCTATCTCCATGAGTTCCCAAACAAATTTTTGTCTCCCACGAATAAGTGAGTGCATGTGAAATCTGTCTTTATGTTTCCAAATTATTGTCTTTCTATTCCCGAATTATAATGCCCTTTAGTTCCATCCATGTTGCTGCAAATGACAGAATCTTATTCTTTTTTATGGCTGAATAATATTCCATTGTGTATATATACCACATTTTCTTTATCCATGCATCCATTGATAAAGAGTTTGCTTCCTAGTCTTTGCTATTGTGAATAGTGCTGCAATAAACACGGGAGTACAGATATCTCTTAGAAATACTGATTTCCTTTCTCTTGGGTATACATCCAGCAGTGGGACTGCTGGATCACATCATAGTTCTATTTGCAGTATTTGAAGAACTTCCACACTGTTCTCCATAGCGGTTGTACTAATTTACATTCCCACCAACAGTGTATAAGGGTTCTGGTTCTCCTTTCTCCTCATCCTTGCCGGCATTTTTTGTTGCCTGTCTTTTGAATAAAAGCCATTTTAACTGGGTGAGTTGACAGTTCATTCTAGTTTTAATTTGCATTTCTCTGATGATTAGTGATGCTGAGCATTTTTTCATTGCTCTTTCTAAGGTTGAACTACCCTCATGAACCACAACATGAAATGTTATCCTTTCACTATATCTTGGAGCTGTTCCTTCCCATCATTTGGCCCATGTCAACTTGTAGAACAGTAACTAAATACCGCGATTTATCAGTCACCACATAGATCTAGGGTTGTGAGGTTGTGTTGCACTAAATCACTTATAGGTAGAAGCATAAACACCAGAGAAGAACAAAGCTAGTTGTCCTGTGGGTTCTTTATTGAATCTTACTTGAATGGGTACGGCCAGCATTGAGGTTATGTAATTATTTTTTTTCTAGGTTGAAATATTTTAACCATGTTGTATACAGCAATACATTGTGGTCTACATCACCAATTTTTTCTGTGTACTCATAGAGATTCAAAAATACATTTGGCTATGGTTATGGATGGTGCTCCCTTGATCTACCTTCGAGTGTATGTGGCATCTTTCTTAAATACATGTATTGTCATAAGAGGGCATCAGTGTTAACCCTAGAGAGACCATTAGTTAAGATATATGGTTTCACATTTAATTAATTGGGAACAGAGTTTAGCTGCATTTTAAGTACTTAATAAGGATGAAAATCCTGGACCCATCAAAGTCCAAATTGACTGAGCTTAGATTTATGAAGGCATAATGAAACAAAAGGCATTCATGTATTAACTTAGAATTTGATCATGTAACCTCAGATTCAGCCAGATCAGTGATGGGGCTTCCGCCTGAACTTCCCCATCCTGTCCTCCCTAGAGAACAAGTGTGGCTTGAATGCTCACTGTGTACCGGGCTCTGTTCTAGGTGCTTAGGATGCACAATGAGTGAAAGAGACAAAGACGCTCTCCACAAGGGGCTTGGCTTCTAGTGCAGGGAGACAGACCATCAGTAATAGCAGTAATAAATAAGTGAACCACAAGTATTTTAGAAGATGATGAGTACTATAGATGGAAAGAAAGAGTAGGGCAGATAGGGGAATCCAAGAACCCTGGGGGTGAGTGAGAAGCAATTTGCAGTGTTAAGTAGTCATTGTGGGCTACATAGGGAAGGTGAGGTTTGCACAAATATTTGAAGGAGGCCACAGAATCAGCTGAGCAGCCTCCTGGGAGAAAAGTGTCATGGGCAAAGGAAAGAGCCAGCACAGAGGCCTCGTGGTGGGTGAGCTGGGTATGTTCAGAAAAGGATCCCGTTGTGTTGAACTGTGTGTAGGTGGAGTGGAAAGAGAGAAGGTCAGAGAGTTGAAACAGCAATGAACTACACGGTCCCTTAGAGGTCACCGTAAGAGTGTTGGCTTGTACTTTGATAGTATGGGGAAACATTGCAGGTTTTGAGCAGATGAATTTTGATTTCTGTGCTGATAATCAGTTGTAGGGGGCAGGTGAGGGCAGAGGCAAGGAGGCCTGTAAGGGGCTGTTGCTATCCAGGTGAAAGATGGTGGTGGCAAAACCTGGGTGATTGTGCTCCCAGAGCTAGTCCAGATAGCCAGAATCTGGATGTGCTCTGAAGGTAGAGCCAGTACAATTTCCTGAAAGATTGAAGATGGGATGTGAGCAAAGTAGTAGATGCAAGGCTCCTTCTTATCTTTTGATTTGAGCAATTAACGGGAGGAAGTTGCCTCTCTTAATACGGGAAAGGCTGCGGGGGAGCTGGTGAAGTCCGGGCGTGTTGATTTGGTGTGCGTGCAAGACATCCTAGTGGAGATACGAAATAGGCAGTCGATGTGAGTGTGGAGTGCTGGAGAAAGGTCTTGGCTGCAGAAGCACATTTGGAAGTTGTTGGCATACGGAGAGTGTTTAAATCTGTGCCATCACCATGGGATTGGGGATAAAGAAGAAAGAGGACCAAGGAGCATTCTGCTGGGGCATTCTACAGTTAGGATGAGGCCAGTAGGAGCAACCAGTAAAGGGAATTGAGAAGAAACCATCAGTGACTAAGAAGAAAAACAACAGAGTGTGTTGTCCTGAAAGCTAAGAGAAGAGAGAGAGTTAGGAGGAAAGAGTAATAGCTGGGTCAGATGCTGCTTCTTGGTTCATAAAATAAGGCCTGAGAATAGGTACTTGGATCCAGCAAGTCAAGGTTTTTGGGGGCCCTGGTAAGGGAAGCCTCATGGGAGGCAAAGACTAAGGCAGCGGTTTTGAGAGAGGATTTGGGGAAGGAGGAGTTTTCTTGCAAAGGGGAGCAAATAAAAGAGTTGATGGCTGCAGGGAAAGTGGAGTCAAGTGAAGATTTTGTTTTGTTTTGTCATTTTGGTTTTAAGATGAGAGAAATAACAGCATGTTTATATGCTGTTGGGAATGATACTGCCCAAATTAAAAATAGGCAGAGAGAGAGAGGGGGATAAAGAGAGAGAGAAAGAGAGAGTAAAAGAGGATGTTTCTGAGTGAGAGGAGACAGGATCAAGTTGAAGAGGATTGGTTTGGACTAGGAGTCCGGAGGGTTTGTGTTAACACATGAGGAGGAAATGTCTGTGACTTCTGCAGCCTTCGGGTAAGTGCATGAGTGGAGTCTGTGAGTTTCCTGTGGCTGCCATAACAAAGTACCACAGATGTGATACATATACATGATGGAATACTATGCAGCCATAAAAAGGAATGAGATCATGTCCTTTGCAGGGATATGGATGAAGCTGGAAACCATTATCCTCAGCAAACTATTGCAGGAACAGAAAACCAAACACCACATGCTTTCACTAATAAGTGGGAGCTGAACAATGAGAACACATGGACACAGGGAGGGGAATAACACACACTGCAGCCTGTCATGGGGCTACGGGGGAGTGGAGAGCATTGGAGAAAGAGCTAATGGATGCTGGGCTTAATACCTAGGTGATGGGTTGATCTGTGCAGCAAACCACCGTAGCACACGTTTACCTATGTAACAAACCTGTACATCCTGCACATGTACCCTGGAACATAAAAAATACAAAAAAATAAAGAAAAAAATGAAAATTGATTTTCTCATAGTTCAGGAGGCCAGAAGTCTGATACCAAGATGCCAGCAGGGCTGCTTCCTTCTGGAGGCTCCGAGGGAGTGTGTTCCTGCCTCTCCCACTTCTGGCGGCTGCCAGTGCTGCTCTGTGTTCCCCGGCTTCTAGATGCATCACCCAGCCTCTGCCTCCATTCCACATGATCCTCCTCCTCATGTGCCTCCTTTATGTCTCTGTATTTTGTTTCCTATTCTAAGGACACCAGTCATACTGGATTTAAGGACCACCCTAATGTAGTAGGACCTTATTTCAACTCCATTACATCTGCAAAGACCCTATTTCCAAATAAGGTCATATTTATGGGTTTTTGGTAGACGTGGATTTTGGGGGCACTCTTCAACCCAGTACAGAGCCTCTGGAAGTTATCTTTGGATTGACTGAATTTTCTCAGTGAAGTAGAAAGCAAGACCGTCTGCTGAGAGAGAGGAAGGCAAGGAGGTATTAGAGAATTAAGAAACAGAATGATGGCGAAAACTCTTTGCCCTGGAGTGTGAGGAGTACACACCCCAGGAGGATGTTGTATCCTGTGACCTGGAGGCCCCACTTGAGATGCATGCTCCTGAATTTATGGGAGCCAGGTCAGCATGGTTGTGGGTGCTTCTCCAGCCTTGCTCAGTTACATGGGTGCGGGGATGGAGCAGGCATAGGGTTGGATGCTTCTACCAAACAAATACAACATAGCGAGGGAGAGGCAACAGAGGTGGGGGCATATCTAAGAAATGTATTAGCATGTATTAGAATAACTGACCCTGAAACTTATGTTAGGAAAAGAGGAGGGTGAAGACATGAAGATCATGAAGGTCAGTGAAAAAGGCAAGTTGTCCAGTGGCCTAGGAGGGTTTGGGGTGGGGGTATTGGAGGAGGTGCTAGCAGGGAGTGGGATGCATGAAATTGGCTTGTGTGGAGTCTGCTGGCTTTGAGTCTGGGACGGAGCTCCTGAGAAAGGGTGAATAACAAGATCACTGGAGGGGAAACCAAGATGCCAGGGGTGGGAAGCATCACCTGCACAGGCACTGACATTACCAAAAATTAATACAGGATGGAGGTGGTCACAGCAATAGAAAGCAAGAGCTAACATCTTCCAGAAATGAGGGGAGATGATTGGGAGTTGATAAGTAACCATAAGTTGGAGGTGGTATGTGATATCACTTGATATCATGAGATTCAACAGTGGGGGCTTTGGGGAGGAGGGAGGGCTTACTCTCTGAAAGGGGAAAATGAGGATGTCACTTTCTGTCTCCCAGGCTGATTGAGCCGTGTGACCCCTTCCCCTCTTTTCCCAGAAACAAACTCTCATATGGCTTTCCACTAAGGACAGGAGGTGCAAGCGGGGCAGCTCTGGCTGAAAGTGGGCAGAGCTAGGAACTGTGTGCTGACCTCATAACTGAGGCTCCTCTGCAGAACTCCTGGGTACCCCCAAAACACAGCATTCTGCTGAAGGGAGTTTTAAGAATAAGCTGTACAAAACTTTTCATGGTGTTTTAAAAAATCATTTTAATTTTTTATTTTCAAAAAATTCAGGTATGTACAATAAACATTCATACTACCCATTACCCAGCTTCATAACCATAAACATTTTGCTATACAGTTATGTGTCACTTAACAATGGGGATACGATTTGAGAAATGAGTTGTTAGGTGACTTTGTTGTTGTGCAAACATCATACGGTGTACTTACACAGACTCAGATGGTACAGCCTACTACATACCCAGGCTGTTTTGCTCCCAGGCTACAAACCTGTACATGTACAGCATGCTACTGTAGGCAGTTGGAGCCCAATGGTAACTATTTGTGTATCTAAACATATTTAAACATAGAAAAGGTGCTGTAAAAATACACTCTAAAATATTAAAAATGGTCCACCTGTACAAGGCACTTACTGTGAATGGAGGTGCAGGATGGAAGTTGCTCTGGGTGAGCCAGTGAGTGAGTGGTGAAGGCCTAGCACATTCCTGTGCACTGCTGTAGACTTTAGAAACACTGGACACTTAGGCTGTAATAAATACATAAAAAATTTTTCTCTCTTCAGTAATAAATTAGCCATAGTGTACTGTAACTTTTTACTTTATAAACTTTTAACTTTTTTTTAGCTTTCTGACTCTTGTAATAACACTTAGATTGAAACACATTGTACAGCTGAATAAAAATAATTTTTCCTTACATCTTTATTCTGCAAGCTATTTTCTGTTTTTAAAATTTTTACTACTCTTAAAAAAATTTTTAAAACTTTTTTGTTAAAAACTAAGACCAAAACCCTTGCAAAATCCTAGCCTACAAAGGGTCAGGATCATCAATATCACTATCTTCCACCTCCACATCTTGTCTCACTGGAAGGTCTTCAGGGGCAACAACATACGTGGAGCTGTCATCTCTATGACAACAATACCTTCTTCCGTAATCCCTCCTGAAGGACCTGCCTGAGGCTATTATATGGTTAACTTTTTTTTAAATAAGCAGAAGGAGTATACTCTAAAATGATGATAAAATTATAGTATAGTAAATACATAAAGCAGTAACATATTTATCATTATCGAGTATTATAGACTGTATATAACAGTATGTGCTAGACCTTTATAGACTGGCAGTGCAGTAGGGTTGCTTACTCCAGCATCCCCATGTGAGGCATACATTGCTCTGTGACGTCAGGATGGCTGTGATGTCACTAGGCCGTCGGAGTTTTCCAACTCCACTATAGTCTTATGGGATCACCGTGTGTATGCAGTCTGTCGTTGACTGGAATGCCATTATGCAGTGCATGATTGTATTTATTCCTCTATTGCTTTTCCTTTGGTGGAATGCTGGAAAAGCGTAGAGCTTATCTTGTCATTTTGTCCAACGCACTTCAGTATGCATCTCAAGAAAGGGATATTTTTTTTAGATAATCACAATGTCATTGCCACAACTAAAATTAACAGTAATTTTTTTAACAGCACCTAATATCTTGGTGTCTTTTCAATCATACACCATATGCATGATTTGACACAGTTCTGAGAGCATCATTGTCATATGTGAAAGCCTATATGGCTTCAGTGAATGTTTGACAATTGATGTCCAATAGTAACCAAATGACTGGTTTGCAAAAACCAGTATATTTTTAGTTGCCATTTACTGGCCACTTTCTATATGCCAAGAGCTGCTTTCAGAACTTTGATTAGGACTAGCTCATTAAATTCTCTCAATATTATTGTGGAGTAGATGCTACATTATTCACCTTTGTTTTACCTAGGAAGCTAAGAGTCGAGCAGCACACAGCTCACAGAGCCAGGAGGCAGTGATGGAGCACAGTGTTGGCAGCATAGTGCCCAGTAGTGAATTGCACAGGTTCAAGTCCTGTTAAACAATAGGATACCAGTAAAACCACCGTGCAGTATTATTTTGAGGATTCATGAGTTTATATACATAGTAGCAGGCACATAAGTGTTGTCTAGTGTTGTATTAGGATTTTAATCCACTTTTATCTGACTCCAGAGCCCAAGCATTACCCTACTATAAAAGCCACTACATTTTGTAAATTAAGACATAAAAACATATTTCTCCTTTTACATAGATTGGATCAGTTGGCTTATTGCAGTACACACATGCAAAAATCAGTTGGTGGGGATCTACGTAAGTAGGGAACTAGGTTTTGTGGTCACCTCTTAGCAACTTCAGAGAGGAAGGACAAGAGACAATGAGTAAGAGCCTCTGAAGGCAAGGGGTGATGATAGAAAGGGACCCTCAAACCTACAGAGTCAGAAGTGCAAGGAAAGCCCATCTGTCCCAGATGCAGGCAGTCATGAGGAAGCCTGCTTGATGCTAGCAGTGATTATTTCAGTAACATTGAGTATTAACTTCAAAATCTGTATACTTGTAATTATGTTTTGTCTAAGGAATGTCCAGAATGCTTAAACATGCATGTGTGGCTCCTTCAAGACTCCAGAAGCCTTGACCACTGGGTACATCATGGGACTAGAACAGGGCTGTAGCTTCCCCACTCTACGCAGTTCTAGCTCTTTGCTCCTGAACATGCACACACACACACACACAGAGTCACACGCATGCACACACACATACACACACACATGCGTGCATGCACGCGCACATGTGCCTGCCTGATAAACATCCTTATTAAATATCAAAGAAATTTCCCATTAGGTGTTTGCGTCTTTCTTATTAGAGCTTAACCTACTTTGGCCCTTTGTTTACCTTGTCTTGGTCGTCCCAGGAAGTCCCTTATTAGACGCTAGACCCCTCACCTCAACCCTGAATAGCAACGGTCTTTGTCATCTCTTACAACAATCCCCAATGCAAAACCAAAGTGATGCTTCTATTTTGGTTGGGGTTTTATTTACGATGTAGTTCCCATGGAGCATGAGCTCTCACAGCTAACCTGGTGGGTGTGTGCACATGCATGTCTGTGAGGAGTGGCTGACCACGCGCTGTGAATGGCATCTGAAACCTGCATCGATCTGACTAGGTGAATATTCCTTGGCAAATACTGCCACATGCTATTCTAGGGAAACACAGAGAACCCTCCAGAGCATTTTCAGGCAATTGTCTAAATAAACCATGGAGCATTTTTCATGAACATCCTAAGGATGAATTCGGCCCTTGAGCAGGGATGGCGATTATTTTTTATTATTATCTCACCTTTGATAGTCACACATTTAATGAAAAAGGCCACTAATATCTAGTTCAATCGTGTTGTATGACTGGAATCAATACGTTTATATTTTCTGTCTTCAGCCAAGTTTCTTTTTTCTTTCCCTTTTTATGACATTTTAAATGTTGAATCAGGGATGAACAGAATTCCATATTGTTTGCCATATGTATTAGTTATAGGTTTGGCATCTGTAATGGAGATTTATAAAAAAAAGTGGCTTAAACAAGATAGAAGTGTATTTCTCTCTCATTTACCTGTCTGGGCATAAGTAGGCTGGTATGTTGTCAGAATCTGGGCTTCTTGAATCTTTTTGCTCAATGATACCAAGGGTTTTGCCCTCATCAACACAGTACCAGATGGCTTACCACGTCATCCACAATCCAGTCAGCAGGAAGGAGAGAGTATTTCTCTTTTTCTTAAGGGCATGACTCAGAAATAGTATACTCCACTTCCACTCTTTTCCCTTTGGCCAGCACTTAGTGACAGGACCACAACTAATTACAAGGGAGGCTGGGAAAAGTGTCTTTAGTCTGGGAGACCATTTGCCTGGTTAAAATTTAGGGGCCTTATTACAATAGAAAAAGAAGAAGAATTTGTTTGGAGGTCAATTAGCAGTCTCTACCACATCATAGAAATATAATTTTCATTCAGATTCCAATAGACATTATTAAATAGTGCATATCTTTTGATGTCTGGCAGATATGGCTTTCGGTCACTAGAATCTGTTTTTCCTTTTTTTAGCAAACGTGATTGCTAGGGTGTGGTTGTCAAGCGAAGGACTGACTTTCTGGCTCTTTTTGCTGTTAGGTATGGTTAGGTGATTGTTTCTCTTATGTAAGAGGATGTAAGAGGAGGAGATGTAAGAGGAGGAGAAGAGTGCCCCACCCAGGCTGAGGGTGGTATGTAGTAGGTACCAAGGACATTTATATGTTTATGCCCTTTGATTCCAATTGGTAGTGATTCTAATTTCTTAATATTTATCCTAAGGATATTTTAACTACTCTTTCTTCAATCAGTGTATTCATCCTGTTATTGTTATTGCCCACTATTTTTTCAGGCATTTTTATAGGTGTTTGAAATATGTATGCATCTTCAAGTTTCTTTTCTTTGGTTATCTGAAGACTGTAAGGAATGATGTGGCCACAACATGCAGAAACCTGGATCCCTGAGTCACTATGTGGCAGTGAGCTCCTCACTGACCAACAACTCTTCCTTGGATTGTTATACAGAAAAAACTAAGCATCCATCATATTTAAACATGATGTCCTTTAGTTAATATCACTTCAGCCTACCCTAACTAATATATTCTCTCTTTTTAGGTCTCCATTTGCTATTGATTCTTTTAATCATTGTGTTGTGGAACTAAATGATCCACAAGAAACTCCAGAATTTTGATTTCTAAGCAGCTGGTGAACATTTTTGGGTTGTAACATTTCTCCAAGTTTTGTTGTTATTCACAAATTCTCCATTTGTTTGTGAATTTTGTTCTCTGTCAAAACATTTAAGACTATTTTCCTTCTTTTAGAAATTAAACAGCAGTTTTTCTGACACTGGTATTTTTTATGACAAATAGGTTTTTTTCATCTATTTTTGGGTGTTAGGGATGCTTAATGAAAAAAGAAACACAGCTAAGTGTGTACCAAGAGGCAGGAATTCCATGTAAAACTTGTTAGAATTTTTCCCCCAAGAGATTGCCACTGCAATATATTCTTAGAAAGCAAATATCATGTATATAGGAAATCTGAAGCCTATTAAGCTAGAGAAATAGACAAGACCCTATCTTAACACTAAAATCCCAAGTGAAAATGATGTTATAATCCTGCAGAAATACTAGCTCAGATACCTTGTCAATAAGCTTCACTAGACTACTAATTTTTACAAAGTCAATCAAAATACTTAAAAGGTCAAGAAAACAAGGCAGTCATTTGCTTCCCCCTTCCAGATGTGAGTTCTTAGTTGAGGTTGGAGTCGTAGGTTGAGGAATGGAAGGTGATCAGGGGCTACAGGCTCAAGCACCATATTTTCATGATCGTTCTCCCCACCCCCTAATAGTACCAGTTTAGTCAGGTTTGCTTAACTTGTTAATTGGTCACAATAAGGTCCAAGAGATGGAACCAAACACTAACTGGTGTATGGGTTGGACGGTTTAAACCATTGCCCCCCTTTTGGGGATATTGTAATTAGTTGGGTTCTTTAATGCTTTCGAAGATTAAAATTTAATGTAATATTCATCATACACATTTTCCAGAAAGAAAATTGCAACATACATCAATGACCTTTATATGTTTATACACTTTGATCTGGTAGTGATTCCAATTTCTTAGTATTTACCCTAAGGATATTTTTAAATTTTTTAATTTTTAAGTTTTATTTTTTTGAGACAAAGTCTCATTCTATTGCCCAGGCTAGAGTGCAGTGGACCGATATTGGCTCACTGCAACCTCTGCCTCCCGGGTTCAAGCGATTCTCGTGCTTCAGCCGCCCGAGTAGCAGAGATTCCAGGCATGCAACCTAGAAGGTAAAACCTTTTTTTGTGTGTGTGTAACAGGGTCCTGCCCTGTCACCCAGGCTGGAGTGCAGTGGCACGATCTCGGCTCACTGCAGCCTCCGCCTCCACCTCCCGGGTTCAAGCGATTCTGGTGCCTCAGCCTCCCGTGTTGCTGGGATTACAGGCATGCACCACAACGCCCAGCTAATTTTTGTATTTTTAGTAGAGATGGGGTTCACCATGTTCGTCAGGCTAGTCTCAAACTCCTGGCCTCAAGTGATCTGCACACCTCAGCCCCCCAAAGTCCTGGGGTTACAGGCGTGAGCCACTACGCCAGGCCTATCCTAAGGATATTTTAACCGTTTAATCAATCAGTTCATTCAACCTGTAATTATTGTGGCCTGCTATTTTCTAGGCACTTTTATAGATCTTGGGAACACAGTATAATGAATGACACACAGTCCCTGAACTCATGGGGTTTACATTACAATGGTAAACTGATAAACAAATTAACAAATAAGTACAAACAATAAGACAATATCAGGTAATAAATTGGTGAAGAAAATAAAAACAGGGTAAGGAAGTGGCTGGTGAGGAGGCTGATGGGGGTGCTTTTCATACAGTTCACATAAGGGAAGGCAGAGGCATCTTTGAGGAGGTGACATGGCAGTTACCCAGATGAAGCGATGGGTCCTGTCCTGTGATTCTGATTGTGTGAATATCCCAGGCAGGGGAAATAGCAAGTGCCAAGGTCCTGAGATAAAACAAACAAGACTTATTGACAGAATAACAGGAAGCCCAGCAGTATTGGAGTGGGCAGTGAGGCTGGACAGAGGGGCAGTGAGGCTGGAAAGACAGACAGGGGCCAGATCTGGACAGAGGGGCCGTGAGGCTGGAAAGACAGACAGTAGGGCCTCCTGGGGCAAGGGGAAGCCTGTAGGTGTTGTTCTGCGGAGAGGGGGAAACACGGTGGGATTTATGTTTTAGAAAGCTGCCTCTGCTCGCTGTAGAGAGTAGTGTTTTTTGTGAGGGGCAACACTGAAACAGGGAGAGGCCAGAGAAGAGGAAGCTCAGAGGTGGGCAAGCAGAGGTGGGAAGTAGGGGCGGTGGGAACAGGTGGGCTCTGGGCTAGTGTCCTGAGTGCTGAACCGATTGTGACCGAGGTCCTGAGACTGTATCCCTGGGTTCAAGTCCTACCTCCACCCCCTCACAGCAGAATGATTCTGGACAACTTGTGTGTCCTCTCCCAGTGTCATTCACCTCATTTGTAAAGTGGGAACAATGATGATAATTTCCTCAAAGGCTATTGTGTTGTCTAATGAAGTAATCCCTGAGATACACTCAAAACTGTGCCTGGCTTTGGTAGGACCGAGGCAGGAGAACTGATTGAAGTTAGGAGTTTGAGACCAGCCTGGGCAGCAGAGTGAGACCCCTATCTCTACAAAAAGAAAAAAGAAATTAGCTAGGCATGGTAGCATGCACCTGTAGTCCAAGCTACTCAGGAGGCTGAGGTGGGAGGATTACTTGAGCCTGTGAGGTCGAGGCTGTAGTGAGCTGTGGTTGCAGCAACACTCATTCTAGCTTGGGTAACACAGCCAGACCCTGTCTCAGAAACCCCCCACCCTCTAAACCCAAAATTGTGCCTGGCACTTGATAAGTATAAAATATTTGCAAACTATTATCTTTATTGATGTGTTATAGTATAGTCATGAAAATAAATAATGTAAGTTTTTTTTTTAAACTAGTTCTGGTTGCTCTGAGAAAAGTTACCAGTACATATTATGTATATAACATTTTTTAGTCATATAAATTTTTTTGAAGTTTTTTTTTTCCAGGAACACCTCCATTTCATTTACTTCTGTTTAAAATATATTCCTAACTCTTAACTCAATTCCTCATTTTGATTCTAAGAAGTTATAAAACATATCCTCCGTTTTCAGGGTGGTATGCAGTGACTGAGTGTGAGACGATTCAGCCATAGAATCCTGGTTCTTGCTACAGCCTGAGTCAGTCATTTAGCTTTGGCGAAACTCACATTCTTCATCTGCAAAATAATATGACAAAGCTCAATTAGAAGAAATCATTTGACATTCAGATCATAGAAAGCATTTTGTAAACATTAGGTTTCATTACTTTGTGTTTGTTTTTCCATCATGTTTTTGTGCATATATGTGAAAAACATGTCTGAAGGAACTTTCTCTTTATTTTCTTTTTAAGACAGAGTCTCACTCTGTCACCCAGGCTGGAGTGCAGTGGCACAGTCTCAGCTCACTGCAACCTCTGCCTCCAAGGTTCAAGCGATTATCCTGCCTCTGCCTCCCAAGTAGCTGTGATTACAGGCACCCCCCGAACCATGCCTGGCTAATTTTTGTATTTTTAGTAGAGACGGGGTTTTGCCATGTTGACCAGGCTAGTCATGAACTCCTGACCTCAGGCGATCTGCCCGCCTCGGCCTCTCAAAGTGCTGGGATTACAGGCGTGAGCCACTGTGCCCAGCCTGAAGGAATTTTCTATAGTAGTAAATTACACTTAAAGACACATATGCTCCAGGTCCCATGGGTGGTGAGTGACACCAATTCTTCACACCTCTTCCAACGGTCACCCTCATCACCTCTGTAGCTGCCAAAATCTTGAGCAAGAAAAGATGATTAAACTTGCTTAATAGCCACAATGTGTGGGTGATACCTCTCCATTTAGTGAAAAATACATGTTGATGTCAGTAGATTTGGTCATAATGATAACAGAACATTTGAAATGTCTTCATTGACTCCACATAAATTAATCTGTTATTTCTTTCAAATAGTGTCTGAAGTGTGTATGCGCAAAATTAGCATTTTCGGGTTTTTATCCTGCAAGTGTGCTGACCGCGTATACCCATGTGAATGCAAACAATTGTAGGCAGGCGAGATGTCAAAGATATGTAATGCAGCGAGAAAGACATCATGAGCCTCAGGCCTGGCTCCCACTCTCCTATTAACCAGAGTCCTTTTCCTTTCAGAACTGGTCTTGGGAAGTCTTCTTAGATTTCCTCATTTCAATGTATTTTTTTTTTAATATGGGCCAGTCTACTAGAGGATGAAATAAAAGGCAAAGGTTAGCTATCAAATAAGAAATACATATAGGAGGAAACCCATGCAATGATGAGTCATTATCCAATTTTCAATGAAACTTTGCTGCAGCCTTTGTTTTACAAACTAGTGAAAGAGGGTAAATTGTCTGAAGCAAGAGCTTAAAGATGGTTTCATGTGGTTGAATAATCCATACTGTCAGGAAAGTACCCCTAGAACTGGAATAATGTAATAGATACCACAGTCCTTTCAAGTTGTGGGAATCTTGAAAAACACTGTCAGACATTCCCATGCTTTGATTGAGCCATTGACTTTTGCCAGTGATTCCTGTACTTCCTTCTTTGTAGAATAATCTTGCCAGAGACATGCCTAAAGCATCTAGAATTAGGACTGGACTTACTTTTATAAAACTGGATCATGGTTATTATAAAAGTTCTGAAGTTATAGAAAAACTTACACACACACAAATAATATCCACCTCAACAATTGAAGTGAGAAACAATATAACCCTAGGAAAAAAAACCACTTGAATTCTTCTACATTATTGGGCTAAAACAAAATTGAGGGTCTGAAGAGTGCCTTAGTTGGGCTCCTTATCTTGCTGAGGCCTAGCACATGTAACATGCTTAATACATGTTGAATGCATGAATGAAAAGGCACTGCTAGATAAAAAATTATAAGCCAATTCCAATATTATGATAAAAACACAATACTTTGCCAATGTAACGATCCAAGAAAATAATGGCATACTTAAAATATGCAGCATAGAGCTCTCTATGGTGTGTATAATTCACACCGAGCCCATGATAGAAACCAATCATGTGATTGTTTTATTAATTAACAGGCTGAACATGAGAAAGAGATATATAAAAGACTAAAAGGAAACAGCTAGGAAGCTATTCCTAAATAACCCCCAAATGGGCTGATTCACGAGAAAGATTTAAAAATTCTAAATGTTTACCCACTTAACATTATAGCCTAAAAATATGAAGCAAAAAATGGCAGAATGTACAGGTGATATAGACAAATCTACAGTCACTGTGGGAGTTTTTTTTTCTTTTTTGAGACGGGGTCTCGCTCTGTCGCCGAGGCTGGAGTGGAGTGGCGCAATCTCGGCTCACTGCAAGCTCCACCTCCCAGGCTCAGGCCCTTCTCCTGCCTCAGCGTCCCGAGTAGCTGGGACCACAGGAGCCCGCCACCACGCCCGGCTAATTTTTTGTATTTTTTTAGTAGAGACGAGGTTCACCATGTTAGCCAGGATGGTCTCGATCTCCTGACCTCGTGATCCGCCTGCCTCAGCCTCCCAAAGTGCTGGGATTACAGGCGTAAGCCACTGCGCCCGGTCTGTGGGAGATTTTTAACCCACATCTCTAGTCACTGACAGGGCTTGTATTTTAGGGAGGGTTTTGAATTCCTGATGCTGAAGTCCAGACGATGTGGACCTTGGGTACCAAAGGCATTAAGTGTAAGAAGGACCCTACAGAGGAGTCTGTGTCCTGCTGGAAGGAATAGCCTGGAGAAATCTACCAAATACTTAAGTTTGAATAACTAAATTTAAATAGTCATGGGTCAAGGATTGCTTGTGTCCTCAGCAATGCATCAGAAAGGGCACTGAAAAATTATATTTGCAGAATTCTATGGGGAAAATGTATTATATAATTATATCTAACAAGAATGCAACTCTTAGTCTGTGTGCCAAACATTGCCTTAAGTGTTAACTCATTTATTCCCACAATAATCCTATGTTTGTAGGTTGAGGTTGTACTATGACTGTTTAATCTCATAAAACAGAAAATCTAGGCAAAGAGAAGATAAATTTGCCTAATGTTGCCGGTTGATGAAAACAGCATTTGAATGGAGGCAGCCTGACAGCCACAGCTACTCACCTAACTGTGCTGCCTAAGACTGCTGGTCACTGATTATTTCTTGGTTTGATTTGATTTCTGGCAAAATTGCTAAATAAGGCTAATTTTATCTACCTTTAAAAATACGGTAGCTTACATTATTTATATTTAGGCAATGTACCTTTCATACCAATACGATATAAGGGAATAATTTTAAATGTCTGTGAAATGACATCACATTACAGTATTTGTAAAAGTGACCATTAATGCAACTGTTGGTTAACCTGAATTGACTGGGAAAACGTCCCAGGTTCAAATTCACTCAGAGAGCATGAAATGAAAGCTGATTTTATAACCCCCTCTTTTGATAAATTAAAAGCCAGGTAGTGTTTGAACTAGAATATTGGTTCAAAGTGTAAAAAATATAGATAAACCAATAATTAACCTATGACTGAAGCAAAACCTGTGGAAAAATTGTTTTCAGATATATTGGGTTTCATCCTGAAAGAAAAAAAAATAAAGTGTGAAATCAACAAATGCTTTGAATTGCAGAGATGGAAATAAAGATCTGATCCTTAATCAGTTGAAATGATCACTAGTAAACAAAATCTAGAAATAAAACCCTACCTCTCAGCATGATCCCAAATGTATTTTTTAAATAATTAAAACGTTTGTTCTTAGAGATGTTAACTCTTTCTTTCTCTTTCAGCCTCCTTAATGTTTCTTAGCATCGTTTAGCTGGGATGCAAAAGATTAAGATTTGAAATTAGGTGAAACAAAGTTGTTACAAGGAATAGAAATATGCAAAATAATTCGTGCCACTTTATGAATTATAGAGAAGTCTCAAAAACATGAACAAAAGGAATTATTTAAATGTCATCCCATTTAAATGGTAAATTCTCCATGACATGTTTTTCAGCTTATTGGCAATGAGTGAACTGAGCGACATGGCCCCTTGTTTTGAATGTCCTTTCTCTCCCTTCTCCCACTCTCAGGCATTTTCATGCCTTCCATATGTCCTGATCAATCTGCCGATTTCACTAATACTTTCCCATCCCCCTCAAGACTCTAGTGATTCATCGGAGACTGTGGTGTGATCAGAAATTAGAAAGCCTATTGATTATATATTGTCTTTTTATATAAATATTTCCCTGGTCCACTTCTTGCTTCTTGTTTGATGATTAAAGGTAGATAAATTTCAAGAACATTATAGCCAAAGCTAATCGATTCTATATCCAAGTAAAGGGAACTATGTAGGCTTAAAAATGTTGCAAGATAACATTTTGGGGGAAAATATACTACAGTGAAATATTTTGAGACCAAGACGTGATAAAATACATCACAAGCTTATATACAATGCATGGTTTTCAATTCAGGAAGTAGTCAATGGTAAGAGAAAACTCATAATGGAAGGCTTTACAATTTTTTCTTTGAAATCCTCATGCAGTTTAAGAAGACTGGAGAAAACACATTTCAGCAGGCTTGGCAGTCACTCAAATTTGTGTGCTCTAAGTTTAGAACCAAACTCAATCTGCACCTCCCGTTCGAGTTCTGTTCTGTGCTGGCAAAACACCGCTTGCTTGTTCAGAGGGAGAAGGAAGGCTTTGTAAAACTCAGAAAACTTACTGGGCATTAAATAACTCCCCAACAATTACATTGTTCTCAGCTTAAGTGAAATTGAATTAAACACATATGGGTGACATTTTCCTTCTAACACATGGGTATAAAATAAATCGAAAAATACTTAGCAACACCTGTTTGGGTTTAGCAAAACTTAATAATGCCTACAATTTGCCTCAGTTCACTTGGTTTTTCCAAGGTGCTACAGGATTTCCCATATCTTGTTTCTATATTCTCATCATCATGTCCTTCTATATTTTAAGAAAATATTTTAGGTATAATAATTTTTTTTGGCATTATTTGTTGAAGTCCAACTACCACAATATTTTGTTAAGGAGCAAAAGCTGAAATGTGAAAAGATGTACCATAATATATTTATATTTAATTATGTAGCCTGAATGAAGCATACTTCACAGTATATTTATATTTAATTATGTAGCCTAAATAAAGCATTTATCTAAAATAAGATATTTTAAATATACATCTGTATATGCTTATAAAAAGTTCAACTTAAATATTTAATATAAACATGCATTTTAAATTATTTTTCATACCAATTCTCTGAAATTTGATAGCCTGATCTATGTAGGTATGAGTACAATATGCTGGAAAGACTGACAGGTTAAGATTTAGGGGATTGAACTATAAACTTTGGCACAGAGTAGCAAGTTATTTAGTGTCTCCAAAATATTTTCCTTAACTATAGAAGAATGAAATTGAACTTCATAATATTTAAATTAATTTCTCATACTAATTTTATATAAGTCAGTGATTCCAATAAGAAGTTTGAAAATTACTTGTGATTTCATGGTTAACAATGTGAATTTGGTTTGCTATTTGTTGCTATATCTATTCTTATCTCAAATGGATGCAAGGCAAATGGCACATTCCAAGTTCTTTTAAAATTCTTCAGACTATTCACTGTGTACTTTTATCAATCTTAATGTGTAGCAGCCAAATTTAATTATAGCAATCAAAATGTATGTCAGTAGAGTACTTAGGAATCTCAGCAGTGCCATCTCCAATACCCTGCTTTATTTTTTGCTCCTCAGAGCTGTGACATTATATAGTATAATAGTTATGAACATAGTCTGTGAAGTTAGACTCTTTGGATTAAAATCCTGGCTCTGCCATTTTTTTACTACTTGAATTGGGACAAATCATTTTATCTCTCTGTGCTTTGATTTCTTTATCTGTTAAAAGGAGATCACCTGTTTCATTGGAAAGTTCTGATGAGTTCGTGATTTTGTACTCAACGTGCTTAGAATAGTGCCTGCCTGGCACATAGTAAGTTTTCAACACATGTTAGTTATTTCTTTGCTTCTTATGTGTCTACGCCATTCAAATTTAAGCCCTATAAGAGCAGGAAACCCATCAGCCTTGTTCATTGTGGTTATGGCGTGTTTGCTTTCTTTGCCTCTTCCTCCTCCTTTTTTAATTGAAGTAAAGTTCACATAACCTAAAGTTAACAGCTTTAAAGTGTAAAATTCAGTGGCATTTACTAGATTCACAGTGTTGTGTATCTATCACCTCTATTTAGTTGCTTAAATGCCTTTTACCATGTGGAGGCAGTTCCCTTCTCTTTCTATTATAGTTTGTTGAATGTTTTTGTCATAAAATAGTATTGAATTTTTCTCAAATGCCTTTTTTATATCAATTGAGATATCATGTGTTTTTTTTTCTCCATTCTATTAATGCCATGTCAATGTAGTTGATTGATTGTTCACATATTGAGCCATTTTTTGCATTCCTGGGATAAATCACACGATCATAGAGTATAATCCTCTTAATATGATGTTATTAAATAAATTTGGTTCCTAGTATTTTCGTGGGGATTTTTGCTTGTATATTCATAAGGGATATTGATCTATAGGTTTTTGTTTTTTCTTGTGATGTCTTTATCTGGCTTTGGTATAAGGGTAAGGCTGGCCTCATAGAATGAGTTAGGATGTATTCCTTCTTCTTCTATTTTTTTTGGAAGAGTTTTAGAAGAATTTGGGGTTAATTCTTCTTTAAATGTTTGGTAGAATTCACCAGGCCAATTCACTGATATTGGCCTACTCTTTAGTGGTAGTTTTGTGGTTTATTGTTATTATTACTTGTTCAATCTCTTTACTTGCTAAACATATATTCAAGTTTTCTATTTCTTCTCGAGTCAGTTTTGGTAGTTACTGTGTTTCTAGAAATGTTTCCATTTCATCTAGGTTATCTAGTTTGTTGGTAAACAATTATTCAAAGTATTTTCTTGCAATTCTTTTTATTTCTATAAAGTTAGTAGCAATAGCTCCACTTTTATTTGTGGTTTTAGTAATTTGAATCTTCTCTCATTTCTTATTTGTCAGTCTAGCTAAAAGTTTGTCAATTTTATTCCCTTTTTAAAAGAAACTACTTTCGGTTTTGTTGATTGTATTGTTCTTCTACTCCCTATTTCATTTAACTCCACTCTAATTTTTATTCTGTGGTTCCTTCTGGCTTTGGGTTTAGCTTGCTCCTGTTTTTCTAGCTCCTTAATGTGTAAAGGTGGATATTAATTTGGGATCCTTTTTCTTTTCGAGTAGAGGTGTTTGTAGCTATAAATTTCCCTCTGAGCATGGCTTTCAGTGGATCTCATAGATGTTGGCATTTTGTGTTTTCATTTTCATTTATCTCAAAGTATTTTCTAACTTTACTTGTAATTTCTTGTTTGGCCCACTGATTGGTTAAAAAGTGTATTGATTAGTTTTCATACACACGTAAATTTTTCAGTTTTCGTTCTGTTATTAATTTCAACTTGTATTCTATTGTGGTTAGAGAAAATACTTTCTATAATTTTAACCTATTAAAATTGATTGAGACTTGTTTTGTGGTCCAACATATGGCCTATGTTAGAGAATAATGTGTGTGTGCTTGAGAAAACGTGTATTCTGCAGCTGTGTGGTGGAGCGCTCTAGACATGTCTTTTAGGTCTAGGTGGCTTATACTATTGTTCACGGCCTCTATTTCCTTATTGATCTATTCATTAACATAAGTGGGGAATTAAAATTTCCAAATATTATTGTGGAACTATTTCTCCCTTTGAGTCTGTTTTATATACAAATATATATATATTTATAGATTTTGGGGATTTGTTATGTGTAAATATGTTTATAATTGTTATATCTTCATGATGGATTGACCCTTTTGTTGATAAACAATGTCTTTTGTATCTTTTTTAACAATTTTTGTCTTTTATTTCATCTCACATTTCTATAGTAAAATCATCTCTCTTTCAGTTACTATTTGCTTGGAATATCTTTTCCATCCTTTCACTTTCAATCTGTTTGTGTATTTGGATCTAAAGTGAGTTTTTTATAAGTAGTATATAGTTGGGTCATATTTGTTCATATCCATTCTTTTGATGACTGCATTTTAATTGGATAGTTTGATCCATTTACATTTAACGTAGTCACTGGTAAGAAAGGACTTACTTCTGCCAGTTTTCTATCTCTTTTCTGTAAATTTAGAACTTTTGTTTCTCAATTCTTCCATTAATGCTTTCTTTTGTGTAAAAGAGTGTAATTAGATTGCTTGTAACACAAAGGATAAATGCTTGAGGGGATGGAAACTCCATACTCCATGATGTGATTATTTCACATTGCAAGCTTGTATCAAAATATCTCATGTTCCCCATAAATATATACACCCACTATGTACCCACAATGTTTTTTTATATTTTTATTTTAAATTCAGGGGTACATGTGGAGGTTTGTTACATAGGTAAATATGTGTCATGGGGGTTTGTTGTACAGATTATTTCATCACCCAGGTATTCAGCCTAATACCCATTAGTTATTTTTCCTGATCTTCCAAACTGAATAATCTCAGACGACTTATATTGAAATCCATGAATTATTTCTTCTGCTTGCTCAAATCTACTGTTGAACCATTCTAGTGAATTTTGCATTTCATTTATTTTGGTTTTCAACTCCAGAATTTCTATTTCCTTTATTTTGAAAATTTCTCTCTCTTCATTGATATTTTCTATTTGGTGAGGCATTTTTATCTTTGTTTTCTTTAGTTCTTATTCTATGGTTTCCTTCAACTCTTTGAACATATTTAAATTTTAAATTTTTTATCTAGTAAGTCCAATCAATGTTCAGGCTTCCTCTATGACCATTTCTGCTGATTTCTCTTTTTCTGTGAATAGGCCATACTTTTTTGTTTCTTTGCATGCCTTATAAATTCTTGTTGAAAACTAGACATTTTGAATATTATAATGTGACAATTCTGTAAATCAGACTCTCCCCCTTCACTGAGGTTTGTTGCTACTGCTTGTTGTGAGTTGTTACTGTTTGCTTGTTTAGTGACATTTCTAAACTATTTTTATAAAGTCTGCCTTTGTGTGTGTATGTGTGGCTGCTGAAGTCTGTGTACTGTTAGCTTAGAGGTGACCTAGTGTTTTGACAGAGTTTTCTTAAACACTTGGGGCTAAAAAAAGAAAAAGAAAGAACAATAAATATTAATAAATACTCTCCCAGTCTTTTCAAACTGACTCGGTATTGGGACACTCCTTTAATATTTAGCCAGGCTGTTTACAACTCCACTTTAGCCTTCAGTTCCTGCGTGTGTGAAGCTTGAATGTCAGCCAGAGGTGACAGCTTAGGGTTTTCTCAGGCTTTTTCAGAACATACATCCAACTCTAAGCTTGTGCACATCCTTCTTGATTCCCTGTGTACACGGGAACTTTTTAAATCCTTTATTCTCCCATGTACTTCCTTTTCCAACCTTTTGCTTCCACTGCTTTTCAGCCTGAGTGTTGCTTGTCTGGTTGTTATCCCTTGCTCCTGGCTGCTGCGCTCAATACTTGCATCTTTTCAGCAAAAGCTTTCCAGGAAGCTGCCCTAGCCCTTGTAATGCTTCAAGTCAGATGAAATGAAGGCAAGCCCTGTTCCATTTGTGCAGGGAGCTACTTGACAGATCAAAATAGACAACCACAGTCCCTTGATAATAATGTCTGTACTGCTCCCTTTAAAACTAGCAACCTGAACCAGCAGTGTGGGCTGCTTGACCTCACCATCACCACTAACCTAACGATTGGAGAATGGTAGGCAGTTTAAGATGCCACGGTATCTTCTACTGCAAAACAGCAGCTTCTTTTATTACTACACCTATCACTCATTGTCATAAGTTTTTGACCGAATTCCAAAATTCTGTAGAAGTTGATTCTCACAGTTGTTGCCAGCTTATTGCTTTTGTGGATGAATAGAACCCTAGAGTTCCCACCTCCATCATTTTCAACTGAGCTTTACGTCTCCTTTTTTAGTAATCTTTATTATCATTATCCGCAAATGTGAACATACCAGCCTGTGTGTCCTTATTCTGTCTACATTCTTGCAAACAACTACATTTTGGCTACTTTAGGGGTTGGGGGCATACAGTTGGGAGGATGAAACTAGGAGGAGGCCCACACAGGCCCTGGAGGTAGGTTCACGGCCATTAGATAGACCATTCCATGAGCCCAGTTACCAAAGCATGGTCTATAGATAAGGGCACTGGCTCCAGGTGGGAACATTCCTTTGGCACTGTGAACTTCTTGATGGAATGGAAGGGAGAGGGTGGTCATTGGCAGATAATAAGGGCCTAAGTCTTGCCCAAGTCTAGGAGTGGGCTGGGAGGTTCACACTTGTGTCTGCAGGAACCCTCACAGTGTGGGAGGGAGTTGTGGTGAGAAGAGAAGGGGATGGGCCAATACCCCTGTGCTGCTGAGTTCCCTCTAGAGCTATGAGGAGTCTGAAAAGTCTCCTTTTGAACATGGCCTTCTAGGCTTTTATGAAGGTGTAATTCTCAATGCAGGAGAATGGAATATGTTTTATCTTAACAGTCTTTGAACTTGATTTATAATGTTCAAGTATTTAGACACATGGGGAGCCCATATTTGTGCTCTAGCACCAAGCACTGCCAGCATTAGAGGTGGGCTGTTGAAGGATGTCTGTCTTGGCCAGTCTAAAGCTTGAGGCTCTTGATCCCTTCTCTTTCTTGCTCAACTTCTTCACTAGGCATCGGGGACACCACGCTCTCTTGAGTTTACTCCAATCTCACTGGTAACTTCCCTCACTTTCTTTTGTGTATTCCTTTCCCCTTTCCTTACAAAATAACATTGGAGGGCTCTAGGGCTCAATCTGGGGTCCTCGTCTCTTTCTATCCATGCTTCTATTATTATATCTCCATCTCAGACTTCTCTTGTGAATTCAAACACTATGTATCCCCTGCCTGCTGAAGATTTTTACTTGGATGTCTTGACTTTCTCCATCAGACACCTGCTTCATCTTTCATTTACTCAGGCTTCAAATATTATCCTTGACTCATCTCCTACTCTTACATACCATATCCAGTTATTCAGGAAATTGTCTTGGCCATGCTCTGAAAATATTGTATCCTGAATCTGACCACTTCTCAAGACTCCCCCTGACTTTACTCAGTCGAGGCAACCATCATGGCTCATCTGATTGCTGCTAGAGCCGCTAGACTGAATTTCCAGGTTTCACCCTCGCTTGCTGCAGATTGTGTGGTTCTTGTAAAACTAAAGTCAGATCATGCCTCTCTGCTTCTCAAAAGTCTCCAGTCACTCCCCATTTCATTTTCAGTAAAAGCAAAAGACCTTCCAGAAGTCAAGTGGTGAGCACATAACTCAGTCGTGGCTGGGGACAACCAAGTATATGACAGTGATTCCAACTTTTGGAAAGATTGGTGCTCTTTGGTGCTGTACTTGGGCTGGGAGAGTGAAAGCCTGGATTGGGAAGACGCTGTTCAGCAGGTGGAGTGGGCTAGCCCAAGAGCAAAACACTGAGGAAAGGGGCTGAGAAATAGAGAGGCATCTTCTGGACTTCGTAGCTACACCATGAGCCAATATACATAACCTAGCTTGGCTTAAGGCAGATGGAGCTGTATTCTCTGTTTCCTGCAACCAGGAGTCTTAAGTATAGCAGAGGCGAAGGGAGAGGCAGAAATTGACATTCACAGAACATTTCCTTTTGGTCGGGCACCATGCTAGGTGAGTTACACTAATTACCTTATTATATTCAACTCTTTCTTTTCTTATTTGTTTACAATTTCAGTCAATTTCCCCTATCTATAATTATCTTTCAGTTCTTCTTTGGCACATGCTTTGAAACACCTGATTAAAACTCTTATTTTCATAATAATACATTCACTTTGCCTCCCATTAATATTTATGTAAATAGTTTCTCTATGTTAATTCCTAGTTGCTCATACATTCTTTTGTGTGTGTCTGTGAGAGTGTGTTTTTATTTATACTAGAAACTTTCTGGCAGCAAAGGCAACACTTTCTATTTCTTCTTTATCTCCTCTCAGCATCTAGTACCATTATTTGTTGTGCCCAAAGGACTTTCTAAAACATTATTTATAGTGGTTAAAAATATTATTTGCCACAGGGCACTACATTATTTATGGTGGCTTTAAAATAATTTATTTATAATGAGCCATCTAAAAAAGATTGTGCTTATTTTATACTTTCAGAAATTTAGACAAAAACATGTAAAGTGCTTCGACAGTGTGAGGTACATTATTAAATGTTCAATAAATGGTATTATTATTATTAAGAATTCTCCCACGTTAGCATATTCTGTCTTTTAATGCATAACTCTATCTTTGGATACTATCATTTATGTCCACATCTTACTCCCTTTGATAGACGACAAACCCCTTGATGCTGGATCACTGTGCACTGCCTATTTGTGCGAAAAAGTGTGGAAAAGTGGAAAGAACAGGAGTTTAGAATCAGACTGGACTGGATGAATCCTGAGTCTACCATAGTAGCTGGAAGATCACAGCTTGTTTATTTTATTACATGCTGAACTTCAGTTTGACCCTTCCGTAAAATGAATATTGGTCACCTAACTCTTAGAACACTCATGAACAAGAAATGAGGAATTTTAAATACATACTGCCTGATATATAGGTGGTAACTCAGCAGGTAACATTTCTTCTCCCACGGTTCTCTGCAATGTTTTGCCCAGTCCCGTAGTTTTCCCTCTCAATGAAGGCAGATTGAAAACACACTGGGCTTATTTATCCATCCCACTGGAGCAGGGGACGGTGGCTTCTTCATGCGTGTCACTAGTGCCCAGCATGGGGCCTGGCAGAGAGTAGAGGCTCTCTGATTGTTGCTGATCCAAACCTCTCACACACCTTATGTCTATCTTCACCTGAAAAACAGCCCTAGACCCAGCTGATGGGTTCATTCAGGTGCCATTGTGACTTTCACTTAAAATAAAGTCACAAATATACAGACAAGAGATGCACACATGGATTCTGGGGAAAATGAGGATTGTGAATCTTTAAATCTCTGAGTACTCTCTGGGTTCCATGACCATGTTTAAGCTAGTTTAAAAAAAGGGACCCAGTTGAGAGTATTGATTTGTCTTTGTGCTTACTGTGTTGCTTGGATATTGAGGAAATCTTACATTACACAATGTGCAAGTGAGCCTAATGCCTGGGGAAAGCTGGGGCTTGTGATCTTGTCCGTGCCAAGTGCAATCTAGGCTGACTTTGTCTCCATTGTTTCTCCATCGCCTCTCACTCCTCAAGAGTCACTCTTAGCAGACGTGGCAAACTGTGCCAAAGTATATGGGTGTACAAAGAGGTGGGGGGCAGGTGCTCTGTTTGGCATTGGAACCTGCCAAATCGACTACACTTCGCATTTCTGGCTCTTTCATCCACCCAGTTTCCAACTCCAGGTGCTCTGCAGGTTTGGGTTTTCATCGATGCCACATGTACATTGTTTTCTGAATTTCCATTGCAGCTACTTGCATATAAATTTTTTTGATCTCTATAAAATTGATTCCAGTGTTTAACACACATTTGTACCAATGATTGAAGTACTCTTCTCAGACTCTGTGACTGCATGACGTGAAGTTATTGTTTTTCTACCCTACCTCTAGATTCTAGAGTTTTAACTGATTATTCATTGTTGTGAACCACCCGAAGGTCATGCCATTTGTCCTCAAAATAAATCAAAGCTAGATCGATGGAGTTTTAATTTGAAGTTTAAAGAAGTTGCCCCAAGTCTTCACTCACAATATAAACATTTGAAGATCACATTTAACTTTTTAAAAGTATTTTTCCCTTTCCCACTTGAGCTGGTATAATTAACATAAGTTCCACTTGACAGGACAATTCACGTGTTTGCTTCCAGAATTACAAAGAAGATGTGAAAAAATTTGTCAAAGATGGCAAATGGAAAATATGCTGTTATGTCATGAGAGTTCAGTATATCTCAGTGTTGATTTAATAAGCATTGGGCTCCTATGGGGAAGGAAGCATTGTGTGAAAAATATGTAGTGTGCAATTAAGCTTTGTCTTCAAGGAATCTGTAATTAAGTACCTGATAGTGAGGAATAACTGGTGTGTAGAAAAAATTGTTAACAAGACCTGAAAGGCAAGTCAGTGTACTCTGCAGACTCAGCGGAGACAGCACTTTCAATTGTTCATGGGAGGCTTCCTGGAGGAAGTGTCACTTGAAATAGGAGTTTATTGTTTTCTCATCTCATCAGATGCTGATCAACTAGAAAGTGGTAGTGAGCTATTCTGAAATGATCCATTTCATACCAAGTAAACCTTATGCCAAATAATGTGTTGGAAAATAAATATATTTTGATATTTATTTATTTAACAAACATTAATTGAGCATCTACTGGGAGATACCAAGACAGACTTACTATCTGTTATTAATATGCTAATATTTATTGGCAGTAGCAGTCAAAAAAAGACGTCCGGGCGCGGTGGCTCACGCCTGTAATCCCAGCACTTTGGGAGGCTGAGGCAGGCGGATCATGAGGTCAGGAGATAGAGACCATCCTGACTAACACAGTGAAACCCCGTCTCTACTAAAAATACAAAAAATTAGCTGGGCATGGTGGCACATGCCTATAGTCCCAGCTACTCAAGAGGCTGAGGCAATCGAATTTCTTGAACCCGGGAGGCAGAGGTTGCAGTGAGCCGAGATTGGGCCACTGCACTTCAGCCTGGGCAACAGAGCAAGAGTCCATCTCAAAAAAAAAAAAAGTATATATATATCAAGTGATACAAGAGGTGAGTGTGTGATGAAAATGGTGTAGAAGGATGATAGAAGGCCAGTGATCTTGCCTCCCCCACTTCCTCTCTGGGAACGTACAGGGTTTGTTGTAGTCTGTCTCAAAACTTTGAAAACAAGTTTTCAAGAGTTAGAAAAGGATTGTTTGGTTTGCAGTTGCTGCTGTTTCCAAATGAAGGATGACTGTACCTCATTTCACATTAAAGTAGGGATGGTACTTGATTACCCTCTGATGTTTGGGGCCATGACATACAATTTTCTAGCTGTGGGGGTCTCTGCTGTCTAAATCAGACCTTGCATATTTGTACACAGGAGATCACCACAATAGTTTGTCTCACGGTCAAACACGTCACAGAAGTTTATTTCCCCTCAGATTTTTGGGAAACAGTCTCTAGTGCTATAATCCACTGTGTTCCTCTGTCCGTAATAGAATACAAGGATAGGGATACCTAATAAGAGCATCTGATGCAAGGAGTTATTTTTCATGAGCATAATGACTAATTACGTTAGAACCTCCAAGGATATTTTAACCCACACACTTTGGGTTTTCTGTCTTGGAAGACCTGGATGGTTATTGTCCCTGCTCCCTCCATGCTCATCCCCACACTTCCCACCCTGCTCCCTCCTCGGACTTCAGGCCGGGTTCTGTGACGGGAGGTCCTGCGGGGTGTAGAACAGGAGGAAGGGCGTGGAGTTGCTGTGTTGAATTCCTGATCCCTCTGTTTCTCCCTGCACAGTTGCTGTGGGGGAGAGGTGTGCCTATCTCAAAAGCTCCAGCCCCTGCTAGGGGCTTTCCAGACAGTCCTCCTCCTTCCCCCTGACCCCCTACTCCCCCTCCTTGCTCTGCCTGGGATATTCCACGATTCCTCGCTGATTCCCACATCCTGCTCACACCTTTGCAGTCTCTTTATATAACACTCCTCACATTACCCGGCTTGAGCGTGCCATCTGTTTCCCACCAGGACCCTGACTGATACACAGAAAACCTAGATTTGTGAGTTGAGCTACACATTTGTGCTAGAAATCAGAAATTTGTTTTGCTTTGATCCCTATAAGTCAGATGGGTTTCCACTCAGTATTCTCACACCTTTATATTTGTCCCAGAAACAAAGTTAAATGACTACTTAGGTATAGGAAAAGATGATCATTTTGTTTCAATTTAAAAAGCATTACCCTGTAATATGGAGTGAGGACCTATTTTTAGATGGCTGGGTGAGATGAGCTCAAACTCTATGCAACATGTTTGAGTAAGTTACATTAACAACACGTCAGAATAATATATTATCATGTTTTATTGGTTAGCAGTAGGTTTAGCTGGGAGAAACAAAAACTTAAAATACAGTGATTAATAAAGATAAAAAGGCATCTCTTACTCACACGAAGGTTAGAAAGTTGGCAGTTCAGGACAGTTACGGTAGCTTTACCCCACAAAGTCTTCAGGACACAGGCTCTTTACCATGTCTCCACCAGTGGGAAGGATAAAAGGCAAAGAAGAAGGCAATGGAGAAAGAAGAAGGAGATATTGTCAAGTGCTGCAACATGGATGAACCTGGAGGACTTCGTGATCTCCATATTTAACAAAAAACGAGCAAGGCATGGAAAGGCAAATACCATACAGTCTCACTCACATGTGGAATCCAGAAGTGCAGAGGAGCATGGTGGTGACCAGAGAATGGTTGGAAAGTGGCAGTTGGGTATGGGGGAGATGTTGGTCAAAGGGTACAAAACTTCAGCTAGAAGAAATCAGTTTGAGAGATATATTGTACAATATGGTATTGTAAATACATTGCATCCTTGGAAAATGCTAAGACAGTGTGTGTTGTGTTCCCAGAACACAAATGATAACTGTATCTAATAATGCATATGTTGATTAGCTAGATTTAGTCATTTCACAATGTATATATACTTCAAAACATCATGCTGCATGTGATAAACATATACAATTTTTTTTGAGGTGGAGTTTCGCATTTTTTTTGCGCAGGCTGAAGTGCAATGGCATGATCTCGGCTCACTGCAACCTTTGCCTTCCGGGTTCAAGCAATTCTTCTACCTCAGCCTCCCGAGTAGCTGGGATTACAGGCACACACCACCATGCCTAGATAATTTTGCATTTTGAGTAGATACGGGGTTTCACCATATTGGCCAGGCTGGTCTCGAACTCAGGTGATATGCCCGCCTTGGCTTCCCAAAGTGCTGGGATTACAGGCGTGAGCCACCGCGCCCAGCTGAAATATACACAATTTTATCTGTCAGTTAAACATTTTTTTAAAAAATAGAAGAAGACAGGACAGTGGTGGGGCATGTCTGCTGTTTTGAACCAAGATGTTCAGAAGCTGCTGATGCTTGGGCTTTCTCTTGTTCAAAGAAAAGCCTCATGGTCTCCCTTAGTTCCAATGAGGCTGAAAGATGCAGTCCTTATCTGAGGCATTCACTTGCCTTGCTCTTAACTGTAGAACTGAGAGAACTGGGGTTTGTAAATCATTTCTATAAAGGATCTGATATAAAATATTTTAGGTTTTCTGAGCCACATGTGATACTTATTTCTCCTCTTCTTTTCCTCTCCTTCTTTCATCTCTTCCTTCCCTTTCCTCCACACTTAAAAAATCTGAAAACCAGCTCATGAGCCACTCAAAACCAGGCTTTAGTCCACATCTGGCTCATGGACCATAGTTTGCCCACCTCAGTTTCTTCGTCTGTAAAATGAAAAAAAATAGTGGTACACATCTATATTTAAATATATATGGTCTTAATATATGTCTATATTAAGATTAAATCAGCTCATCTAAAGAAATTGGCTTAGTGCCTGGCACTCTGGAAACAGTCTGTGCTGCTGTGAGAAGGAAGTCTATGCACTGATCAAGTGCACAGGCTCAAAGCCAGAGGAGGTGGATTTGAATCCAGGCTCCACCATTTCCCCAGATGGGTTTCCCTGGGCAGTTTCTTTAACATCTCTGTGCCTCAGTTCCGTCATTTTTCTCTTTGGGTTGTTGTGGGAATTAATGCATAAAACTTCCTAGAATAGTGCCTGGGATACAGTAAGTAGTCATTAATGGCTAACTATTCATACCATACCCCGTGTTTTTATTTATGAATTTTAGAAAATATCTATTGGCTCACCAACAAGAAAAATGAGGAAAAATAACCTTTATTCTATCCCTCTCTCCTCTCTCTTCATCCCAATATTTGATCTATAAATATTTTTAGTTATTCTATTGATTACGTTGACATTGCCTATAATGTATTTGAACTGTTCTGGTCCATATCAATAACGCCATTTTCTATCAACACCCTGCTTTGTAAGACGAGTATAAGTACCTCTGCTGTTTCCTCTGTTTTCCTGTCTTCCATGTCCCACTTCTCATCAATTTATACTTTCAGAATTTTGAGGAATGTCTGCATTCCATCTTGTAGTCACAACCAAGCTTTTCCTGCTTTTACAGTAAAAGCTATTTATATTTTATGTCATTATAACCTTTCAGATTGACTATTTATATTATTTCTTACTTCTTACTAATTATTTTTTACTTACTATTTATGTCACCGTAACCTTACAAATAATGTTTTGTTCTAGACCAAGAGGCATTGTGCCAGGACTACATAGCTACCTTCGTGTGCCCAATGCTCTGACTGCTGGATCACTCTAGGGAGATTGTTTCCAGCATCAAGGTCAAATCAACTCTTTTATTACCCGCCTTTTATTTCTTCAAATGAAACCACAGTTTAAATTGCTTTTTTACTTAGACCATGGCTTTATTTATATTTTTTGGATTTTCCAAAATTTCTCTTTGCTTTCCCCTACTCTGGCCATTTCCTCCTTTCTCCCCCAGAGATTGTTCATCTCCCATTGTCTTTTCCTAAAATCATACCACTCATTCCATTTAGTCCTTCTCCATCTCTCCCCACCCTTGAAACCTTTCTATCCTCTTGAATCCACAGGTATCTGAAAATGTCTTTATTTTGATCTCACACTTGAAGTTTTGCTGGAGCTAACATTCCAGGTTAAAAAAAATTATTTTCCTTCAAAGCTTTTGACCTACTATTCTACTAACTTGTAGCAACAGTGTGGCTAGCGAGAAGGCTGATGCAGTTGTGTTTATCATTGCTTTACAGTTGGCTTTATTTTTCCTACTGGAGCTTGTGATGCTCTGACATGTGATGATAATGCATGTGGGTTGTCACATTGTTTATTTATTGAGCTGTCCACTAGGGGCCTTGTAGTCTGGAAATTCAACTCTTCTTTCACTATGGGAAATTCTTTTATGGTCGTTTCCTCCTTTCTACTTTCTCAGTTTTTCAAGGGATTTTTTCATTGCATATTGGAACTATTGGACTAGTCTCATCTTTTATCTCATATTCTTGGTCTTTTTGTCTTTTTATTTTACATAATATAAAATTTTCTTTTTTCTTGACTTTGTGTTTTAGGGCTTCTCTTCAAATTTTTATTTTGGCAATTCCATATTTAAATTTTAAGAGAGTCCCCTTATTTTCTGTTTAAAAATTTTACATATGGCCTTTTTCTCATTGTATGAATATAATATATCACCTACTGTTTTTAATTTTATTATTTGGGGTTTTTAGTTTTTCATTTTTATTATGTTCCCTGAATTTACTCTAATTCCTCTGGGGTCAGTTTTTCCATTGATATATTTGGTCTTTCTCTTTCTAGAGATTATTTTTTCATATAACTAATGATCTGTTTATGATTTCTTGGGTAGAAAGTATAACTTTGTTTTTATATATTTAAGATATTTTTGAAATTCTGTATCTCTCCTTTGAGTAGAAATTCTGGCTGAAGATTCTGGGCAGAGTAGAGAAGGCTTTAATCACTAGGAATCTTTACTTTCTAGTAAGCAGATAAGAAAAGAGTCAAGCCGAGGCCCTACCAAATGTCAGAATAAGAAGGCTTTTCCCTGGAGGTAGAAATGCATACATGAGATGTCTTGGAGCTTCCCAGACACTTAATGACAAGTCTTTAGAGGACAGCTGTCATGTTTTGCCTGCGTAGACATTCCAACCTCACATCCTCTATGGGTGTGGTTGGAAGAGCTGGGGTGGAGATGAAGGCAGCTGGGACGGCTGCAGGTTTACTTCTGCTTACACCATCCCCATCACTCTTAGACTCACTGGAGTTTGTCAGATACACTGGTATCATCTCTTCTGCAGCCTCTTAACAGAACATTCTGGGCCACAGCTTTCTCCCTGCATTTCATGCATCCATCCTCTCTCATCTGCTTTTCATTTTCTTGAAATGTGGTGAAGTCATCGTTCATTGCCAAGCCCTCTCCAGTTGTTGATGTGAGGTTCTTTCCTTTTTTTATCAGTTTTAACATTCATTTCTGTGGGGTATCAGGAAGGATAAGAGACAAATCTGGCTAATTTGTCATCTACATCCTTAAGTCTAGGTTTATCTTTTAAATTGAAAAGTAAGTGATATTGTTATGATGAGTACATCCTGGAGATCTAGTGTACAGCATGGTGGCTGTAGTAAATAATAATAAATACTTGAAAATGTTTTAAAAGAAAAAGAAAAGTGATATTTTTCCTAGTTTTGGTTTGTTTGGAAATTAAAGAATATGTTATAATTATATGTATTGAGAAAGCCTATCACATCAGCCAAGCACATAAACTTTGGAGTCAAAGTCACTTAAGCTCAAATTCAGTGACTGCCATATTGTAACATCTCAGGTTTCTTATTTATACAATGGGATTAACAATGATAATAATAATAACAATAATACATACCTTACAATCAAATAATAAAATAAAGTGCCAAACATGGTTATTGGCACATGGTAAAACTTGCAAAGTTATCAGCTTTATTATTATTAAAACTTTTTATAGTTAAATGTATATATTAACTACAAAATGTTAATAATCTCAGGTGATGTATCTATTTTGATATGTTACTGATTAAGATCCTCCCTCATTAGAAATGGCAGTTATTGGCCGGGCACAGTGGCTCATGTCTGGAATCCCAACACTTTGGGAGGCTGAGGCAGATGGATCACCTGAGGTCAGGGGTTCGTGACCAGCCTGGCCAACATGGTGAAATCTTGTCTCTATTAAAAATACGAAAACTAGTGGAGCAAGGTGGTGGGCCCCCGTAATCCCAGCTACTTGGGAGGCTGAGGCAGGAGAATGGCTTGAACCCAGGAGGTGGAGGTTGCAGTGAGCCGAGATCATGCCATTGCACTCTAGCCTGGGCAATAACAGTGAAACTCTGTTTCAAAAAAAAAAAAAAAGGCTATTATTGTAGGGGGCTTTAATCAGATTTAATGTATTTCATCAGGGATATAAGATACTTTCCAGGCTCCTGTTTAAACTATTCTAACATTTTTCTACATCTTAAAAAGTGGCAAGACTCTAATACGCTGTGTTAGTTTTGAAAAAAAATAAGGCTTCTTTTATAATATCTTGTTCTTTATTAATTGGCTGAACTACTTAGAACGCTTTGGGGGCACATTAAAATTCTACATAAAAGGAGTCTTAATAACTTTTTGATAATAACAAAAGTTCTGGCTAAATTTAAATTGATTTTGTACCTTAGTATTAATAGCTATACAGCTATTATATAGCTATTAAAGATGATACAGCTATTATAATTACAGGTATTATAATAAATGAGGGAATTATTTTATTGGTTAAACATTACATTATCATCTGCATAAAATGGTAATTTTTTGCTGCTTGAAAATACTTTATTAGCATAGCCATACTGTGTGTTTATGTTAGCTGAGAATACCTTCCCAATAGAGTATAACATTTCCTTTAAAATAGCAGGAAATGTTAATACTTTCCAGTGAAAAGATAAATAAGTACTTAAAATACCTTTAAAAGTATTTTAGGGATGTGTTGTCTGGGTTTGAAAAGAAATATTTTGCAAATCTGTAATTAAATAAGGTAATCCCATTATTCTACTTAACTTCTTAGCTTGCCGAATGGTATCTGTGTATCAGAAATTGTTGATTCATAGCGACCATTTTAATCCTGTGGTGATACTTTTAATTCACTTACAAATGACTCTCTGTGTGAAAGGTCATAGCTGCTCTGTCCTTTATGGTCAGCGATGGCTCCACTGCGTGTGAGGGATTTGGTTTCTGGCCACGGGTACTTTGCTCGGAGGACTAATGGAACTTTTATAAAGCCAGCATGGTCCCCACCGTTTGTTCTTAGGGGAGATTTTATAATCAAGCTTTAATGACAGAAATGTCTATGGTTGGTACATTCAAGGACATCGTTCCCAGCTCTGTGAGTAAAAGATATGATCACCTCATATAAAGTAGGAAGGGAGATGAGGAGCGTGAACCTGAACTGCGCATCTGGGAGCAGTTCAGACACGGTGCTCTGTGAAATACGGTAGGAAAACCCAACTCTCCTGAAGCTTTATTGTCTGGCGGGTTAGTAACGGCCTGGTTTATTTCCGCATGCAGGGCTTCACTTGCCCTCCTCGCCCCCACCTCTGCCCTGGCTAAAGAGCTTTACTTCCTTGAAAGCTCTTTCTGAACCCTCCAGTCCCTTGTTTATGATAGGCACCTCTTCCTCATCCTGCTGACAAACGCCGCACCTGCTTGCTTCGTCAGTTCAAGAGCTTCGGAGCTGTTGACATTTTGAGTCATTCTATTTTGATGACTGTAGGCAACGTATTTCCAGATTGATACCTCATCCATATGTCTCTCCCTCACACAAAAATGAAAATATACCTTGTTCTTTCGTTTTGCCATTCACTTTTATATGACACTTACAAAGGTCAACATCCAAAAAGAGTATTGCCTTGTGTAATATAGTTGTGCAGTGGTGATGGGGAAACATATCTTGTCTCGGGATTTTATAAAATGTTCTCAGGAGAGCAACAGTGAATTGAGGTGGATGAAACAGAGTCCTGGGTTCTATTGCCCTGCTACTCAAACTGCAGGCCCTGGACCAGCAGCTTCAACATCTTTTCACAGCCCATTAGAAATGCAGACTCTCAGGCACCACCCCAGATCTCCTGCATCAGAGTGCTTCTTGCAGGCCCCTGAGAGGTTTGTGTGCACGCTGAAATTTGAGATGTACTGCCCAGCTGGCTGACGCGCATAAGGTTGTTTCTAGAAATGTCACATCTGATGAAAGACTTTACAACATAATAAACTAACACTCATGTTCTCATCTCCATCGTGGTCTGGAACATCATAAACCATAATGTTTGTTGAATGAATAAACAAAAGACCTGGACTGCTCTTTAGCAACAGCTGTTGGTCTGCTAGATGGTCTTGTAATATTTTGGGGGTGAGAGTTATATGGAGTCACATATAAGATCTTAGAGTCTTTTTCCTTTTACTTTCTTTTGGCTTCATTTTTGTTCTGGATTCCTCCCATGAATATGATTTCTTTTTGTTTCTTTTTGGCTCTGAATACAACATATTTTTTTAATTGACAAGTAAAAATTGTACATATTTATGGTGTAAAACATGATGTTTTGATATGTGTATACATTGTGGAAGGGCTAAATCAAGCTATTTAGCATATGCATGACCTCACATATTTATCATTTGTTTTGTGGTGTGAACACTTAAAAGCTACTCTCTTAGGCACACTAAAAAGTAATCAGTATACTGTTATTAACTGCAGTTACTATGATGTGTAATAGATCTTTTGAATGTATTCCTTCTGTCTACTTGAAATTTTGTGTCCTTTGACCAACATCTCCCCAGTCCCTCCACCCCCCTAAATACAGCAGATTTCTATTTTCCTTAAATACAAGGAGGTGAGTGCTCTTTGGCAGCCCACAAGGGGATCCTGCCACACCAGCTGTCCCCTCCCCTGGGCCAGGCAGTGAGGAGCTGGGAGCCTAAGGGGCAGAGGCTGCTCTGTGTCCAACAGTACAGCTCTGGGAGCCACGGATCTTGGATGCAGAGCTGCAGCATTGAGTGGGAAGTGCAAGGAAAATCTCACTATTTTATCAAAGTGAATCTCAGAGAACACACACCAACTCTGTCTTACTTATAGCGAAATTCTGACCACAGAATTTTGGGGGATAATTTAAAAATCTGGACATATGTTGGAATATGATGTAAATTCTAACATCAGTTGAAGGACCCTTGTGATGACCTTGAGCCCTCCTGGATGCCCCAGGATAATCCCTTCGTCTGAAGGTCAGCTGATTAGCAGCCTTGATTCCCCTTTGCCATGCAAGGCAATGCAGTCTTCATTTCCGGGGATTAGGATGCAGACTTCTTTAGGAAGCTGTTACTCTGCTCAACACAAATAGATGTGCAGAAAAAGGTCTCCAAGCCTTAGCAAATTTTTAGACATTTTAGATTCTTTCCTTCAGTGTCTTAAGAAGTTGAACCTTATTTGCATGTATTTCAACTCAAAGTCAACCACATCATCCTGATGGAAGCCAGGTGGAAGACCTGTGTTTTATCTCTTTCTGCGTGTTTGATTTTGGGGTCTCCAAAGTGAAAAGCAAAAACAAAAACAAAAACGAAACACAAAACTTTAACTTTTTTAAGGAGAGTGGATGGCAGTTTATTTTGTGTGAACTAAAATGCCTAGGAAGCTGCATTTTCTCATGTGAACTACAGGGTGCAGTTTGATTGGGGGGTTGCAGTTAGAAGAGAATAGACTTTCCTAGTATTTAGCATGATTTAGGGTAACTGCCAATCTCATTCACTCCTGCATTTTTATGCTTTTGGCCGCAGAACTCCAGGAAATCTTTTCAGTTGTGCCCATTTTAAACTCAGGAAAGAGGCATAGAAACTCTAAGTTCTTTTGTGAAACATTTCTTGGAACTAGCCCTTCTCATTGTTGCTAAGGTTCATTGCAGGCACTTCGCAGTTTTTTGTTTCTCACTACACAATTAAGACAAGTTTGGTGACAACAGGGAGGTATATTTGAACTTTGGAAGTAGGTGGAGAACAAACAGCACTCCTGTTCCTTGTGTAGACAGCACTAGAGTGTGTCTTAAAGAAAGTGGGTCATGTTTTCTAGCAGTTTTGTGGGGTGAGTGGCAAGGGGACAGATAACAAAGTGAGTGGAGAATTTTTTATTTTTTATTTGAGAATGAGAGCAAATCATCTATCTTTTCTGCACTGAGGTACAAATGAAATCATACCCAGGTGATATCACAGGCCACTGACACATGATGGAAACATCGTGAGTAGACTTTTTGAAACATTAAAATGTGGCTCTTCTCCACTTTGTCCGTGTGGTCATACAGCCACATCTTGTCTCTGAGTTTCCTGCACTGGATCCAGGTCCACAGTAGGGGAGGACCAGAAGGAAGACTGAGTAGTTCTCTGTTTATTCATATGAGTCAGGAACAAATATAAGCTTCAGGGCACATCAAACATACACCAATGAAATGTGCCAGGTCTTAAAGAATTGTTGATCTGGTACTGATGGTAATACTTCTGTGCTTTAGCTTTATAAAGACTTTGAAAGAATTTCAGTGTTGGAATAATGCTGTAACTCTTTCTTAGAGTTGAGGCTCAGGGTCTGGCTGAATAGACACACCCTAGCTGTGTGCCAAAAGATGGCATTGAGCTCCAAAGCAAATTTGCATTATTAACTTGCCTTTGCTTTTAGTCAGTATATATATGAAGAAATAAGACTTTGAATCTAGGAAGCCCTACAGTCTTGTGTGTAACATAACCCAACTTCATGCTATTTAACACTTTACGGCAAAATTAATACGGGGTTAAAGGCAAAGCAATGTAACTTATGGAAAACAGCAGTGGTAAAACATTATTTGGCAAATTATTTAAAATGCTCCTAATGCCAATATCAAAGGGTGAGAAAACTTAATAGGCGTGGGAAGAGAAGAGCAATTAAAGGTGTCAAAAGATCCACAAAAATGAGTAACATCCAAATAACTAAAATAGAACTCAGAAAGAGGTGACACGGAAAAGGAGAGATGACAGCTCAGAGCAGTGGCCCCTGAGCACCCTTTGTGTGGCCGCGAGGAGTGGCCTTGGGCTGGCCCCAAGCCCAGCAGAGGGTGAAGCGATGGTGCTGAAGGAGTGAGCTCAGCCGTCTTTAGACCTCAGACCTCGGACCTCAGCCCAGTGCTTCGCCACTGTACACAGGGTAGAAGCGATCAGGCAAATCTGTGGAACTGGGGGCTCCTTAAAATTCAAAACTTGTATGGAGGCAGGATTCTGAGGTGGCCCGCAAGATCTGCGAACCCTGCTTACGTGCCCTGCAGGATCTGGAACTGTGAGCAGGACAGAGCTTACCTCCACGGTGAGGTTTTGTTGTGTGGTACAGTCGGTTTAGGAAGGGAGCTTATCCCCAGTGGCCTGACCGAATGTCCTGAGCCCTTGAGATCTGGGTCTAGAGGTTGGGAAGGAACATGTCAGAGAAGCCCAGTGGGAGAGGAGTTTGATGTGAGAGAGTTTTCTGTAGTTGACTTTGAGGATGGGGGTCCGCATGGTAAGGACTGAGAATGGCCTCTTGGTTCTCAGAGCAGCCTGGTGCCAACCAGCAAGAGAACAGGGACTCAGTCCTACAGCTACAGGAGTGAACCCTGCCACAGCCTGGATGGGCTTGGAAGAGGTTTCCAGCCCCAGATGACCACAGATCCTGCCAAAGCCTGGATTTTGGACTTCTGAAACCCTAAGCAGAGAACCCAGCCACTTTGCAAGTGAACTTCTGACTTAAAGAACTGTGAGCTACTTGGGAGGCTGAGGTGGGAGGATCGCTTGAGGCCCAAGTTTGAGATTAGTCTGGGCAACATAGTGAGACCCTGTCCCCCCTGCCCCACAAAAAATTTTAAAAATAACTGGCTGTGGTGGCTTGTGCCTGTAGTCTCAGCTATTCAGGAGACTTAGGTAGGAGGATTGACTGAGCTCAGAAGGTTGAGGCTGCAGTAAGCTGTGATTGGGCATTGCACTCTAGCCTGGGCGACAGAGCAAGACCTTATCTTTTTAAAAAAGAAAGAAAAACAGAAAAAAAAGAGGCCAGGTGTGGTGGCTCACACCTGTAATCCCAGCATTTTGGGAGGCCAAGGCGGGCAGATCACTTTAGTCCAGGAGTTTGAGACCAGCCTGGGCAACATGGCAAAACCCTGTCTCTACTAAAAATACAAAAATTAGCTGGGGGTGGTGGCCTGTGCCTGTGGTCCCAGCTACTCTGGAGATTGAGGTGGGAGGATCACCTGTGCCCAGGAGGTTGAGGCTGCAGTGAGCCGAGATGCACCAATCTACCTTGGATACTGAGGGATGACTGTAATTCCTATAATTCATAAAATATTTTAAATCAAAATTACAGATTTTAATTTTGTATTAGGAATCCCCAGAAGATATGCCATTAAAAACGATGTCTGGCCGGGCACGGTGGCTCGTGCCTGTAATCCCAGTACTTTGAGAGGCCGAGGTGGGCGGAGCACCTGAGGTCAGGAGTTCGAGACCAGCCTGGCCAACATGGTGAAACTCTATCTCTACTAAAGATACAAAATTAGACAGACATGGTGGCACATACCTGTAATCCCAGCTACTCAGGAGGCTGAGGCAGGATAAGTGCTTGTACCCAGGAGATGGAGGTTGCAGTGAGCCGAGAACATGCCATTGCACTCCAGCCTAGGCGACAAAAGTGACACTCTGTCTCAAAAATAAATAAATAAATAAATAAAATTTAAAAGGAAGTCCTTGAAATAGATGTAGCCATATTCCCTACATAAAGATGCCATCTAATTCATCCTGACATTCTTAACCTGGTAGATATTGTCACCAAATATAAAGGGTACGGACTATAGTTTTAGGTCAATTTGACTTTAAAACTTGGGAAACAGAAGGAAAACCTGTTAGGCTGTAGCTAGTTACAGTTGTTCACACAGCCATTCTTCATGACCACTGCCAAGTGAAGAAAGGTTTTGTACACCCACTGCATCTGAGGCTGCGGTGCCCTGCGATGCAGCTTACTGAGGGCTTTGATGTAGGTAGAGAAGCTTTGGTATCCCTGAGAAATGCCAACTCTATCAGCAATAAAGGCAGTTGATGGCTTAGCCCGAATAAATTAGTTCCAAGAGAGCATGTGATACATCTTTCTGGGTTTAGCCCCACACCCTCACACTGCTCATCAGAGGTATTTCCCTAACACACATGGGAGAGGCTAAGTAATTGAACCATCAGTGAATGGAGCTATATAGATATATCACCTATCTGAGTCCTTCGAGCCAATAGTGGAATAGTTTTCTTTTAAACCCCGTTCAGAGTGACTTTGGCTCATTTCTTCTTTTCACTCGTCCAGGGTGGAAAGATAGAGAGTACTTGCAGTTTCCACTCACTAGTAGACAGGCATAATAATAATCAAAGAACATGAAACTGAAGCCAAAACCTTTGCCAGACGAAGAGAAACAAATTGCACCGAAAAATCATCCCAGACTTCCTGGCGGTTGCAGTGGCAGCTCTTGTTATTGTATTTCTCAGCCCCATCTTTCTGTTTTTCTTATGGCAAATGTCACATTGTTGACTTTCCATCGTGTAATGTCAAAAAGAATGATCATTAAGCAACCTTTTGAAAAAACAAACATCTTTACTTGGTCTGTGAAAGATCTGGAATAAAGAAATTTCTGAAAATGTTTTCTGCATATTTCAATGGAGTGGGCACTTAAAAAGGCGATGTTATTCTGAAAGCACTAGCTGATTGTTAGAAACTAGTTGCATTACTTTGTGTCAAAATCATACACAATGAAGGTAGATGGTTTTCCTATTATTTTAAGGGTAGAAAAAATATTTTATGAATGACTAAGGATTGTGACAGAAACTACAGAAGGGGCATGGTAGGGGTCACTCTGAGCCTCAGGGCTTACAACACCTGCCTACGTACACCACCTTGGAGTTTCAGAAAGTGTGGTCTTTTTTAAAAAAATTAATTGATTATATTTCCTTAACAAACACAAGCGTGGCTCCTTGCCCAATTCCAATGTTTATATATTTTCTTTCATAATAAATATGCATGTATCACTGACAAGCTAGGAAGCAAGATGTCACTAGGTCTACCTGCTTCCCATCTCACCCAACCTTACTTGGGAATAGAGGAAACCTATGGGAAGGCTTTTCCCAATTTCCTCCTTCTCCAGTTAATACTGGTGCCATTGCTTTTATGCAGCTAGCTATGCTCATCTTTCCTTTCTTCCCGACTGTGGGAGAGAGAAAATGTAGACCTGGCTCTGTGAATTTTCTTGTATTTTCACCTAAATAATCCAAGATGCAGGCTGGTGTGGTGGCTCACACCTGTAATCCCAGCACTTTGAGAGGCCAAGGTGGGCAGATCACTTGATGCCAGGAATTTGAGACCAGCCTGGTCAACATAGTGAAACCCCATCTGTACTGCAAATAGAAAAAATTAGCCGGGTGTGGTGGTGCGCACCTGTAATTCCACCTACCTGGGAGGCTGAGGCAGGAGAATCTCTTGAACCCAGGAGGCGGAGGTTGCAGTGAGCCAAGATCACGGCACTTCCCTCCAGCCTGGGCAACAGAGGGAGACTCTGTCTCAAAAATAACAATTAATAATAATAATAATCCAAGAAGCAGTGGGGACATCGATGAAGAATCCCATCCAATGCATTTCTGTTTACTAGTGCCTCTTGAGATAGGAGTTAACTAGGTGAAGAGGGCTTGAAGGAGTATTCTCTGGGAAGAATAGACAAGATGGGCTGCAGGGAAGGGGAGATAATGGGACAAGAGGGGAGAGAGATGGGGGCCACAGAGGCTGACCTTGTAGGCCATGTGGAGATTATTGCTTCTATTCTAACAGCACTGGGAGGCCTCTGAAGTGTGTAATCAGAGGGTGAAGGGAGGTGCTTACAGAGGACACCTTGTTGGCTGCAGTATGGAGAATGAATTAAAGGAGGGAACAGAGAGGATATCCAATCAGGAGGATATTCCAAGGTCCCAAGGTTCCAAGGTTCCAAGGCAAGAGGTTGAGCATCCCTAATGCAAAAATCTGAAATCTGAAATGCTCCAAAATCCAAAACTTTTTGAGTGCTGACATGACACCACAGGTAGAAAATTTCAAACGTAAGTACTTAATACAAACTTTAATTCATGTGCAAAATTACCAAAAATATTGTGTAAGATCAACTTCAGGCTATGTGAATAAAGCGTATATGAAATATATATGAAATCCATGCTTTGATTTTTGTCTCATCCCCAAGATAGCTTATTATGTATATGCAAAATGTTCCAAAATACTAAAGTATCTGAAATTTGAAACTTTTCTAGTCCCAACCATTTTGGATAAGGAATAATTCACCTGTATTCCCTTGGGTTTGGGAGGAGGTGGAACAGAGAGGATTGGTGGTGGATCGTCTGAGGCAGGCGAGAGGGAGGGAGATGTCAAGGAAGATTCCTGGATCTTGGGGTGGTTATGCTATTCTCGGGAACCTAGAACCTTGGAAAAGAATATTTACTTATTTAAAATTTTACTTTGTTTCAGATAGAGAGCCTGCATTCTATTTTGGATGTATTAAGTTTAGGGTTCATTTTAGAAAATCAAGAAATATCTGAAGTTGTAAGATAGCTGATTTCTCTATTACCTGGTGGGAAAAAAATAAGAAAATAAGGTAAAATTCTAGAAATAAAATTCTATAGTGTTAAGGCAAAAATCAGAGAAATTTCCAATTCAATTTTCAAGATACTCTTTCACATACTGTAATTTTGTTATTTTTCCAACAAATTATGGCAACATTTGCATTTTCATGATGACTTTTGAGACAAGAAAAGGGACGGTGGTGACAGAAGATGGGTGGAGCAAGCTTGGAGGTAGCTCTGCGGGTCGGCATGCGGGAATGGGCAGTTGGTGAAGGGTTCCTTCTGAGTCATTGGATTTGCTGAAAGAAATGAGCAATGTGGAGCAGGTGAGCTGGTTCGATCCAGTCCTTGGAACCATAACAGGCAATGGAGAGAAAATACAGAGGTAGCTTTAAGGAAAACTTTTTTTTTTCACAGTTCCCTTTGCAAGGCATACCATTTAGCTTGATTTTTGGGCAGAGAGACACAAAAAACCCCATAGTCCCTCTTAAACCTCAATCCTTGGAAACATAATTTATCAGATCCTTAAAATGAGGCAAATATTTTCCTACAAGAATGTCCTGTAGACCACAAAAGGGAAACTAAATAAAAGTTCAGTATCTGTCTAGTTATCCTTGTATACATTTAAATTTTCTAGTGGTATCATTGCATGATCCAGATTTCTACAAGGAAGAGTGATCTTCCTATGGAAATTTCAAAGGTGAGTTACACATGTGGGTGCTTTCCTTTTCAGCCAAAACACATAATAGTAAGAACAATTGTAAATCAGGTGAAATAATTTTCTTCCTTCCCATTTTAAACCATACTATCAAGGGAGAATTAGGAAACAGAATTTGCCAAATGTGACATTTTTTAGTGAAAATTTGTTTATTTATGTCTTTATTAAATTAGAGAACGAAGGCAAATAGAGATAAGCTAAATATTGTTGGCTAAATTGTAGAAGAAAGATTCAAATTATTTCAACTAAATAGGGATTCTGTGGCATCAAATATCCTGCAGAGAATATAAAACAAAGGTTTAAATGTACAGCATGTGTCTGTTCTCAGGGCCATCAAACTGCATTTTCATCACCTTGTCTGAGAGAGCAAAGGGCCTCTCCTGCGATATCTGAGTGCTGCCCTGTAGCTGACAAGTGTCTCTCCTGGGATAGGGCTGACCCACTCCCCCAGAACAATTCTGTTTCACAGAAGTGGAGCCCCTTGGCTTTTCTGAGACTTTGCAGAAACTTGTCTATTTCTTCTGATAAAAGCAATAAACTTGTGCAATTATTAATACTCAATACATGTGCAAGTGAGATATTCTATTTGGCGTGGCCCAGTTTCAGTAGCAAGAGAGTCATACTTTCCTGGGACTGAAAGATTCACATATTGTACACAATAGTTTTTAATGAAAGTAGGCACAATTTCAAAGTTTATCAAATATAAATAAAGAACTAGAAAAGTATGTTCCTCTTTTTCTTTTCTGGAACTTGTTTTTCTTATTTTCGGGTTTCTTTTATCTCCTCCCTGGCTTCGCCCCCACCCCAGTTTTCTTTCTCTGACTTTACTTTGGCATTGCCTTTTTCTATCATTTGCTCCTTTCAAGAATCCTATTGTTCTCAGAGTTCTTTCTTCTTCTTCACAACATTTTTTTCTGTTTCCTTTCAACTGAAACTACAACCTATTGATTCAGCCCACTGGCTTCCTAGGTAAGAAAATGTGTCTGACTCATTGGCTAAATATAGGTGCCCCTGCTGAGCTGGTTGCTTTCTTTAAAGAATTCTCAGTGGTGTTCTCTCAGCTGCTTGTCTTTTCTATTTCACCTCTGTTTTTTTTTTAATAGAAAATGTTATGCAGGTCTTATTTAGTAGAATGATTTGTTATAGAAGAAACTGCAGAAAACTTTCCCTTGAGAAACATTTAGGATAACCTAGTTGAAGAATTTCCTCTTTAATACCTCAAATATGTATCTCACTTTACAGCTCATCAGTGGCTCAAAGCAAAGTTGAGTCTCTCCTCTGGCCCAAGAAGGTGGACATCAGCTTGATGGATGAGAACTTAGGCTCTAGAGTCTGACAGACTTGGGTCTGAATCCCACCTCCGTTCATGTTGTTCTATGTTTGGGGCAAATGATTCAGCCTTCCCAAGAGCCAGTATGCTCAGCTGCAAAATGGAGATAATAATAAGGTCCTCCAGGGTTGTTGAATGATTAGTTCTTTGTGCCTTGTGCATAGGCAGGACCCACTTGATATATATATATAGTTTGTTTGTTTTTTGACAGAGTCTTGCTCTGTTGTCCAGGCTGGAATGCAGTGGCACAATCTCGGCTCACTGCAACCTCCACCTCCCAGGTTCAAGCGATTCTCCTGCCTCAGCCTCCTGAGTAGCTGGGATTACAGGCACGTACCACCATGCCTGTCTAATTTTTGTATTTTTAGTAAAGATGGGATATCACCATGTTGGTCAGGCTGGTCTCGAATTCCTGACCTCGTGAACCCCCTACCTTGGCTTCCCAAAATGCTGGGATTATAGGCTTGAGCCACCGTGCCCAGCCTGCATTTTAGTTAAAAAAAAAAAAAAAAAAAAAAAAAAAGGCTACATTAGATGCTCTTGGGAAAGTAGAAGTACTATCTTTAACATGCCTTCTATAGCAATAAGAATGAATGAGTTCTAGGTCCAAGTGAATATGCTTCCATCATAAAAGAATTCTCTTCTCTTAAATTGAATGTGTAAAGAAACACTGAGCAAGGTTTAGGCACTTCAAGATATTTCTTAGAGAAAATGTTGTGATCATAGTTCTTAGAAATGCTAAAAAAGAAAAACATGCATCAATACAGCACAAGTGGGACCATGCTCAAAAATTAAGATCCATCAATCAAATATTTCTACCCTATTACAAATATTATTTATCCAAAATAGTAATTTGATTTTAATTACTGTTTAGGTTGTTTAGTATAATATTTAATATATAACTGGTAACAATGAGAGGTTGTACTTATAATGGCAAATGTAACTCATTTGGTTATATTTATTTATATATTTGTTTTATACATGTGTATATACATACACACTCACATAAATACATATTTGTTTTATATGTGTATATATACATATACACTCAAATAAATATATATTTACATATACTTTTTCACACAGAATTATTTGACAAAATTGCTTGACTTTTATGAAATAATTCTGTGATGATGGCGGAATGTGAGAAGAGGAGTCCTTCATTCTCTCCCCCAAAACCCCAAAGCATTTACTGAGTGCTTGCTAAATGGGAAGATTTGGCTCCAATTATCAATTATTATAGGTAATTGAAATGACACCTTAAGCCAGCCATTCATCTACTACATAAAATCATGATCCCCAAACTGGTATTTCCCAGTGGGGCTTTGCACTTTGATATGCACACGTGTCCCCCATGAAGGATCTGTTTAAAAAGAGAAAAGGATTGCAACAATGTGTGATAGTTCACTTCTTCATTCATTCAGTCATTACATTTACTCTGTGACTGTGATTTTTCAGCCATTTTGCTAGTTTTTACACATGCAAATGTTAATGTCCTACCTAAAGCTGTGTCTTGCCTGAGCTTTCTCCCTCTTCGTTTCTCATTGCAGAGACGGGCTGGGTATGTCAAGTCTTGGTTACTTGTGTATGTGTGCATAGGCCCATACAATGCTCTGGAAATGACCTCTTAAAAAATAAATTTTGTATTCACATGGACCTTAAGATAATTTAGGAGATATATGTGTGTGCATAGATATATGCATATATTAATACATGTATATATTATATAACAAATATTATTCATAAATACTGATAAACATATATTATATGTGAATAAATATATAAAGGATATGAACACATATTTGTTTATATCTATATCACAGCTTCAAGTGGAGGTGGGTTGACAAGATGTACAGTGTGCTAATTGAACCTACCTCTTCCAGGCGAAGGTGTGGCTCCTCAGATGGCTTGGCAAACAAGAGGTTAAGGGAGGGGGAGAAACAGACAAAGTCAATAAAGTCAGTTAATTGCAGGAAGCAGTTGCACAGCAACTGCAGCCAGGGAAACTGTTCTCTAGGAGCAGCCAATCACACAGGGACCCAGTTCACCAGGAAGTGCTTGCCTCCGCCTGCCCCTTCCCCTGTGCCTTGGCTCTCCTGTGTCTGTCTGTTTCTCCATCTCTCTGTCTCTGTGGCTCTCTTTTTCTGTGCCTCTTAGGCCCTCCCTCTTGGTCTCTGCTTCTTTGCCTTTTTTGTCTATGGGCTCGCTAAGATGTACACACGTGGTTTATAGAGGCAGACAAGGAGCCCATTTCTAGCTTGTCCCCTTCAGTTCTTTGCCCATTGCCCAGATACAGTGTTCACATAAGGTAAAGGCAGGCTGTGCACTTCCTGCCCACGCCATCACCTGCCAGGTGAGCACAGGGCATGCCCAGAGCCGATCATCTCCACATGTTGGATGTGACGTCATAATGCGTGGAAGCTGTACTGTATCAGCATGAAATCCAACCTAGCCATCAAAGTAACGTGACTTATGATAGAGAATGCCCTGGATGCCATATATTCTACCAAAAGTTTCCTGGGCCCACCATTTATTTTTCCTTTATCCCCTATAATGAATTTTAGATTAGCTACTCTTTGAAAAGGGACATTTGCTATCAGAGTTCTGGTTAGGCTTTTAATTTTTATGAAAGAGGTGTATTGGCCTACAGCCTAGAAGACTCTTATTATTTTTTGTCTCTCAAAGCTGGGACTGGCAGGAGATTTCCCAGTATTAATTAATTAACGCCAGGCTCTTTTGGCAAAATGCCTTGAAAGGGATGGCCTGTCCTGAGTGACCCTCTCATGTACTTTATGCCAGTGATCATTAAACTCGCAAAATTGTCTCACCTGGTTCCTCAGGACATTAAATGAAGATAAGAATAATAAACTCTCATATTAACATAAAGGAAATATTAGTCTACTAGACACATAAAGAAAACGGTGTAAAATTCCTTCTGCATCCTAGGGCAAACGAATAACTTAAGATCATTTTTAATGTTTTTTGCCCACGGTTCAATAAGAGTCCTGAGATATTCAGGGCTCTATCACACTCAGTCATTTATAAAACATGTAAACATGCAAGACAAAGGGCCTTTGGAGCCCACCGTGGCACTCCATAGCACAACAGAAACATTCACTAGCCAACCCGCTATTAGCTAGGAAAACAGATGGCTGATCCTTTTGGATACAGAGAAGGGGAAGTAGTGATATTTTGCAAACTTTTTAACCTTCTGGAGAAGCACTGATAGAAATTGGGTTTGGGTTCAACCTTTCCTGGTTTCTTTCTTTTCTTTTTTCTTTTCTTTCATTTTTTTTTTTTTTTAGACAGAGCCTCGCTCTGTGGCCCAGGCTGGAGTGCAGATGCAGTGGCGCAATCTCGGCTCACTGCAACCTCTGCCTCCCGGGTTCAAGCAATTCTCCTGCCTCAGCCTCCTGAGTAGCTAGGATTACAGGCACCAACCACAATGCCTGGGTAATTTTTGTATTTTTAGTAGAGACCGGGTTTCGCCATGTTGGCCATGCTGGTCTTGAACTCCTGACCTCAGTTGATCCACCTGCCTCGGTCTCCCAAAGTGCTAGGATTACAAGCATGAGCCACCATGCCTGGCCTCCTGGTTTCTTTAGGGACTTCAGGATTTCACAAACAAGGGACGTGTTCAGAGAGGATCCTGTGCTGTCATGAACGTGCAGTTTGGGATCCGCTGGAGGCTGTCTCCATGAAGCCTGCACTCACAGGAAATAAGAAGTCTCCCAACACCTGTAACTCAAAGGGCAGTGCCAGCCTTTTTTTTTTTTTTTTTTTTTACCATTTCTCCACGCATGGAAACACACACACAGAAACACACACACACACACACATAAGTACATACATAGGAATACACACTCAGAAACACACAGAAAAACAGATGCAGAAACACAAACACAAACACACACAAGTAGACACACACAGTATTCCTCTGAAAAGATTCTCCTGTTTTTTAGTCATTGGAATATGCTGGGTGAGAGAAAGCAGAATTAATACCAAATTTTAAAAGGAACTGAAATAAATGAATCATCAGGGCACAAAAGGTGATGTTAGAGAACCAAGGAAATACGGCTGAGGAAAGTTGTGTTTTATGAATCAGTCACATTACCAAGTTTTAATGTGAATTATTTGAGGGCTGGGGGAGAGCCAGCACCCCCAATAGATGTGATACATCCCTCCCCCAGCAGACAGAAACTTCCCCTGTTTATCAGCAGTGGGCCTGGCACACTTTCATCCACATGTAGTCCACTTACCGAAAAATGCTGGTATTTTTTTATTGGAAAAAATAAACTGTAAATTATCTCTCAAAGGCTTGCATCTTTATGATAATTTTCTAAATTATTATCAGTTTTCCAAATATATGAAGTCCTACGTGCCTAGGATAATGCTGTATATGGTAGGCTGGAGATCTCAGTGCTAGTGAGCACATAATGTGAGGTGCTGCTTAACCAGACCTGGGTGATGGAGGGAGCTTATGTTGTCATTAAAATGTCTTTAAGAGTTTTGTAAATCCTGGAAGTGTGAACACCATGTGCTAAATTGTGGATGTGAATCATGGTTCACATCCATGTTTTCATTTCTCAATAACAGTCAATAAATGCTAGTTATTATTATTATCACCATCATTATTAACAGATGGAGTGGAAAGGTATATCAGAGAGCAAACCTGTGTTGAGCCACTACTGTGTCTAAGCCTCGTGGCCATATGATAAGGTCTCTTAGTCCTACTAATGTCATTTTACATATAACAAGTTATGGCCAAGACCACCCTGTTAATAAGTTCTCATTCTGGTCCTATTACTCTAGGCTGCTCATGATTGAATAGCTTAGGAGGCAGGAAAACTATTGAGGCTTAATTAGTACAGGATTTGCACTTCCCTTGTGTGATTCAAACTTAATCACAAACCAAAACTAGGATGAATACTCAGAGATAGCTGTCTTCCCTGGGGCTATTCTCTCACTCTGCTAAGGCTATATAGGATGCACATTAGGCTTTGTTTCTTGAGTTAAGATTATTCTCCTGTTCCTGAAGGAAAACATTCCTCCTCCCATTTTCCAGATGGGATATCAGCACACGTAGCCATCTCAGCTATAAAGACAATTGCAAGAATAAGATCTCTGAACATGAATTAATGATCATGGCTGAATCTCCTATGAGTTTTCCTATGGAAGCATTTCAGGAGCCTGAATTACAGCTAAAATGGAGTGGCTTTTTGTGTGCCGTGTAAGAGGGAGGTATTGCATTGAAGCAAGTGTTGGCTCAACTTCATAATGAGAAACCTGGATACTGATGGGGTTTAGCTTTGATTGGATTCTGGAACTTACTGCACTCAGCTGGGTGTAGTCCAGCAACTGGGTGGCACTGGCAGAGGGAGGCCTGCTTCTGCAACAATTACTGGTCAATTGCAAGTGATTATAATGGCACCGTGTCTAAAACAATATGGAGAAAAAATGCCTGGAAAACATAAAACAGTGGTGCTCTACCACAGAATGAGCAAGTTGCTGAGAATATCAGAGTAACCAGAGATGTTGGAAATTCAAGTTGCTACTCTAGATCACAGGACAATGGTGCCCTTTTAAAAAATCTCCTTGGTATATTTTCAACTACGTCCTTCATCACAGGTAGTCAGAATAAGACGCAGTGGGTTCTATACAGACTCTCTCTTGGTGAGTTGAGACGGCTGGACAGAATTCAAGAAAGAGCAGGGCTAACCAGTCTTGCCACATGAATTCATCCAATAAATAAGAAGAACCGAGAAAAATGCCTTACTGCATCTAACTTCACTTCTACCAAAAGAGACATCCCATTGGTATGGGAGAATGCAGATTCCAAGAGATGACTATATCTGGAAAACGTTGTGGAGATCCTTGTGAGTACATGACCAGTAGGTAATTGCTCTGATATTTGCAGACAGTGTAGAAGAATTATCACTTTTGCTTTTACATCCTTCATTGGTTGTGAGTAATTTGGCTACAGGAGGTTGCAAGCAACTGTGGACCAAGTAACAACAAAACCAAGCTTAAATGAAGGCTGTGGGGCTCCCTCTCCAGTGGCACCTTGAGAGAGTGGGCATTCTCCCTTGAACACTGCCTCTCTGGCTCCCCAGAAACACTACTTGGAGTTGGCCTGTGCTAGTGGACTCTTTGCAGGCTGTCAATTGGCTGCTGCCAGCCCTGTGGTGGTTTCCTCACTCCTGTGAGAAGCTGTGACATATTCATTCTTGGCAGTCACCATCTCAGGCGTTAAATCACTGTCCTCAAATTTCCAGAGTTCTGACACATATAATGGGCTTGGTAGGGGACCTGCAATAATTCTTTTTCAGTATTTATGAAATCATGCGCTCCCTATGGCTTCTGGGCCTTTCAGCTGCCTTTCAGATATCCCTCCTATAAATTTTCCATGATTATCACTTTCTAGCTTTGAAATATACATTTTATGCATCGTTATGGGGATACAGGAGGCACCATTGACTTTGCCTTCTGTTGTGGATTTGTAATATGCCTATAGCCTCACCTGCCTAAATATATAGTTCACTTGTGGCCATTTTAATATAGAATGAGCTTCATTACTATGCATCTTTCATTTCTGCAAATCTGAGTCCTGTGGTTCTCCCCAATCATGTAAATCTTCACACACTAAACCAAAGGTCACACCAATAAACATTTCCTACGTGGTGGCGCCTAATGTTGCCAGAAAAGTCTTGCTTTTAGCATCCTGTGCCTTTATCTATGGTAAATTCTCTCATTCCCAGTTCTTGTGAACTCCCTCTGTCCTCCCCTTCCCCACTGCTGCAGGCCAAATCCCACTGTCACCATTGTGGAAATGAGACTCCGTGGTAAGATTGAGGCTTGCCAATCAAATTTTAGTCTCATTTTTTTTGAATTTATGCTCCACTGTTAGAAATATAAGCAGTTGAGAATGTGTCTTGTGTTTGGAGGCAGAAGGCTTTTTAAATTTTTCTCTATGCTTTGTATTTTTCTACCTATAACTTCTAGCTAACTATGCATGAGGGTCTGAAGTCAGGCTAGGACTCAACCAAAGGTTTTATGACACAATGACTAGGTATTCTCTACCGCATCTCAGAAGCAGCTTACAGCTGATATCCTAATACATTGAAAATGAACACTTGGGAGAAATGAACAGTTTGTTGGGACTTCCAACAAATGGGTATCATATGGCTAGCTCCCAGTTGTCCGCATTTATTTATAAAGTTGAGTGGCTTATGTGATCTTTTTTCTTTAGATCCTCCTGAGTGAGGATGGGTAATAGCTGAAAAAGAGTAGCACAGAGTCCGGTTTGGAAAGAGTCTGGGCAAAAATTCCTAGCTGGAAATAGGGAAATTTTAAAAACATAGAATTTTATATTTGAATTTTAAGATACTGAAGATCAAAAAGTCACTCTAAGTATAAAACACAGAGGAATTATTCTGTTTTCATTTTACCTTTTTTTAATTACATTGTTATTAATTCATTAGTATGGTGTAATAATAATTATAACAATGCATAGATACCTTGTTCTAATTAAGCTTTCAGGGTGCATAATGATTATAGGGAATATGTCATTCTTAGATATGGTAATACCAAAAATTGACCATTCTTAGATTACCTCCAGTAGAAACATATGAACTTCTGTTCTGTTGTAAGCAATATGGATTCAGGCATTTCCAGATTCCTTAATAGGGAATAATTAATTCATTTTCAAATGATCTCTTCGGGTCTTACCTATTTGTATAAATGGGGCTGTCATTTTCACAGGTACCCAGAATTGGAACTACATCAAATTAGTCATTAAGCATTTCAATGATTTCCTTTGTCATATTTTTCTTTTCCCCCCTCTCTACAGTATATTCACTCCCTCATCAGCAGCTCCACCATTGTGATTACCTTCTCCTTGTTTCCCTCCCTCTCTCCCTGTTTCTTTGACTCACAATTTGCTCAGAATGTTGCAGATTGGTTAATTTTCACAAGGTGACATTTGATTTTGCAGCTATTATCTTTAAAACCTCTATTGATCCTTCATTGCTGAAAAATTAATTCCTCCGTCCTTATAGACTAGTATTAAGACATTTTTCAAATGTCCAACTTATTTTTCCAAACTTATTTCCCAGTGGGGTTCCACAAGGGGTCTTGATTGGCTGTTTGGATCAACATGTCCGGGCGTTAAGTCCAGCTTTGATTTTATTATTTAGAGCAAGCTATATAATTGCTATAGTCACTGCCATAAAAATAGAACTTCACTCTGATACAGATTAAATGAGGTAATGAATATCAGATCATTTTTCTATGCCCAGTATAATCACTAAAAATGTTAATTATTTTTTCCTGTCTTAAAGGACATTGATAATATGTACCTTATAAAGTTGCTACAAAGAGTAATTGAAATGGTTTTCTGTAAAGCACATAGTATGCTACCCGGCATAGAGTAAGCACTCAGAAATGGTACAATCATAGCTCCTGCAGTCAGTGCTCATCACTAGTTCCCATTGCCGTGCATCTGCCTACATGGTTCCTTCCACCTGGAGAGCCTTGTCTTTTTGCTATAGTCCATCCTTCAAAGTACCTTTCTAGGCCCCTCCTCTGTGAAACCTTACCTGTCCATAGCATTCCTTTAGTCCCCAGAACTCTTATGACCCATGCTACACACTTGAGACCTCTTATCTGGTCATTCTCTCTATATGTCTATTCATTCATTTATCCATCCATCCATCCATCCATCCATCCATCATCTATCAACCCGTAATTGACTGCTAGTGAGACTTTTCTTATTGTCTTGGAATTAAGGACAGTAACAAACCTGAGGCCCAAAGGCCCTAAAGATCCCAAAGGGCCTCATGCCACCTCTCCCCAGAGCTTCATGAGAGGAACCAGCTCAGAAGGGACCCAAACGCCAACCACCACCATCCTTATTCCCAACTCTCCAGGGACCCATTGTTTGTGACAGAGTCTGGGGAACATTCTCTGCCCATAGCCAAGGAACAAGGGTTGAGCTTCAAGCTGTGAAGCCTGGAGGGCAGATGAAGTTCCCTGTCATGGTTGGACATGTGCCCCAGTGGTAAGGGGCATGAGTCCCCTTACATGTTGGAGCTGCTCTTCAGGTTACCAAAACCTTAGACAGCTGGCTGCAATTAGGGGAACAAAGAGTGCCTTGGATCTTTCCCATTACAAAGGTCATACTTGCCCATCTCTGTGTTATTCTCTGTTTGGAAAAGTGAGAAGAGCGAGCACTGAAGACAGGCCAGAAGTGGAGGGGTGTGGGAGCAAACCATACACTGCCACCCGACCCAACCTCCCCCTCGCCCAGAGTCTCTGAGCTATGGATTGATCTAGAAGCTCAGAGACTGATGAGAGGCAGAGGGTTTTGGATTTAAATTTAAACAAGACCAAGTCGGAAATACTCAAAAGAGACCCTGTTGGTACCTGAGCTTGACTACAGAGTTACTCGTTCCTCTCCAGTTCTCACTGTGGCACTAAACACCATCTCCAGCAGGAAAAACAGGACTGCTGTAGCCCAGCAGGAGAAGGGAAGCTTTAAGAAGAGAGGTATTTGAGGTTTACATCACAGCACGCTGGACACCACAATAAACCAGAAATGCTAGACAGATCTTTCTCCTTTGTGACAATGTTAGCTGCCTCCTTCAAGGAGGATGTAGTGCTTCTTAATTCCTTAAAGTCCCTGCATGGTGGCTGTTAAACATATTTTGATGGTGTCACATGTATTTTAAATTAAATCTTTCACTGAACCTCAAATATAAGCAGATCAAATGGAACATCTGTGGCTAAAATACGGGTGGGAGTCAAGAGCTCTAGCCTCTTGGCCTCTCCTGGTTTTATGTGATTTTTAAAAAATTCATAATTCTAGACATGTTGCTTTCATGTCTAGAGCCCAGCTCTTTCCCTCGACTCACAGAGTTCCTGAACATAGCCATTATGTAGAATGGGACCCGATTTCTTGGCCCAGGGCTCCTCCAAGGAGCTAGGTCCAAGGAAACCCGTTTGACTCCTACTGCTCTGGAGCCCTGAAGCCATGCCCAGTGAGAAATCAGTGCTCAGTGAAGGGCTATCACTAGATGGATGAGGGATAGCAAGTTGCTGATTCCTTTGGTGGTGATAGTGGATGCAATATTTTCAAAGTGTTCAATAACACACCAAATCATCAATGATAGCTATCGGATTATTTTAAAGTGAACTCTTGAATGTGGTATTTTCTTTGCCTGGGATTATGACTTCACTGTGGATATTGTTTAGTTTTTAACCAAAATGAGTTGGATGACAAAGGAAGTACTGTATTCTTTGGATGTTGAAACAATTAGTGCTTTATTTTATGTACTCTACTGGAAAGAAATGCCTTCAGGTGAAGGAGCAAGGCACAGCTTCATGATCACACTGAACTCTGTCTCTCTGGACCAGCAGGACAAATAATTCATCCTTAGAGATGAGACAAAGGGTTGAGTGATATTTTATTGAAAAGAGTGTGTCAGGAAATAACCACATTATGTATAACTTATTCTGTGTTATATAATTCAAGTAGTTATTTGATTAAAGTTGTTCCGATGTAAACAAGTTGATCAGATATCATTGTCACAATTTTTATAATTTTATTTTTATTCATTGTACGTATGATAAACAACAGCCAGTGATAGTATTCATGAAAACTGCCCTTTGTTGCAAGTTCAGAAATTCAGTCTGAACTAGCTTAAGTAGATAAAGGGAAGGAGAGATCTACTAGAAAAGTATTTGACTATCTCACAAGACAGCCAGCCTGTGGAAAAAATGAGAATTGTAGGAAAAACTGAAGAAAGGAACTCATGGGTTGCCAAGAATCCTCTCCCTCCTCCTTGCCTTCCATACCAGCTTCATGCTTCTCTCTCGTTACAGAATATTTTTCCAAAAATTTCAAAGAACCCTAACTGACCCAACTTGTTAGAAGCCCACTTCCAACTCAATCAACAGTGCCAAGAAGGCAGCATTGTATTTTACAGAATGGTTGCTCCCACAGTCACCATATAGATGGGAAGGAAGGCAGGATGCTGGGAACAAAAGCAATATGTCTAGTTTAATAACTTAAAAATATGGCTTTGCTCTAATTATTTAGGAGGTGATAGAGATGTTCTATTTAGTGCGTAAAGACTTAGAAACAAAGCACCTCTAGGCTGTATTTAATGGTAATTCTAATGACATCTTTTGAGTGGCAAGGCATCAGGATGAGGACCTACTTTCACTGTATAGATCTCTGCAAGGAATTTTAAAAAACATACTTAAAATACATTAAATCCTTTTCTGACTTAATTACTTAAAAACTTTATTTGTTTGCCACTGTTTTTTACAGGCATTGTGAAACTCATAAATGACCTAGTTGGTGTTTGTATTAGCATCACTCTGTGATACTAGGAATATGAAAATAAGCTCAGTGCTTACCAGGAGGCAACGGGCTGTTCTCCTTTCACAGCTGTTTGCAGCTAATTTCCATCCACATCAGCCAAAAGCAACAAAATAAACAAAATAACAAAAACGTTGTGTCAGTTGTTTGCACTTCGTGGCCATTGTCTTGATTATCATTTAAATAGTGATTGATTAAAATTGATCCTTTAGAAAATAGATCCTTTAAAAATGCTTCCTGGTCATTGTCAAAGTACTTCACATTGACAGAAAAGTGTAGATGACACTAGAGCTAACAGTTAATAGCACCACCCAGATATAAGAAGTATTATCATGTTGCCAAATTTCTTTAGATCTTATTTCCTTAAGAAATTGAATGGTCATCCTAGGCCCAGGTTCCTCTGTGCTCCTCCCTGGCCACGCCCACTTGTCCCCTCCAAAAGGTAGCCTCACCCTGAGATTGGAGTGTCTCTTCCTGTCCAGGTGTTTATATTTTCTGCACACATGCATATAGGCATAAACAATACACAGCCCTGCTTTGGTGTGACTGAAAATCTGTGACTTTGGTGACATGCTAAAAGGATCCTTCTGCAGCTTAACATTTATTTCTTCACTCCATATTATGTTTACTGAATGTAAACATTTTAAAACATGATGTCAAAGGTAAGTTAGCCAAATATTTTAACTACATTTCATGGTATGAATCTACCCCACTATATCCCTATTGATGAGCATTTCTTAATTTTCACTGACATGAACAATGCAGCGTGAGCATCCTTGTGGATATCCTCATACACAGTCTAAAGTTTCTCTAGGCTGCATCTCCTGTGGCTGAATGGCTGGGTCATAAGGCAGATGCATCCTTAACTTTTCTAGGTGTTACCAAATTGTTTCAATATTGTCTTAATTTACAGTAGTGCCTGAGCTGCTTTGTTCTGCATCCTCACCAGATTGGTTATTGTGATACTTTTGAATGTTTGCTGATCTGATAGTATCTCACGGTAGTTTCAGTTAGCACTTCCCTGATTATTGGTGAAATTGAGAATTTTTGTTTTCAGGATTTGTGTGTCCCAGTAAGTTGACTGCGAATAGACTTGTCTCACCCTTTTCGAAGTTAGGTTGTATGTGTGTGTTTATTAATTTACATGAATTCTTTATAAATCCTGAAAAAGAATTCCTTGTGAATTACATGTTTTACATGGATCTTCTCCCAATATGCAGCTTAAGTTTCTATTTTTAAATTCAATTTTATTTATTTGTGATAAAAAAAACAATAGTATGAACATTTACACAGTCTCCTTTCCATGTCTGCCCTCCAGCCCTGTGGGTTTCCTCCACAGAGGCTACCTAGAAGTACAGTTTATTAAATATCCTCCCTAAAACATTCCTTGGCATACAAAAATATATACACACGTATATACATATATGTAATTCTTTCTTGTTTACATAAATTATAGCAAACCACACAAATGTTTCTGTACTTTGTACTTTTACTTAACACTGTATCTTTAAGGAAAATGTTTACATACTACATATATAGAGAGAGATTTTAAAATATAGGCCCAAATTTTCTTGACATTCCTCTCATTGAGCGGTAGAGAGTTTCTGTCTCCTCCTCTTGAATCTGGGATTGCTGTCTTTGTTTCAACCAGAAAGTATGGCTGTAGTGATGTGATGTGACTTTCAAGACCTGGTCAGAAAAGGCTATCCAGCTTCCACCTGGTCCTCTTGGAATACTCACTCTTTGCGGAGGCCAGTTGCCATGGAAGAAGTCTGCCTATTCTGAGACCACCATGTTGGAGAAGGCACATGCAGGCGCTCTGCTAAGATCTTCAGAGGATTGCCAGCCATGCAAGTCCAGCCTGGTTGAACCTTCAGATGAGGTTGCCCCAGTTCACATCTGACCAGAAGCAAACAAGCAACCTCAACCAAGAATCACCCAGCTGAGCCCTTCCTGAATTCCTGTCTCACAAAATTATGAACCAAATAAAATATTTGTTGTTTTATAATACTAAACTTGTGGGGTACTTTGCTACACAGCACTAGTAACTAAAGAATTACTATAGTGCAAAAAAGGGTTTATGGTAAAAGAAAATTGTTAAAAACTATAAAGGAAGATATTTCATAATGATAAACTAAAAAAGAGAAACATATTGTAGATGCATATTTATGCATCAAAAATGAAGGTCTGGAACATGGAAAGAAGAAATGGAAAAAGCTCTAAGAAGAAATCAATGAATGCACAATCATAAAAGAACACAACAGGCATTTCTCAGATAATAACAGATCTAGTAGACAAAAACCTATAATGATTTAGAGAATTTGAATGGCATGGTTAATTAATACATACATACATACACACAGAAATGCTTCGTATTGAACGAAAGCAAATGCATTTTCTTTCAAACATACCTGAAATCGACAAAAATGGATCATATTCTCCTGAACTGAAAGTTTCCACAAATAAAAAAAATTACAGGCCACTTTCGCCAATATTTTTTGTTTGTTTGTTTTCTGAATAGTGTCCTTAAAAATATATTTTTTTAAATTTCTAACTTTTATTTTAAGTTCAGGGGTACATGTGCAGAATGTGTCAGCTTGTTACATAAGTAAACATGTGCCATGGTGGGTTTGCTGCACAGATCATCCCATCATCCAGGTATTAAGCCCAGCATCCACTAGCTATTCTTCCCGATCCTCTCCCTCTTCCCACCCCCCAACCTCCAGCAGGCCCCAGTGTATGTTGTTGTCCTACTCCCCTATGTGTCCATGTGTTCTCATAATTTAGCTCCCACTTATAAGTGAGAATATGCAGTATTTGGTTTTCTGTTCCTGTGTTAGTTTGCTAAGGGTAATCCATCCATGTCCCTGCAAAGGATACGATCTTGTTCCTTTTTATGGCTGCATAGTATTCCATGGTGTATATGTAACACATTTTCTTACCCAGTATATGTACACATTTTCTTATCCTAAATGCCCATCTTGTCATTGATGGGCATTTAGGTTGATTCCATGTCTTTGCTGTTGTGAATAGTGCTGCAATGAACATACGTGTGCATGTGTCTTTATAACAGAACAATTTATATTCATTTGGGTATATACACAGTAATGGGATTGCTGGGTTGAATGGTATTTCTGCCTCTAGGTCTTTGAGGAATTGCCACTGTCTTCCGCAATGGTTGAACCAATTTACACTCCCACCAATGGTGTAAAAGCATTCCTTTTTCTCCACAACGTTGCCAGCATCTGCTGTTTTTTGACTTTTTAATAACAGCCATTCTCACTGGTGTAAGATGATATCTCATTGTGGTTTTGATTTGTATTTCTCTAATGATTGGTGATCTTGGGCTTTTTTTCATGTTTGTTGGCTGCATGTATGTATTCTTTTGAGAAGTGTCTGTTCGTGTCCTTTGCCCACTTTTTAATGGGGTTGTTTGTTTTTTTCTTGTAAGTTTGTTTTTGTTTTTTCTTGTAAATTTAAGTTCCTTATAGATGCTGGGTATTAGACTTTGTCAGATGCATAGATTGCAACAATTTTCTCCCATTCTGTAGGTTGTGCGTTTACTCTGTTGATAGTTTCTTTTGCTGTGCAGAAGCTCTTCAGTTTAACTAGATCCCATTTATCAATTTTTGCTTTTGTTACAATTGTTTTTGGCATCTTCCTTATGAAATCTTTGCCTGTGCCTATGTTCTGAATGGTATTTCCTAGGTTTTCTTCTATTACCAATAATTAATGTGAATTTAGAAATGTAAAATAAAAATGTGGCCAAATATTCCACGTAATATTTCTAAGTAAATTTTACCATGAGAAGAGTCAAACAGACATGGTAAACTATTTAAAATGAAAAATAATGAATAATCCGTGTGTTCAGCTTTGTAGAATATCATGAAATTAGAATGCAAAAGGAGAAATTTATAGCCCTAAATGAATGTATTAGACAGAAAGTTGAAACACAAACAAACTGCATTTTAAGAACTTTTATTGTACAAATGAAATAGCTAGATAATTCCAGAGAAAGTGGGAGAAATAGTAGATAAACACACCATGATGGATAGGGAGAAACAGTCAGGTCCAGCAATATAATAATTTCCTACGGCTGATTTAACAAATTACCACAAGCTGGGTGGCTTAAAACAACAGAAATGTGTCCTCTTACAGTTCTGGAAACTAGAAATCTGAAATCAAGGTGTTGGCAGGGCCATGCTCCCTCCCAAGGTTCTAGGGTGGATCTTTGTTTGTTCCAGCTTCTGGTGGTTCCAGGTGTCCCTTGACTTGTGGCAGCTTCACTCCAAACTCTGCTTCACCTTCATTCACACAGCCTTTCCCTTTGTGTCTGTGTCTTCTCTTCTGTCTCTTGTAAGGACACATTAATGGATTTAGGGCCTACCTGGGTAATCCAGGATGATCTCATCAAGATTTCTAAATTAATCACTTCTGTAAAGACTCTTTTCAAATAAGGTCACAGGTTCTGGGGATTAGAACATGAATACATCTTTTTTGAGATGACCATTCAAACCACTACAGGTGATAAAGTCAAAAGACGGTTTTGAAAAAAAATCAAAATACTAACAAAGCTCGCTACGTGAGGTTAGTTGAAGTTTGAATTAGAGAGAATAATAAACATCTATAAAGTTTAAGACTCATGATAAACATTGTGAATTGGGTAGAGACGAAGGCTTCTTTAAGATAAAGGACATGTTCCCGAATTCCTGATAAGGGCGATACTTTAGAAAAATTCCCTTTGAAGCCAGGCATGGTCATTCTCACTACTACTTTCATGCATGGTTCTGGAGGTCCTTGCTAATACGGTAAAATAAGAAGTTTAAAGATGTAACATATTCAAGAGAAGTATATACCATACAGCACATGACCACTGAGCTAGAAAGTCAAATAGAACCAAGTGACAAATGCTAAGAAGCAGACATTAACAATGCAAAAAATTATTAGCTTCTCTATACATAGGTGATAGTGACTTAGAAAATGTAATGTGAGGATGGGGAGACTACATTCAAAATAGTAAAAGTAAGCCTAAAATGTCTACAATAACACCCAACCAAAATAACCATCATCCTTATGGATAAAACTATAAAAAAGTAATGAAGTTCATAAAATAAAACTTGAATGTGGAGTTGTCTGGTGTTCATGGGAAGACTCGATATTATAAAACTGTAAATTCTACACAAATTATAAAAAGTTCTGCAAAAATTATAAAGTTTGCTAATGTCACAGGTAGATGAGTGTCTGTACACAGCACTCTCATTGCTGCTGGGGGAGCCCCTACCAGCACAGGCGCTGGGTGGCATTTTGATGGTAACTATTAAAATTTAAAATATGTAAATCCTATTGCCTGGAAATTCTACTTGGTCATAGTTGCTCTCAAGAAATATTTGCATAAAGGGAGGCACATTCAATGATGTTATGACATTCTCAGTGGCCATGATTATGGGATAACTTAATAAACCTTGGTATATTCACACTGTGAGATTCTAATTAGAAATTTTAATTTGACCTGTGTTATCTAATATGTATATGTCACATCAGTGAAACATTTAAGTTGTAGGATATGCACAATTGATACCTTTCACCTAAAAATACAAAACACCACAGTAATTTTAATGGGTCCATTTATGTGTATATAAATAAGTAGAGAAGATTCCAGAAGACTGTACATTAGACTTCTCATAGTGATTATGTTTCAGGGTGATGTCAAATGTTAGTATAATCTGTAATAATTTTCATTTTCACGAGGAGGCTCTTTTCTTGTTTGACTTGAGTACTTTAAAAATAGCAGAAGAAAGAGCAAATAATAGGGAGGTATATAATCAAGAAAACATGGGAAAGATGGTTAAGTTTCTAATTTAAATTTGCTTGACAGCGATATAGCTAAGTTGCAGTTATTCATAACATACACTTTCTTTAACAAACATTCACCAGCACTACTCTATTCTGAGTACTGTTTTAGGTATTTGGTATCAGGAACAAAATAGGTAAAAGGTTAGAAGCTTCCTCCTCTAATGGAACCTAAATTTTTGTGGAAGATGGCTGACAATGCAATAATAGTAAGTAAATTAAAGAGAATACAGAAGATAATAAGTACTATAGACGAAAAAACAAACAAGCCAACAGGTTAAGGTGGATAAGTGGGGCTACAATTTTCAATAGAAATATACATGTTGGCCTCCTGGAAGGGACATCTGAGCAAAGGTTTGGTGGGGTGGAACGGGCCATGTGGATCTGCTGCCTTGGTGATGTCACTCACCTCCCAAGGTTGATGGGTCAATGAGGGGCTGTTATATATGCTTAATTAAAAATGCATTCTTTACAATGAAGCCTCTTAATAAATAGCCTCTTCTATTTTATACCACATCAGAAAAGAGGATCACCATGGAAATATGGCAAAGCCTTGTTGAATTTCCTTACTGAATAGAGTCAGTTTTGTTTCTATATGAGGATGGAAATGGGATATAATTAAATCAACACTACTTTAATTGTTTTAGCTTATTTTACTTCTGGATAAGCAATGTAGAATCAGAGCATTGGCCATATACGAAAGAGGAAATCTGATGTCTCTTCAAGATTGAGCCTCCCTGCCAGCATTTCAGTTTTATGAAGAGTGACTTGAAGCCACACTATCTCCAGTGGGGGCCAGGGTTCATGCCCTTTCTCCTGGCCCTCTCTGTCCACTGTTCTTCAGAAAGTGAGGTCTGAACCTCTTAGGCCCCAGCTGCTTTAGAATCGAGGCTGGCTGGCTATGTCAGGGCAGGAGTCTCTCCATGGAGTGATTAATGGCTGTGCCAATCCCTGCTGCCCCAGGGATCTGGAGGGAGGACAAGGCAGTCTCACAATGGGTGGGTAAGAGGGAAGATGCCAGTGGGCACAGAGGAGGCTCTGGTTGGGGCCAGGGAGGGTTCTAGGGGAAGATGGGCCTGAAGAATGATGGAGGGATGGAGGCCGTGGTTGGTTGGGTTGTTGGACAGCCTAAGTTCGCAGGCATTTTCAGTACCCTGGAAAAGGGGCTGTCCGCAAAAAGGAGAGGAGAAAGCTGGGCTATAAGTTGTGATTCACACAGGATCATAACCTGAAGCAGAACCAGCTGTTAATCTGGTCTACTCTGGAGTTAGCACTAGTTAAGCAGAGTTTAAGGCCAGTGCCTTTGATGACCGTCAAGGGGACAGGTACAGTAATGTCTTCAGGAAACAGAGGCAGTGAGACACCTCAGCTGTTACATGCCCTATAGTAGGGGCAGATAATTCCTAGCAGATTCAAGGGGTCCATTAAATGGGCCTGTTGGCTCCATTAAAGGATGTCATATTCTCCAGATCTGTATCCCCACCCAACCAGCGGCACACAGTCCTGTGTCCGTGGCCTGGAGGCAATGCCATGCCATGGCCACTTTCTGGAGCAGGTCCTCAGTTAGGAGTGTTGGAGGTTTCCTGGGAGTTAAGGCCAAGGAAAGACAAAAGGGCGAGCAAGTGGGACAGGGCAGGAGAGCCTCAGATCACCATGCAGCTCTCAGGCCCCATTTTGGGCAGGAATGGTGGGCCCTGCCACCCCTGTAGTGCTGTTATGGCCTTGGCTCGAGAGCTGCTCTGGGTCCTGAAGGTAGGCCCAGTGGAGCCATCAGCTGACTGCTGATGGCTCCCGTGGCTGAATGGAAGCTCTTTCATTGTGGCCACCACTCCCACGTCAAGGGTCTTCACTTTTCCTTCCATGTTTGGGGAGCAGCACCTCTGGGATCCCAGTGGCCTCTCTCTCTGGGCAGAAGTTGCCAGGACTGAGCTTGTGGGAGGAATCACAGCTCCCATTGCTGCTGGTGGCCTGGGGATAGCAACGATCCCTTCTAAATTCCTCTGAGCCTCAGCCATTGCCTCTGCTGGTCTCAGTGCTTACCCAATAATGTGACCCAAGCTCTCCATCTTAAGGTGTCTGGGGCCTGGTAACCACACACTTCTCAGGCAAGGGTGGCTGCACTGTATTTGTCTCTTCACAGCCAAGGGGTGCCCAGATAGACAGAATCCTGCACGTATTCCTTCCTACCTCAAGTATAAAATAATCCTGCCATAATTGAGCTTCTTTTACCTCTTTGGGAGACACTGTCTAGAGGCACTCAGAATGGCCCAGCATTGGACATACTGTCGTAGGCTTTCCTATAATACAGCCTCTAACAAAACTAGGCTGTCCCAAACCCTGGTAATAGAGTTGTTTACTGTAATATCAAGACATTTGGGGAAACACCAAAATCTGCATGCGGTGTGTACCCAGGCACATTTTGAGGGCTTCTTGCTGTGAGACCTGAAGTTCTTATGAGGTTGTCTAGAAGGAAAAAAACATGCTAGCAGGGCTTGCGGTGGTGCCATGTGTGCTGAATGTGTTTATGGCAGGATCAAGCATGTGTTCCTTATCAGGGAGCAGAAAATCATGAAAGAGTTCAAGGTACAAGCACAGAGTCAGAATGCTAAATTTAAAAATGAAGTGTTTTGAGCAGTAACAATTAAAAGGCTAAAACAAAATGAAACAAAAAGAATCCTGCCACAATTTCTTAAAGCGCTTGGGCTCGTTCTTCCATGGAGCGGGGAGGAAGGGGTTATTCAGCTGGACACCACACAACCATAGGTGCAAGCTGAGAGAGGGGCCTGGGATCACATGGCTTTGGGCTACCTGCTCATGCAGCTTACCTGTGCCCTCAGGTCTCATTCAGGGTCAATCTTCAAGGACCTAGTTCAGGATGGGCTATTTAGGACACATAGATACTTGGCGTCCTGTGGTACCAAACATGCATAAAGTTCTCAGTTGTGGATAGCATGCCCTTGCTCTAGAACCCCAGGGGCTGGCATTGTTTCCTGCCCTGGAGCTTGACACAAATGCTACACTGTGTCTTTTTTTCATCACTGACCCCTCCAACATCATAGGGTCTATAATTCAGGTGGCCAAGGCAGCAAAGCAGCTGGCCCTGCAGAGCTGTGTTTTTCTCCAGGTCCACTCAAGCTAACTGCTTTCTTGTGGCCAAGCATTTGGGCTGGAGCAGCACTAAATGAATACTGCTGTGCACTCCATTTTCCTGGTCTTTTTTTCTGATTGGGATAGAGAAGAATGCACTCACTGCATCAATATCACGTGGCTGATGCTATATTGATCTGCTCTAGCAAAGATACTATATCTGACCATTCTCCTAGGATCCGTCTGGTTTCAGGAGGATCCATTCTGGTGAATGAATCGATATGATAGGGAACACCGTGCTGCATCCTTGAGACCATCAAGAATGGCATTAATCTCTGCCGCCTCTCTTCTCCATGTGAGATTGTTTTTTGATTTATCGTAGTTGAGGTAGTGGAGGGGGGTCAGTTATAGAAATTCCTTTGAAAGCATGTGGCATTATGAAGGCATTAACTACTGGAGGCAGCCTGTTAACAGCCCTCCTTGCAACAGAGTAAAGGGCAAGTGCTTCCCTGAAGGGTCATGGGTGCCGCCTCTCCACATCTGGACCCTGACCTTGAGAAGTAGATCGATCATTTGAGAACCCTAGTAAATTGGATATAGATAGAATAAGGGCTTGAGGGAGAAAGATGTCCAGGCCTGTTTCAGCAACTGTCTATCTGTCTGATTTGTGTAAGTTATCAAATATCTCTCCATTCATTTCCTGAATAATAAACATGGAATAATAACCCATAACATACCTCATGAGGTCTTATGAGAGGTTAATGCAAAGGTGTATATGAACAGGCTGTGTTTAAATAGCAATAAGCACATAGACAAGATATTATTTCTGCAAGCTTGTTTTTTACCCAGTTACACAATGCCAACATTGTCCAGTGGTTTCATATTTCTAAAGATTGTGCTAAGTGCCTGATATGGTTTGGCTGTGTCTCCACCCAAATCTCATGTTGAATTGTAATCCCCATAATCCCCTAATCCCCACATGTCGAGGGAGGAACCTGGTGGGTGGAGATTGAATCATGGGGGTGTTTCTCCCATGGTGTTCTCATGATAGTGAGTGAGTTATCACAAGATCTGATGGTCTTATATATATTTGACAGTTCTTCCTTCACATGCTCACACTCTGTCTCTCCTGCCACCATATAAGACGTGCTTGCTTTCCCTTCTGCCATGATTGTAAGTTTCCTGAGGCTTCTCCAGCCATGCAGAACTGTGAGTCGATTAATCCTCTTCTTTTTTTTTTTTTGAGACGGAGTCTCGCTCTGTCGCCCAGGCTGGACTGCAGTCGTGCAATCTCGGCTCACTACAAGCTCCGCTTCCCGGGTTCACGCCATTCTCCCGCCTCAGCCTCCCGAGAAGCTGGGACTACAGGCGCCCGCCACTGCGCCCAGCTAATTTTTTGTATTTTTAGTAGAGACGGGGTTTCACCATGGTCTCGATCTCCTGACCTCGTGATCCGCCCTCCTCAGCCTCCCAAAGTGCTGGGATTACAGGCGTGAGCCACCGTGCCCGGCTAATCCTCTTTTTTAAAATAAATTATCCAGTCTCTGGTAGTATCATTATAGCAGTATGAAAACGGACTAATACAATGCCTTCAATGAAGCCTTAGAAATGGGATCATTAGATGATTTTTTGATGAGACAATAGAACCGTAGAGGGGGAAGTCTCATAGTCAGGAAGGGAGGGGCCAGTATGGAAAATACTCCTTGACAGGGGTCTTAGTAGCTGCTAGGAGCAAAGACAACATTAGGCTTTAGGTTGCAGCAACATTAAAGCCGTAAAGGCTTTTAAAGTTCGGGGGAGATAACATAACAAAAGAGACTGTTAAAGATGCCCTTCAATGTCCAGCTCAGCCTGGTCCTCACTGCTGAGCCCCGCAGGAATGTCCAGTTGCCCGCAAGGTAGCCCCTGAGGGTTGGGCGAGGATTTCAAATAGAACATGTCCAGGAAAGAATGCTGACAACGGACCCCTTCCCTATCTGCTTCTTCCCCCGCCGTCACTACTCACCTGTTTGCTCTGGAGAGGATCTTGGAGTTTTCTGTCTTTAGTTCATTTCCGTGTCCAATCCATTGAGAGGTGTGATGCGAGCTCTAGAATATATCTTGAAGCTGACCACTTGTCCCTGTGCTCACTGCACTACCTCAGTCTGTGGCATTCCTGGTGACTGCTGCCACAGCTTCCCAGTGGCACCCAGCCCGCCTGCCCATTCTCCGCAGAGCAGTTGGGGCCTTTGAAAGTGTGGCGTGGGTCTCATCAGTCACCTGCTCATAGCTCCCAAGACTCCCTGCTGCACGTTGAATGAAAATCAAGCTCCTTATCATAGCCTAAGACACCCACCTCTCTCTGGTTAAACTGGAGGCCGCAACAAGAAACAGAGAGGAAGAGAAGGTTGGGAACAGTAGACTGCAACCATATTGCAGTAGCCCCGGAATAGGAGCCATTCATGATCACTAGAGTACAAAATGCAAAAAAAAAAAAATGAGTAGACTTTTAAAAATTCCCTCTATTTTTCCCTTAAATTTCTTTGTTCAGCATTTTTTTCTTTCAAAATGAAGCCCAGAATAACACAAACAACTCCTGTCCATCTTGCCTGCATGCAATTTAGATATAATTCTAATTCAAAAACACAATCAAAACTATGTCACAGACACAAGGGCTTATAGTGGAAATATTGAGCAACCTTCAATTAAGGGGAATAAAAGACATAATAGTTATGCAGTGCTCATTATGTTTATAATGTACATGTGTAGGTGTGCAGAAAAACTTCGTGTGGAACCGTTGCTGTTTTAGTATCACAAACAGACACTACACAGAGTCCTTTGGTTGCTTTACCTGTCTGCTGCTAACACTGATGACATCTGTAGCAACCAAGATTCATAATTGCCGGGCTATCATCACTCCCATTAAACTGCAGGAAAGAAAAATGAGGTCTCTTGTTCTCTTTCTAATCCATATTTTAAGCATTGCAGTGCCATGGGTACAGAACATGTCACAAATGTAGGATTGAAAATATATATGGATTAAACACTAAGTGAGGATTTGAATGACTAAACATGGCCTCTGAATTCAGGACGCAGAATGTGCACTTCTTACTTCTTGATTTCTGTCTTTCCCTCGCCCCATGCACAGTATACATTAGGCACGTAATGTAGAACGTGGGGCAGGTAGAAAAAGAATGGCGTTAACATCATTGTATTAAATGCTTGTGTTTCTAGTCCTGGGTGGGGAAAGTAAAATAGTTTGGTTTATGAGACTGAGCTGCTGACTCTGGAGTCCATAATGCCCTGAATCTGAGTAGGTCATGGTGGTCTGGGCTGCAGATATTTGCAGGTAAGAGAAAGAAGCAGATGATGTATGGTTTCCCCAACCCACACCCTACATGCTTGCTATATGGGTACTACTTTCCCATTTATTTTATATTTTTGCATCACTTTACTATTATTTATTCATATTATTGTTTAAATAATCTCACTGCTTAAAGAAACTGTATTTTAGTCTCATCATAAGAAAATGATACTCATATTTCATAGTTCATAGTTTCCATGAGCCACGTGATTTCTTTTTTTTTCTTTTTTTTTTCTTGAGATGGAGTCTTGCTCTGTTGCCCAGGCTGGAGTGCAATGGTGCAATCTTGGCTCACTGCAAACTCCGCTTCCCAGGTTCAATCGATTCTCCTGCCTCAGCCTCCTGAGTAGCTGGGATTACAGGCATGCATCACCACACCTGACTGTGTTTTGTATTTTTAGTAGAGACGAGGTTTCACCATGTTGGTCAGGCTGGTCTTGAACTCCTGACCTCAGGTGTCTCGAACTCCTGACCTCAGGTGATCCACCCGCCTCGGCCACCCAAAGTGCTGGAATTACAGGTGTGAGCTACCATGCCTGGCCTATGCCACTTTATTTCTAGCATCATTAACAGGAACTCATAATTGACCACTGCACCTTGGGTAGCCACCGCCACCCACCACCCTCACTCCCTCGGCATTTACTCGGCTTTGTTGTTCTTCACTGAGCCTAGCAGTACTGACCCTTATATAAGGTCTCAATTTCAATCTTGATTATTCATCAGAAGGAAGATGAGGTTTTGTTTTTTCCCCTTACCTTCCCCTGTTTTGTCCACTGCAGTGACTGATGCACAGTAGCCACTTAGCTAAAGTTTAATACATATTTATAGAAATAGAATATGCCTATCTGTGTACCATGGCAAGCACTAGCTTACTTGCAACACTTAGTTATAGCCTTGGCTTTGGCACTCATTAGACAACTACCCCAGACCCCCTGAGCTGACACAGGCACCTGGACAGCAAATATGGAGGGCACAGTCCAGACAGAGCTGGTGGCCTCTCCAGTGTCTCCCCAGTTGTTCCCTGTGGGATAGGGGGTTACCCATTGGTCCTTGGAGGCTCCTGCCCTCCTCCTAGGGTAGCTTCAGAACCCTGGCCAAACGCACTCACCTCCCTGGACACAGTTCTCCTTTCAGGAAGGGGGCATATGACTCATGTACTTCAATGAAATTCAAGGAGAGGTTTCTGGGAAATATTTCTTAGTCTCAAGAACCTCCAATCATCAAACATATTTTTCTTCTGAAAGAGTAGAATGGAGAGAACACAGGGCAGGAGTGAGTAAAGCTGTCCTTGAGCTGTGGCTCTGCTTATTTCTGGCTGTATGAGTCTCAAGAAAGATTATCCAGCCTGTCTGAGCCCATATCTATTAAATGTGAAATAATGGGATTGTTTGTACGGCCAAATTCACAGAGTTATTTTGGAAATTAAATGAGAAAACGTATAGTACAATGTTCTACAAGATACAAAATGCCAATAATATTCTTTGCTTTGGATTTAAAAAAATAGTGAGAGAGGCATAGCTCTGTGCAGGCACTTTTGCTCACAGCTGATGCGGCTTTTTTGCCTCTGTTTGATTGTGCTTTGGGACCAGTCTTGGTATGAGAGAGCAGACTAGAGTGAATGTTTAAAAAACGTCTAAAAATGTAGAGAACAGTTTGATGCGTGCTCATTCATTCTCCCTGGGTCTTCCTGGCAGAGCTCCTGTGACCTTCAACACGGTTCCAAAGTATGTCACTGGCAGGAATCAGGGAGATAAGAAAAGGCTCTTCAGGTTTCTTTAAAAAACATTTTGTGCTTCTATTTCAAGATGAAGACATTCATGCTACCCAAGTGTCTATTTTCTTCTCTCTTCACTTCATCGTACACGTGAAAATTTTATTTACCCTTTCCAAGCAAATTATCAGTATATCCAACATTAGAGAGTAGTCAATCACGTTATACGTGCAAAATATATTATGCAACCATTAAGTGAGTCATGAAAAGAGTTTCAGCAACAAGGGGTTGCTTAGGCTACTGTGATAACTAAGAAAATACAGACACATGTACACAGCATTAAAAACTGCATGTCTAGGTATTACATCCTCATATACACATTCATATATAAGAAATAAAAGGGCTGTGTCAAAATCTTAACAGTGATTATTTGGTTGCTAAGATAAGAGATGATTTTTCTTACTTTTTCTAAATTTTCACAATTGTCTGCTTATTGCTTTTATAGATCAAAAAAAGTATAGTCATTTAAAGTTATGCAGTGGGCGAGGAAAAATCTAAAAAATAAAAATCTGAAGTCTAATAGTTAATTCTCTTATGATATATAATGTGTATATGACTTCCTGAGTTCCCTAGTACCTAAAGATTATTGTTTAACATGGACTTTGACAGAATACCCAAAAGTATGATGAAGATAATAGAACTTTTCTAACCATTAAAAAGACCGAGTTTTGTTCACCGTCTTCCCCTCTGGATCTTATTCACATTACCACATTTTGGAGGTTGGAATCTGGGCTAATTCAAAGAACTTTAGGGAGTCATTTTATGGGTACTGGTAATTTCATATAACTTTTGCTCTAGAATCGCCTCTGGTATATTTTCTTCTTAAGTCAAGTTCACATCTTGATTTTTTTTTTCTAGAGACAGGACCCCACTATGTTTCCCAGGTTGGTCTCGAACTTCTGGACTCAAGTGATCTTCCTGCCTCGACCTCCCAAGTAGTTGGGGTTACAGGCGTGAGCCCAAATGAATTTTTAATTTTTTTATTCTACAGACAAAACCTCAGTTTGAAAGTTGTACCTGAGAACATTCAGACCCTAGTTTATATTTCAAATAAATGTTGGGCTATTAAATATGCTAAATCTAATGTCTAAATGTGTTACATATTTATAAACTTAATAATATATTAGGTTGGTGCAAAAGTTACTGTGGTTCTTGCCATTTAATGGGACTTTCCCATCAAAGTTTGGGAAATAGATTTGATTTCTATTTCTTTCATCAACATTATATCAATAAACCAGGTAAGTCCAAGATCCTCAGGGCCCCTGGTTTCCACTTGCACCACCACTGACCTATTTCAGGCCTTTGCTTCTTTCCTGGGCTGCCACATTCCAGCAAGTGTCCTGACCCTTTTTCTGCTATTGTACTTTGTTCTTCAAATTGTTACCAGATTAATTCACCTACTATACAGCCCATTATATTTTCTAAAAATCTTTCATGGATTTCCCTTTTGGCCGCACACAACAGACTTACTATGTACCCCTCGCCTTGGTACACAATGCCCTTCACAATATTTGTTTTCATGTATTTATTTCTTCATATATTTGTTTTTTTCAACAAACTCACTGCACATCTTCTCTGTGACAGCCCTGTTCTGTTCTACTTATCAAGGAACACAACAGACAAACATGCCTTCCCTTAAGGATTCTGCATTGCAGCAGAGGGGCCAGAAAACCAGTGTAATCAGTGTAATAAACAAGGGAATTGTTGAGCATGCCAGAATGTGATCATTCTAAGGAGGATCCTCAGCTCAGTATAAAGAGGCACCAAATTAGCCTTTTGGTTAAGGTGGCCAGAGATGGCATCACTGAAAATATGACATTTGAGTAAAGATTTGAAGGAGGTGAGGGAATGAGCAACACGGATGTGGGGAAGAGCATTTTAGCCTAGGGAACAGTCAGCCATGCTGCTTGATGTGGAGTGTGGCTGTGTGGCCAGGCCAATGTGGCCGAGTGGGGAGGTATAGGGGAGGATGTCAGACAGGCCACGGAGAGCCACTGGGTCTGCAGCCTCAAGGCCATTGGAAGGATGAGGACTTCCCTCTGAGAGTCACAGATGAGGCCCTGAAGGATTTGCAAGGTGCTTTATCTGACAAAAAGGTAAAAAGAGCATTCTGGCTTAGTTGAGAGGACATAGTGAAGAGGCAATGTTAGGAGACACTTGCAGGCATCCAGGCAGGAGATTGAGTGCTTGCACCGTGGTGGTAGATGGGCATCCTGGAGGTGGTGAGAAATGGTCTTATCTGGAGATATTGTGAAGGAAGAGCCCAGAGGATTTACTGATACACTGGATGCGGGGAGTGAGACAGAGGTCAGGGAGGCTTCTAGATTTTCACACTCAGCATCTGGATGGATGGGTTGGCATTAGCTGAGATGGGGAAGACTGGACAGCTGTGGTGAAAGAGAAGGTAAGACGTTTTCATATGAAATTTTTATTTCACATCCTAGAGAAGATGCAAGTAGGCCGTTTAACAGGCAAGTGAGTTCAGAGAAGAGGTCCAAGCAGGAGCTACAACTGTGAGAGCTGTAAGCTCAGAAATTTTCTTTAATGCCCTGGGACTGAATGACAGCAAGACAAGAATGAGGGTAAGGAGAGGATCAAGGAGATGGACATCTTAGTACTCATGCACTGCACAGATGCAAGTGAGACCGAGCAGTGAGAATCAGGCATGGCCACTGAGTTGGGAGGGAAACAAAGCAAGGTTTTCTAGGAAGCCCAAGTGAAAGGCTTTCTCCAAAGAAGGACATGACCTACTATATTAAATGCTTCCATTTACTGTGGTATAAACCATTTCCTATCCATATCATATAGACATTACCTAAACTATTTTATTGTTATGCTACATTGGACTAGGGACTGCCCATGAGCCAGACCCTGGAATTTCCTACTACTACTTAAGCTATTATTTATTTTTAAATGATCTTTCAACATTTCAGCACAATGTACTTCTCACATTTTTTTATTTTATTTTATTTTATTTTTTATTATACTTTAGGTTTTAGGGTACATGTGAACAATTTGCAGGTTTGTTACATATGTATCCATGTGCCATGTTGTTTTGCTGCACCCATTAACTCGTCATTTAGCATTAGGTATATCTCCTAATGCTGTCCCTCCCCCCTCCCCCCACCCCACAACAGTCCCCGGAGTGTGATGTTCCCCTTCCTGTGTCCATGAGTTCTCATTGTTCAATTCCCACCTATGAGTGAGAACTCGTGGTGTTTTGTTTTTTGTCCTTGCGATAGTTTACTGAGAATGATGTTTTCCAGTTTCATCCATGTCCCTACAAAGGACATGAACTCATCAATTTTTGTGGCTGCATAGTATTCCATGGTGTATATGTGCCACATATTCTTAATCCAGTCTATCACTGTTGGACATTTGGGTTGGTTCCAACTCTTTGCTATTGTGAATAGTGCCACAATAAACATACGTGTGCATGTGTCTTTATAGCAGCATGATTTATAGTCCTGTGGGTATATACCCAGTAATGGGATGGCTGGGTCGAATGGTATTTCTAGTTCTAGATCCCTGAGGAATCGCCACGCTGACTTCCACAATGGTTGAACTAGTTTACAGTCCCACCAACAGTGTAAAAGTGTTGCTATTTCTCCACATCCTCTCCAGCACCTGTTGTTTCCTGACTTTTTAATGATGGCCATTCTAACTGGTGTGAGATGGTATCTCACTGTGGTTTTGATTTGCATTTCTCTGATGGCCAGTGATGATGAGCATTTTTTCATGTGTTTTTTGGCTGCATAAATGTCTTCTTTTGAGAAGTGTCTGTTCATGTCCTTTGCCCACTTTTTGATGCGGTTGTTTGTTTTTTTCTTGTAAATTTGTTTGAATTCATTGTAGATTCTGGATATTAGCCCTTTGTCAGATGAGTAGGTTGCAAAAATTTTCTCCCATTCTGTAGGTTGCCTGTTCACTCTGATGGTAGTTTCTTTTGCTGTGCAGAAGCTCTTTAGTTTAATTAGATCCCATTTGTCAATTTTGGCTTTTGTTGCCATTGCTTTTGGCGTTTTAGACATGAAGTCCTTGCCCACGCCTATGTCCTGAATGGTATTGCCTAGGTTTTCTTGTAGGATTTTAATGGTTTTAGGTCTAACATTTAAGTCTTTAATCCATCTTGAATTAATTTTTGTATGAGGTGTAAGGAAGGGATCCAGTTTCAGCTTTCTACATATGGCTAGCCAGTTTTTCCAGCACCATTTATTAAATAGGGAATCCTTTCCCCATTTCTTGTTTTTGTCAGGTTTGTCAAAGATCAGATAGTTGTAGATATGTGGCATCGTTTCTGAGGGCTCTGTTCTGTTCCATTGATCTATGTCTCTGTTGTGGTACCAGTACCATGCTGTTTTGGTTACTGTAGCCTTGTAGTATAGTTTGAAGTCAGGTAGCGTGATGCCTCCAGCTTTGTTCTTTTGGCTTAGGATTGACTTGGCGATGCGGGCTCTTTTTTGGTTCCATATGAACTTTAAAGTAGTTTTTTCCAATTCTGTGGAGAAAGTCATTGGTAGCTTGATGGAGATGGCATTGAATCTATAAATTACCTTGGGCAGTATGGCCATTTTCACGATATTGATTCTTCCAACCCATGAGCATGGAATGTTCTTCCATTTGTTTGGATCCTCTTTTATTTCATTGAGCAGTGGTTTGTAGTTCTCCTTGAAGAGGTCCTTCACAGCCCTTGTAAGTTGGATTCCTAGGTATTTTATTCTCTTTGAAGCAATTGTGAATGGGAGTTCACTCATGATTTGGCTCTCTGCTTGTCTGTGATTGGTGTACAAGAATGCTTGTGATTTTTGTACATTGATTTTGTATCCTGAGACTTTGCTGAAGTTGCTAATCAGCTTAAGGAGGTTTTGGGCTGAGATGATGGGGTTTTCTAGATATACAATCATGTCATCTGCAAACAGGGACAATTTGACTTCCTCTTTTCCTAATTGAATACCCTTTATTTCCTTCTCCTGCCTGATTGCTCTGGCCAGAATTTCCAGCACTATGTTGAATAGGAGTGGTGAGAGAGGGCATCCCTGTCTTGTGCCAGTTTTCAAAGGGAATGCTTCCAGTTTTTGCCCATTCAGTATGATATTGGCTGTGAAGAAATGGATAAAGTCCTCGACAAATACACCCTCCCAAGACTAAACCAGGAAGAAGTTGAATCTCTGAATAGACCAATAACAGGTTCTGAAATTGTGGCAATAATCAATAGCTTACCAACCAAAAAGAGTCCAGGACCTGATGGATTCACAGCCGAATTCTACCAGAGGTACAAGGAGGAACTGGTACCATTCCTTCTGAAACTATTCCAATCGATAGAAAAAGAGGGAATCCTCCCTAACACATTTTATGAAGCCAGCATCGTCCTGATACCAAAGCGTGGCAGAGACATAACCAAAAAAGAGAATTTCAGACCAGTATCCTTGATGAACATTGATGCAAAAATCCTCAATAAAATACTGGCAAACCTAATCCAGCAGCACATCAAAAAGCTTATACACCATGACCAAGTGGGCTTCATCCCTGGGATGCAAGGCTGGTTCAACATACGCAAATCAATAAATGTAATCCAGCATATAAACAGAACCAAAGACAAAAACCACATGATTATCTCAATAGATGCAGAAAAGGCCTTTGACAAAATTCAACAACCTTCATGCTAAAAACTCTCAATAAATTAGGTATTGATGGGACATATCTCAAAATAATAACAGCTATCTATGACAAACTTCTTACATTTTAAATTACATGGATTACCTAAATTTTACAGTCATTAAAGAAAAAAGAGCAAATAGAATTAAAGCATGCTATACACTGAAAGTTTGTGTCCCTCCCAAAATTCATATGTTGAAATCCTAACCCCCAAGGTGATGGAACCCTTATGAATGGGATTAGTGCTCTTGTAAGAGAGACCCAGAGAGCTCTCTTGCCCCTTCCTCCATGTGAGAACACAGCAAGAAGATGGATGTCTAGGAACCAGGGAGTAGGCCCTTCCCAGACGTTGGCTATTCCAGGACCTTGATCTTGAACTTCCCGGTCTTCAGAACTGTGAAAAATAAATTTCTGTTGTCTAAACTACCCAGTTTATGGTAATCTGTAATAGCAGCCCAAGTGAACTGAAACAAAGCGCAAAAAGAAAATCATCCTAAATCCAACAATATGGACATCATTGTTCATTTAACTTGTTTGTAAGTCTTGATATGATAAACATCATTTTAATGAGCTTCTTTTATGTATGCATCTTTCTTAAGTTATATAAGAGAATTTCCTTCCAGCAAGTTTTTATAATTAATATTTCTGGATCCAAAGGATTTTAAAAAATTCCATCTAACTGCTTAAATTAATATAATCTACATTTTAATTCTCTGATATTGTTTCTCTCCTTGCTTTTAACCTTATCAGTACAGATAGGATGGTTTGCGGGTGCGCGTGTGTGTGTGTATGTACTCACACACTTATCTTTTTCAGATTTACTCTATTAAGAAATACTTCTAGTATTTTAATTGGAATTTTATATGATAACTTTATTTTAAACATACAGATTGTTCCTATCTAGGAATATAGTCTCTCTCTTCATTTAACTAAGTTTATTTTATATCCTGCAGTTATTTTAATCTTCATTTCTTTTTATGCTATAAATGGTTGTTATTGAGAAGTAATTTTAGGCTTACAGAAGACATGCATGAATAGTAAAGTGTGCTTTTTCCAAAACTATTTTAGAGTAAGTTGCCAACATGATGCCCCATCACCCCAAATACTTTAGTAATTCCTACAAGCAAGGACGTAATCACAGTATAGTAAGTTACCATGAAAATCAGGAAATTAACTCCTTGGATTTCCACCATGCAATCCAGAGACCCCATTCAAGTCCTGCCAATTGTACCAATAATGTCTATTACAAGAAAACGATTCAATCCAGGACAAAGCACTGCATTTAGTGTCTTATTTTTTCATACTCTTTCAATCTAGAATAATTCCTAAGTTTTTCCTTAACTTGCACGACTTTGATGCTTTTGAACACTATGGATGATTTCATAGAATGTCTGTCCATATGAATTTGAGTTTCTTCATGTTTGCATTGTTTGTGGCTCTTCAGCAGGAACATCACAGAAGTGATGTTACCTCCTCTTTATTGAGGCTTATCAAATGTTGTGTAAGTTATATTGATCCCATTACTTATGTCGACTGTGATCTCTTGATTAAGGTGTGTCACTATTGAATCGCATGCCCCCAAAAGATACACTGAAGTCTTAACCCTGATACCTGTGAGTGTGGTCACACGCAAATACCTTTGGAAATAAAGTCTTTGCAGATGTAATCCAGTTAAGATAAGGTCATGCTGGATTAGAGTGATCTTAAATCCAATAACTGGTGTTCTTTCAAGAAAAGAGAGACATGAAAACACAAGCATAAAGGGACGAAGGCAACATGACAAAGGAGGCAAAGACTGGAGGGATGCATCTGCAAGCGAGGGGACCCCAAGGACTGCCCACAGCCACTGGAGGCAAGAAATGGCAAGGAAGGGTCCTTCCCTGAGCCTTCAGAGGGTGCATGGTCCTGCTGACACCTTGACTTCACACTTCTGGCCTCCAGGGCTGTGAGAGAATAAATCTGTGTCATTTTAAGCCACCAATTTTGTGGTAATCTGTTATGGCACCCTTCAGAAACTAACACAAGGCAGTATCTGCCAGGTTTCCCTACAATAATGTTACTCTTTTTCTCCTTTTTAATAAATAAGAATTTTTTTTTTTGGAGTGGGAAGTCCTTGAGACTAGGTAAGAAAGTTTCCTATGAACCTTCACCCATTAGCTTTTAGCATTCATCAATGCTTCTTGGCTTATTTAATTATTACTATTATGATTAACAAATGGTGATGTTTCTAATGACTTCCTTCTACATGTATTTTTTGGTATTCTACTCTAAGGAAGGGGTTGTTTTGCTCTAGTGTTTAAAATATATTTTTATATCTGTATTGATTTATTATTCAAGGGATTATAAGTTCCTATCATTATTTATGGTGATGCTCAAATTGCCCCAGATCTGGCCAACAGGAGAACTCTGTAAAGCTGGCTTTGTGTCCTTTTGATATATTCCCATAATTTTTTCACACTACAAAATGTTCAGGTCCACTTTGTACTGTTCTGCCCTTGCCTCAGCCTTGGATTCAGCCATTTCTCTGAGGAGTCCAGTTCCCTGCTAGTGGAGAATAGTACTTAGCAACCAAGACCTGGTGCTTGGGGTGCCCACTGCTGTGGAGGTGTGGCTGCGGACAGACTCTCATTGAACAGAGTTAGGGAATAGATTTCTATATAAACAAATAAACATACACACATAAATACAGGCATGCATGTACCATTGAAATCTATATTTATTTCTACATCTATCAATTTATATACTTATTGAAAACCATGTACTTATTGAAAACCATGATTCTATACCTCCAATTCCAGTCCAGCACCTGAAGGTTTAGTTTAATTTTCTCCCTTTCCACATTTGTAGCATTCCTCTCTGACATTGGGAGACGTGGCTTTGAATGTCCCCAGCATATTTTCTTACTCATTTATCATCGTTGTATTTGAACAATCTCTGCCACTGCGTCCACTCTCCACCCCGTCGCTCCCAAATCTCTCCTGCACCCATGTGGATGCCTTCCTCCAAAACAGACAGGCTGCCACTCTCACTCTGCATAGATGCCCTCTGCAGGCTCGGAGTCCCGCAGCTCCTCTGAGGGAAGCCATCTTCACTCTGCTCTGGCTCTGACATCGCATGCCAGTCTTCCTGTACTCTGTGGACACTGTCCTCACCTGGCCTGCACTCCAGTAGCCTTGCCAGGGCGTGCCCACGCCACCTCCTTACTTGGATGCCTTCCTCAGCTCCCTTGACTCTGACATCTAGTACCATCCTGGAAGGAAGGAAAGAAAGGAGGAAAAAAAGGAGGAAGGATGAAAGGCATAATATGTTTCATTGTTTTTCAATTGCTTTTCTTAGATTTTTACAAGCAGATCATAATATCTGCAAATAATGATGGATTTTCTACTGACTTTCTAGTATTTCATAGAATTGCCTTTCAGGGAAATGTTGAATAATGTGACAATAATTCATCTTTTCTTAATTGGAAATGTTTCCAGTGTTTCAATTTGTGTAGATGTGGGCAGCTGGTTTAAGATACACTTTTTTATATATCATATTAGAAATAAATATCGAATCTTGTTTTACTGAGTTTTTATCAAGAATGTTGAATTTTATCAAATACATTTTTGACATATATTGAGATGATAGTTTGCTTTTCCTCTATGACTTAGTAACATAACCAGTGCATTAATAAATATCTTAATACTGAATCATTCTTACACTTTTAGAGAAGATAGTACTTGTTTATAGCACATCATTCTTTAACTGTATGGCTAGATTTAATTTGACTATTTTTTGGTAATTTGGTATCACTTATGCTATTTTTTTTATATTTTGTTATCAAGATTATACAATTTTAGGAAAATAAATTGAAAATATTGTTTTTCTCATTTTTTCCTCAAAGGAGTTAAATAGAAATTATTTGATTTGAAGAAATCTGCTTGTGATAGCATTAACATATATGGCCATTTTGAAGGGAAGGAAGTATATCTCTGTGACAACTTTAAACATTTCTTCCATTGTTAGAAATCTATTTAGACATTCTACTTTTTCCTGATGACATTTTGGTAATGTCATCATTCCTAGAAAATAATTTGTTTCACTGATATTTACAAATTTACTTTCAAAGAAAGTTGTAATGTTTAAAATCTCCACTGTATTTGTGGTTATATTCCGTTTTAAAATGTGTATTGTGAGTCTCTACTTTCTCTTTCTATCTCTCACATCTCATTCTGACAGTTCTGCTAGAGGTTTGTTTTTTACCAGGAGTTAGCATGCTTTTCTGTAAAGGGCCAGGAGTAAATATTAGGTCTGTGGGCCGTACGGTCACTATCAGAACTATTCAACTCTGCTCTTCTAGCATGAAAGCAGCCAGTGACCGGACGTAAATGAATGAGTATGGCTGGGTTCCTATAGAACTTTATTTTGAACACTGAAACGTAAATTTCATATAATTTTCATGTGTCATGAAATATTATTCTCCATTTCCCCCCAACCATTAAAAAATATAAAAACCATTTTAAATCGAGGGTCATACAAAAACAGGTGGAGGGCAGGATTGGGCCCATAGTTCTGTCTGCCAACTCCTAGTCTATGTCATAGATTTGGGCAAAAAGCAAAAATGAAAACAAAGAATGAACCCCTTAAATATGTTTGTCATAGCTACATATAATTCTCTGTTCTCTAAGTTACTTACCATATTAAGAATTTAGTCATCTCTTTAATCTACTTTTATTAAAATTTGTTTTCTACAATCTTCTTGAACTTAATGCTTGGTTCTTCTTTTATTCTGCTCCATGAATGTTCAAGTATTCATGAGTCTGTATAGTAATATAACATGCAGCCATCTCCTCACTACCTGGCTTAATAAGTAAGATATTACACACAGAGAAAAGCAATTCCATGTTTGGCAGCATGGTGGAAGAACCAACTTACATATCCTCTCAATGGAAACATTTTAAAAATCAAAACAGCCGGATTATTTGTGTTTTGAAATATACCACTGAGCTAAATAAGCAGAAGGAATCAACAGAAGGCTGAAAACCATTTACAATCGGGACCTCAATGAATTTATCAAAAAGTGTCAAAGCAACTTGGGCCCTAAGAGTGTTATCTGCCAACGCTGTGGTCTAGAGCTTCTGTTTTGATGCCACAAGAGGCACAGGAAGGAAGAAATCCATCGTGGGCTCCCCAGAGCAGAGCCAGGACCCAGGGGCTACACCTCAGGAGAGGTAACACACCTTAAAATAGCATGACTTGAACTGAGCTCTGTGGCAGCAAAGTAAACTTCCATGAGTATTTGTAACCCAGAGATGAAGCTTACACCCACTTTTGGCCTGAGTTCATACCACTTATGTGGTTGAAAAGCTGAAATTGAGAATTTAATTTAAAGTGGTCTCAGGTTGATACTACTTTCAGGTGAGTGACAGAAAAGCAAATAAAAACTGGCTCCAAAACAATGCCACTTCATGTAGGCCTGAAAAAATTTCTACAAGACACATGGACTTACATTTTAAAACCTCCAAAGGAAATAAGAGAAATAACAGAGCAAAGCACAGGCTGCACATGTTTCAGAGAGGGTAATTATCCAATTTAGAGTAGAAAATAAGTAGGTTCAATGTGTTTTAAGACAAAAAGAGAGGCTTGAAAATACAAAACTGGAGACCGATATTTTAAAATTGACTTTGAAGATTTGAAAAAGAATACAATGAAACAACTAGTAATAAAAATGCGATTGAAAGTTTTTCAAGATCACAGGAGAACTAACTAGACAAAATTAAAGAGAGAATTGAATTCATGAATAGAAGGTAGACTAAAAACATTATCTAAAATGCTGCCCAGAGAGAAACAAAGAAATAAGAACTATGAAAGAGTAGCTAAGAGATCAAATGGCTGAGAAGTTTATACATGTACACATATGTGTGTATACATATGTGTGTGTGCATGTATATGATTTTATATATATGTATATAAATCTGAACCCTAGAGGGAAAAAAATAGATGAGTGAGGATGAGGCAATATTCCAAAATATAATCACTGGGAATTTTATTGAATTGCTGAAAGATACCAAGGCCCAAATCCAGGAAACCCAACAATTCCAAAGCCGATTAAAATACAAAGAAATCTACACGCAGTAATAAAAATTCAGACCAAAGAGAATGACTAGTTAGAAAAGAGAGATCACTTACAAAGACACAGAAATTAGACTGACAGCTGAATTTCTAGCAGTAACAATGGATGCCAGAGAGGGGAGATTATCTTCATTGTGCCAAGAGAAAAACCCAGCAAAACAGTATTTCAAGATTGAAGAGGAAATAAGACAATTATTAGTTCTCTATTTCAGGTAGAAATAGTATGTTGAATGAAAAGTATGAAATGCAAAAAGGAATATGTGTAAAAGTAGTGGTAAATCTATTGATTTCATATAGTTTCGTGGCTCCATGCAGTTGAATGCTAAGGTGAAATCTCCATCTTCAAAGCAAAGTTTCTCACTGTTTTTTAAATTTTAAAATAATTGTAATACATGCTTCTCACACATGGTTTGGAAAAGAGAAAAGCAGAAAAATAAATGTAAGGTATCTGTAATTTATCAATTGTTAATATTTTGATATATAACTTTTAGTCACATCTATTTATGCCTTTTACTTAATTAGATTGATGCCGATTGTCTGATCCAGCATTTTGTTTTGAATCATGACCATAAAATGAGGCTTTCTCCATGTCATCAAATATTCTTCAGAAACATCCCTTTATAGTGCTACTTAATATTCCATGCTTTGAATGTGTCATAATGTAGCTGAAACCAGCTAGATGCCCACCAATCCCAGTTCCTCTTCCTGGGCACACAGATTGTTTCTGTTAGCCTTTCTGGCATTAATTTTGAGCCAATAACTGCACTCTGGCCAGTGAAATATGTGCAGCACTGAAATGTACCATTTCCAGGGTAGGCCCTAAAATGCCTCATAGGGCCCCCTCTAGCTGAAGGCCGGGGACCAGCGGAGGACTCTGATGAAGCTCTCATGGCCAGCCCTGCATCAGGGTCTGAAATTCCACCTGGCAGTGTCAATTTAGAAGTAGAGAGCTGGGCCCAAAGGGTGCAAGAATGAGGTTATAGAAGATAACATAAAGGGAATGTCATTGGGGAAAACAACGAGAATTAAAATGTTTTCTGTTGTCAGTCAATTTCAGGTGAGAAACCCCAGTTTTAGAGAACTTCTGTGAACAGCTCTCATTTACTCGTAGTTGTGGTAATGATCACTTTTTTTTCCTGGGCATACATAGTAGACATTTAGAAAAAGTGTCCATTTGGCTTTCTTCGTATGTGACTTGTCATTTCCCATTCTTTGCCATTTGACAGATTAATTTAAAATATATTTTTTAATCTGGGAATTAGTTATACACTACATGTTTGTTACAATTATTTCTTATTTCTACTTTATTAATAGCTTTTATAATTTATGATGTTTTGATGTAGGTGCCTTTAACTTTTCAAATCTTATAAAGTCAAACCTATTGTTTTTGTTGTTTATAATTTCCTCCATTGATTTTACCTTAGTCCTGCCAGAACAAACATACTGTTTTTTCTAGGCTGGCTTTAAGCTCAACATTAAATTTTTATTTTTTAATTTGTCTGGAATTTATTGTGTTATATTTACAAGTTAGGAATTCACATGTAAATTACTGTTTAAAAATTATTTTTTAAAAAATTGTACCATATATTGTGCTCTTATTGAGCAAGTACTCTGTGCTTTACATGCACTGCTTCTTCCTTGCAGGAATCCAGTGAAGTGATGCAGCTATTAGCACCCAGTTTTAGAGATGAGGAAAGGGGGCTGTGGCATTGTCACATACTTCACGTACAATGACAGGGCCTGGAAGCTGCGGAGCTGGGCTCTGAGCCTGTGTGCGGACTGCACCCCCCACAGCCTGCGCTGCACTGCACTGTCAGCACACAGGGCTGCAGCTGGTCCCTGTGGAATCAAGGTGAAGCTTTCTGCACTACACACAGATTCTTATATGAGTTGGGGTCTGTTCACAGGATATCAATTCTGTCCCATTTATTTCTGGGAGTTATGCATTATTATCTCATTATTAAGTACTAGTAATTCTTATAAAAACCATATTAGGCCAGATGTGGTGGCCTAATATGGTTTTTTAATTATACCCTATTGATATTTTCTTTAGGAATTCATGCTTAGAAAATGTGTAATCTTGATTCTATTTGTTTAGTACTTAATTGCACACTTGTCTTAGTTCCTGTACTAGACCGCAATCTTTTTAAAGCATGCGAGATTTATCTGTAGCACCAGGCACTGTGATTTCTCATGGTTATTCAATAAATCATTGTCTGATTAATTATTTTAAAAGGAAATATATTGATTCTATTTAGCTTAACAAACATAGTATTATATTGCCTACTGTGTGCCAGACTTTATTCTAGTGCACACAGTAACTTGGAAAGGTAGAATCAATTACTGCCCCATTCTAGAGATAAGGAAGCTGAGTTACAGTAAGTGAGTAAGTAAGTAAGCTGAGTTACTTACATTACCACTAGTAAGTGACGGTCAGAACTCGAGCCTGGGCTCGCTGATGTGCATGCTCAACGTTCACTGTGCTGTGTGCCTCCCTGCTGATGGGAGCATTAGGTGGTTAAAGATGGGTGGCTTTTGACATTCCTGCAGAGGACAGGGGAGTTGGGCCAGTAAAATACAGGTAGGCTGTAAAAGCACTTTGGGCCAAAGAACCAACTTCCCTAATGTGGGAAAAGCAGAAACATGCCATTTGTGGAAATCAGCCTGACGTCAATGAAAGGTGTCTGTTCAGAAATCAAACAACCGTAGGGGAAAATACATTACCAACAAGTCATTGTTATTTTTAGAAATAATTTTTGATCGCTAGTTTTTCTTTATCAAATCTAAGCAATTGAAAATTCTCCTTTCCCCTAGCATTGCACTATTTCTTTTTTCATATGCATGATGTTAAAACAAAATGACGCCAAGCAGCTGCCGAACTTGCCTGTTAAGTTTGGCTTGCATTTTCCAGGCAGGGGTTGTGTTAAGTTGGGGAAATTATGTTGTCCCCATTTTTTTTTTTCCAGCGAGACATCGTGGTAGATTATCTGGCTGCCACCACTCATCCCATGCAGCTGCTCCCCTCTTCTGTTTGTCCTAAGCTCCCTCGAACTCTGCGGAAGTCAGATGGGATGCAGAACATACTGGGAGGCAGGCTGGCTTAACAATAATAAGGAGGCAGATTGAGCGTGCAGGGAAGAGGCAGGCAGAACTGGCGCTGCAAGTCCAGCTTCGACAAACTATTTTCTATCTGATATGCTAACATGCTAACTCATTGTTGGAGCTTGTCTCCCTTAATTCAAAAAAAAAAAAAAAGGAAAAAAGAGAAGCTCTTTCATTTGAGCCTCAAAATTGTCCCGAAACCCCTTTTTACTTTTCAGTGTTTGACCTTACTAAAGAGGTACTATAACCACTCCATTTTTTAAAGGGGGAAGTCAGAGATGTGTCAGAGAGAGAGAAAATGAAATTTTGCATCAGGCAAAATTTCTGTACTGATATTTCAGAAGGCTTCATAATTCTGTGGCTGTATACAAATGATCCATTTGTTAATCTGAATTTCGAGGGTCATTAAAATTTTTTTTCTCTGCTCTGGAGTAGTTTATTACTTAGAGAGAGAGGGAAAAAAAGAGCCAGTTTAAAACCAGGTAAGGGAAGAAAGCTGACAAAAACATAAATTAGAGGAAGAACTTAATTTAAAAAGTGTCAAAAAGGATAGATAGTCTTAGTTCAATAATAAAGCCTGGTTCAAGAGCCTTCTATCTTTAAATAAAGCGTCCAAGCACTCTATTACCTGTATACAACCAATCTTTGATTTCCAATCTAAGTCTATTTTTGCTTCTCGTGATTAGCATACAAATGTGAAAAAAAGAAAAACGTGGTTACATGTGTGACGATTAGGACATGCCTTTGCTTTAATGTCACTGGCTTGTCAGGCTGGAGGTGATGAAATGTTGCTGCCTGGCAGGCTCCTTAGAGGTAAATCTTGCCTGAAAATGACTCCTATCCATCTCCTTTTATTTTCATTCTAAGTTCATCATACAAATGGCAAGCATATAAGCATATATTTGTTTTAAGAGATAAAGCACAGTAGCATATAGCAACTTACAAATGTATGCGAGAAGGTGGTAAGCATGGCTCCTGCAGCAATACCATCCTCACCACAGAGTAGCCATGAGTCCAGAGATTTAGCCTAAATGTGGGGGCTCTGCCCTGCCAAGAATCACATGTTCCATATAAGAAGTGAGAGGGCGAAGTATAGAGACAAATTTTATGGTGCTACTGACTCAGTGCCCAGGAAGACCTGAGACTGCAGGAATCTGCTTTAGTTTTCTCTCTGGGCATACGTTGAAAAGCACCACCTGTCTTATTGACTTTTGTATGAGCAGGGTGTAAGCCTGCCAAGGCTAAAATGCAAAACTCTCTAATAATATTGTCAGGGAGGAACAGATGCCAGATCCCTGCCTACCAGTTTCCTCTGAGCCTTCTCCAGAGTCTTCTCCGAAGCCTTGGTCCTTGGTCAGGAGGGGCCCTGACTTGCTGGGGGTGTGCTAGAACAGCAAGTTCCTGGGGGCCTTGGTCCCCATGGGAGGGGCCTCACAGCGACGGAGGGGAACCCACGGCATCCTGCTGACTGATGGCCCTATTTACATCCAAGGCAGTTATTATGCATGAAACCACTCAAGCATCATTTGTTTCAGGGAGTTCAACCAGTCAATTTTTCAGTTCCTTTCTGGTTCAGGGTCAGAAGCAAATGACGGATCTCAGGTTGGCTTCATTTTGGGCCAGTGATAATTCTCATCTTATTCAGAGCAAATTTGTTTAAAGACTCTTCCACTTATGATATGTGGAAGTGTCGTTTCCTTGTGCCTCACAGAGGCCCTGGGGAAGCTCTGGTGGGGCTGGAGCCCCATTAGCACTGCACTGAAATTCACCTAAACAGATAAACTGTGCCCCGGACTCACTGGTCGCTTGAAGTCATACACCTGTGAGCCTTGTGCAGTGAGGAGGGTGTGTGCAAAAGCATATGGAAAAGTGGGCTATAGGCCACTGCGTGAAACCCTGAGTCAGCTGTGAAAATCACTTGAATCTGAACTTAAAGGAAATCATCTTTCTCCACTTTGAGATGAGGCTTCAGATTCAATTCTAGGACAAGAAATTATTCATATAATCTTGGAGCTCCACTCAGAAGTTTACTAACATTTGTGTAGTGTGTTACAGTTCAAAAATGATATACTATTTATAAATATATCCTATTTAGTCTGCATGATAATCATAGGAGGAAGGCATTATCCCCATTTATCAATGAGGAAACTGAATCTCCAACAAGCTCAATCAAATTTCGCAGATAAAAAGAGAGAAAATAAAAGCAGCAAATATAACAAAAGCATAAAAAAATTATATGTCATGTAAAGAACTCTGCAAGAACCATGCTCTGGATGTAAGAAGTGAGAGGGCAAAGCATTGTGACAAATGTTATGTTGGCTACTGACCTGAGGGACAGAAACACTGGGGCAAAGCATTTTCCTTTCACTTTTATTTTGGAGTGCAGAGCAGAAGAAAGCTGTTTCAACACTAAGCAGATAGGAAAAGACACACTTACCACTAAGCACATGCTACCTAAGTTACCTGTCACAGTGGCACATGTGCTGTGCACATGAAGTCGCCCAGCCTTTCCCTCTTCCCTAGTGATCAGTCATGGTGGCCATCTCTGGTTCATGCAGCAGAGTCAGGGCTTCCCTGTCCTGCACAGCCTGGCCCTGCAAAATAGAGCAGCCAGTGCTGCCTCCTGATGCTCCACTGCGTCGTTTCTGCTCTCCCTTACCACCTTTGGTAATTCTCAAACAAAGCAGGAAGTGAGGTGAAAAACTGAAACACTTCCTATGTCATGTTGGAGAATGCTGCTTCACACAAGTGGCAAAACCACATTTTAGGGGTATGTATGCGGACACATAAATATCTACCCACATAGAATTCAAGGTCCAGAGGGAAAGTACATAATTCTCATGACAGATTAATTTCCAAACTTGTATAGACAAAGCTGAGGCCATCCTAGAATGATATATAATTTGATGAGTTCTGGGTGCCTATTTGTTCATAGGAAAGAGGCCAGAATAACTTCATTATACAAGATCCCATATCTGAGGTTTCCCTTCTTTATTAGAAGGGAGGAGACCGAATTGATTGACAGGCCAATTTCTAAACACCAGTGTCTCAGTATTACAAAACCAAGGCTTTGTGTGTGTTTGCTTGTGGAATGAGGTTTTGTAGATGAGTCCCATCATTTAAAAACACTCAATTGTAAATCTGAATAAAAGTAAAAAACAATTAAACTCAATAGACACACATTGGAGTTAAATGGCTTCCTCAGTATTCCCAGTGATCACTGACAGGAATGCTGAGCCAAGACTGTTCCCCATAGGACAGTGTGTCAGTAGCTTATTTATTTTATGTTAATAACACGTCAGAGTTCAGAATGTAAAGATGCTGTTCTATAGGCACACACCTGAGGCTGCTTAAGGCATTAGGTGCATATACTTGTAAGAAATAATATCTTCTAGTATCATCACATCTCCTAGCAGATAGTTCATGCACACATAATATATTTAATCAAGCATTTCTGTCACTGATACACACACACACGCACACACATGCATGCACAAAATGTAACCAGTTCTGTTTGTCTTCCCACTGTCATATGATGTGGTACCATCTGGCGTCCAAGCTAGCAGCACCTCTGACATCAGTGCATTTCTGTGTGTAAGTGAAGAGACACTGCGTTATTAAAGCATTTGAATAGGTAGTTCTTAAGCACTGTGCAGAAATAAATGTTTTTTCAATATTAATGCATGGAGCCCCGGAAGTGGTATCAGTGAGCATATGTCTGCTTTGCAAGTTAAATATATTTTATCAAAGAAGAGTTAATATTTACTTTAGAGATTTTCAGTAAATAAAAGTTGTTTATGGTGGGGTGTGGTCTGTAATCCCAGCACTTGGGAGGTTGAGGTAGGCAGACAGCTTGAATCCAGGAGTTTGAGACCAGCCTTGGCAACATGGTGAAACCCCGTCTGTACAAAAATATAAAAATTAGCCGGGTGTGGTGACACGCTCCTGTGGTCCCAGCTATCTCGAGAGACTGAGGCGGGAGGACCACTTGAGCCAAGGAGGTCAAGGCTGCAGTGAGCCATGTTCTTGCCACGGCACCCCTGCCTGGGTAACAAAGTGAGACCCTGTCTCCATTAAAAAAAAAAAAAGTGTTTATGTACATTTTCATCCATCCATTATATGAATATTATGTAAAATAATGGAAATCACATCTATTAATGAAACTGAAAGGTGAGAATTTGAAGGATATAATAAAGGTTTTTTTCTAAATCAAAAGAAGATATAGAAATATATATATATTTTAATGAGCAGTTGTAGTTCTTTAAAGTAGATGAATTTATGTGGAGTATAATGTATGTAAAGCACTCATCAAGTGCATCATTAAATTGGTTCTGCGAAAAAGAAAGACTGCAAGATTAATTTAATATTCAACTTAACAATTTCCAACAATGGCAAACTTTTTTGATAAGTGGTTAAGCTAAAGGTGGTGGGAGGTCCATTTTACTTTTTCAAAGTAAATAATAACCCTTAACAAGCAGTCAGCATCTCCACACACTGATAGGGCTTGTCCTCTGTGCCAGTGCCTTGCCAGCCACTATAGGCTTCATGTGGGTGCAGCTCAGAAACAGCCTGTGTGACATACCTATGGTGGGGAGGAAAAGGCGTTGGTTGAAAAATGGGAGCTTAACCAGCAGATGTTTGGTGACACCTACTAGGTAGGGATGGGGCGGTGAAAAAGACTGATGGAATCTTTGTTCTTCTGCACCTCATATCGTGGTGGGAAAAGAGATTCCTTCGTAAGCAGAAAGTATCAGGCAGTGATGGATGCTATGCTGAACTCAATGGGGCGCCCTGATGGATGGAGACAGTGACGTGGGGTGACTGCGGGGTGATGTTCTGAACCAGCACTCTACAAGGAGATGCTGTTTAAGCTGGTGATGGACAGACACCAGCAACCGACCACCAGGAGATCTGCAACACAGTGTTCACTGGGGGAATTATTGGTATGAAGCCCTAAGGCGAGAACAAGGTGGTGGAGAGTACAAACAAGGTGATAATGAGGAAGTCAGGGAGGAAAAGCACAGGAGCCCATGAGGTTCTCTATCAGGAAAACCAGACCTGACCTCGCCTGGTTGGTGAGGAGAGGATGGGAGAGTGGCGGTCAGGGCTGGTAAAGAAAGGCTTCCCTGAGCGGATTCTGTGGGCTAAAAGGAGATAACTGGATGCGCAGGGTTCAGAAGGGTCTTCCACACCTCATGCTTGGTCCTAGAGACACACTCAGAAGTAAGACTCAACATCCCCGCCTCTTTCACAAAACTCTGTCAGCCAATCAATGTATTGAGGAAGTTCTACTGATGAACCTCCCTCTTTCTAATATCAAATGGGGCAAGTACGCATCAATCTTTTTTGGCTTCTCTATTCTTTGTGCTTTAAAGATAATTTTTAAAGCATTATTTATTGGTATGTAAACATTCCATCATCTCAAGCTCTTACTCATTAAGCGGCTTCACCTCTGAGCAGGTCTGAAGTGTGGCATTTCCCTTTGCGGGAACACAATGTGTTCACTGAAAATCCATCAGGAGAGTGAGATGTCTCCAAATCCTGTCAAATGCCCAGCCCACCAAGGAGCTAAGGATGCTTATCAAGGAGAGATAAGGTCAGGTGGAGCCTTTAGTGAGCTGGGTGTCAGCAAGATGAAGAGTGGTCACATGAAGGAGGAGTGGATTTGTGGTTGTGGCTGGGCTAAGGGAAAGGCAGTGCGAGATCAAAGCTACAGGAGATAGATGGTCTCTATGTAAGGAGGGACATGCACCCACCAGAGTTGTACCAGGTGTATCATAAGACTTGATGCACCTGAAGATGCTGCCTTAAGACCTGTATTCCAATCCTTGCTCCACCTTTAACTGACTCCATGATCTCAGGCCAGTCACTTTGCTTCTCTGAACCATCATTTCCCAGTCTATTAAAAAAAAGGGTATAATCAGCCCCATCTCTAACCAGGGGTAAAAAGCAAGACTTGTCAAAGAGCCTAGCACTGAGTAGCAACCCTGTAGATGTGAGTATCTACCTTTCCAACAATGCAATTTGCTCCATGTGGCTCCTGCTTCCCACCACTGGGATGGACGTCAAAGAGAAACTGATGAGTGCCTGCAATGTGGAGGGTGAGAGAGTGAATATGACAGAAGGTGATCATCTGTTACTTCAACATCGTGAGCAGCCCACCCCAATGGCTTATTTTCCTGGAGAAAGAAGTGAATGACATCAGCTGGAGGAGCCCAGAGTAGCAGTCCTGCTAGCAGTATGATGGTCAACATCAAAATCCTCATGACACTGGGGTATTATGGGCAAAACTTCCTGCTTCCTGAAGTCTTCTTAGTTCATATCATCATTAAGATACAATGGAAAGACCTAGGTTGTTGTTGTTTTTTGTTTTTTGTTTTGAGACAGAGTCCTGATTTGTCCCCGAGGCTGGAGTGCAGTGGCGTGATCTCTGCAGCCTCAACTTCCTGGGCTCAGGTGATTCTCCTGCCTCAGCCTCCCAAGTAGCTGGGACATCAGGCATGCACCACCACTCCTGACTAATATTTTGTATTTTTGTAGACATGGGGTTTCACCATGTTGCCTAGGCTGGTCTCCCACTGCCAGGCTTTAATGGGAGCTTTCTTGCAGAATTCAATCCTATTTTTGCCATCTGTAGAGGGGTAGCATCTAAGATGCTTTCTGACCTGCAGGGGCTGGAATTCTTTGATTCAGAGGAAAAGTTGTTTGCTACAACTCAGTTACCTTTCATTGCAATACAGGTGCAGATGGAGAGTTCCTGAACTCTGATGGCCATGTAGGAAAATGGAGAAAGGTTCCAGGACCTTGCACACATGCCATGAATCTCCAGGTGCCCAAGGAGGCAGAGCTAGTGGTGGAGTCAGCAAAGCCCATGCTGCCAAGATTTCTCACCTTCACTCTTCTCCTTGACACTGTTATCAAAATTCCATCCTGTACTCCTCTGAATCTGCTCTAGCCAATATTTTTGATGACTTTTTTGATGTTTGTGGGTCAATAACCACAATCTTTATCCTCCTAAAGTTTTCTGGTGACATTAATACTCTTTCTTTTTTCCTTTTTTTTTTTTTTTTTTTTTTTTTGAGACTGAATCTTAGTCTATCACCCAGACTGGAGTGCAGTGGTACGATCTCGGCTCACTGCAACCTCCGCTTTCCAGGTTCAAGTGATTCTCCTGCCTCAGCCTCCCAAGTAGCTGGGATTATAGGTGTGTGCCACCACGCCCAGCTAATTTTTGTGTTTTTAGTAGAGATGGGGTTTCACCCTGTTGGCCAAGCTGGTCTTGAACTCCCGACCTCAGGTGATCCACCAGCCTCTGTCTCTCAAAGTGCTGGGATTATACACATGAGCACTATGCCCGGCCTATTAATACCCTTAATAGGCAATACTGAATGATTACCTGAATTTCTTCTTGTTTTAATGGCATTTTCTCATTACACTTTCTCAACTTGGCCTGATCTTGTTCCTTTCCTTCCTCGTGCCCTTCTTCTGAGTCTAATTTGCAGATTTTCTGAATCTGTGTGAGGATGCAGCGTTCCCACCCAGCACATCACAGTGGACGTGAGTGGCTTCTGCTGCTACTCAGGGTAATACCAAGGGATGAACTGATTGTCCCATGGAAGGGACTTTTGAAACACTTCTAGCAGTACTGAATCAGGCGTAGGGCTGAGTGATGAAGTAAGCATTTAGCTTTGGTTCTGTTTATGTTTGCAGTAGATTGCTCTCAGATTAGTTGGAGAAAGAAAGTTTTTCACAGGATGCACATAATATCCTCAGTTTATGGTTGTAACTCATATTTCCTGACCCTCGGAGCCCTTTGCATGGGAAAACTGCTCTGAGCTGCTTCAGTGGGTCTTAGAGCTTTCAAGTTGGTCCCTGGGTCTCTTGTTTGAAGCTCTCAGAAGCTGAATTGACTCCTGTAAAATTAGTGTAAATTAAGATGTAATAGGTGGGAATCTCAGCCCACTAGCTCAGATATGTAACTTCATTTTTAAAAATGCCTCTTGGTTTTTAGTTCAGACCACCCATTATGCTGGATGAGCGGAAAAACTTAACTTCAGTTCTACCTGGGGTTGCCTGTCCCCCTTTGTATATGCAATGCCAAAGCTTGGGGGTTACTTGGTTGGTGGTGCACACAGTTTACTCTCTGCATAGCCCTGAGGCTGGGAAGCTCCCTTCTCCTTCATGGCAACTGGTATCTCCCCTTCTCTCTACTTGTTCTGGGAGAATTTCTATTAAGGATTTGTTCCAGATGTTGCTCTGTATCTGAAAACTCCCTCAACTGGACTAAGCTTTTAAATTCTATATTTCTTTGCTTGTTTGTTGGTTTTCAAAATAAAAGATCTAGAAAGACTTGGAGGCTTCCCTACCTCCTCTTTGAGACAAAGAACACACAGACATCACCTTCTTGAATGTAATAAAACGCAAAGAGAAAAAGAAACTGGTTAATATAGCAGAAAAATTACCCAGATAATTTTATCATAATCTTAGCATAGTATGTAATGCTTTAAAAAATGTTCAGCAACGTTTGCAAAACCTTTGGTATTGTGGATAGGTTCTACGTACATAGAAATTTGGGGATGACAATCATTTTTGAATTTCTTCTAATTTATCTGGACCTTCATATATCCTGCTGTTAATGTTTAAAAGGCTTACTGAAATTCTAGATTTTTTGGAACAGTCTTTGTATTAAAAAGCCTACTAAATTCTAGATTTTTTGGAACAGTCTTTGTATAAAAAATCAGTAACATGTTTCAGCCTTGGATATTGTAGATTTTTGCCCAGTTTTTTTTTTTTTTTCTTTAGACCAGTGGTTTTCAAACTTGAGCATGCCTGTATCACACTTACCAGAATCAAGCCCTGGTGGGTTGGTTAAATCACAGACTTCCAAGCCACAGCCCCAGAGTTTCTGATTCAGGAGGTCTGGGGTGGGGTTTAAGAATCTGTGTTTCTAACAAGTTTCCAGGTGATGCTGGCCCAGAGACCATGCTTTGAGAACAAAAGACTTGATTATCTAGTAGCCAGATACCATTGCTTTGAAGCAGTATGGCTTGGTGCAATGAGCATGAATTGTTGAGTCAGACATAACTGGTTTCAAACGTGAGGAAAACCCCAAATGCCTGACCACACATAATCAGTACAAAATGGAGGTGACCCATATTTCTGTGCCTTTTAGTATATCCTAGCTACTGGCCAGCTGTCACAACTTTTACAGTTATAGTCTGTTAAGTTAAAAGAACTTGCAATAAAGAAGAGATGATCATAATGATGGTAAGAATGTTTTTTACTTATGTGAAGATTACAGACAGCTTGAAAAGCATCATGCATGAAGAGGTAATACAGCATAGGACAGTTATGGAATTTGGGTCCGATACCGGCATTTGAAGCTCTGCTCTGCTGTTTCCATACAATGACGTGACTTTAGACAATGCAGTTAATCTCTTCAATGCTATTATTTCTTACATGTAAAATGAAACAAAAAAAAATGCCAGCTTTACTGTGCCCAATGCAAAATACAATGTTATTTCCTTTTAAAGCTCACACTCTTCCATTTTTGCATGTGGACATTTGCAAACTGACCAAAACTAAACTTCGTGTGAAGGAATATTCACTGATACATGATCCTCTAAATTCCTGGAGAATAAATTCTATTTAAATTAATTATTCTAGGCAGCCAAACGAACTTAATAGGAAAGAAAGGCAAAAACAAACACCTTTTGGCAAGAAAATAGCAGAAAGATTTTTTAAAAATCTTGTCTGGCAAAAAAATAAATGTCTGGAATCATCAAGTAGTGGTAGTAGCAGCAGTAGCAGCGGGTGTTGTAGTGAATAAAAGACTAAGAAGCTTGACCACATGGTTTAGGGTGAAGTGTGTAAGTTTAACACTGTGCTGGCTCCAGGAGAAGTGAAGAACTATAAGGCAAAGAGAAGTAACCTCAAAAGTGGCATTTTGATTTGTCAATGCACCTAATTCAGAGGAGACATGCTTCTCCTGGAAAAGAGGCACTGAAGACCACTAGAAAAATGTCGCAGAAATTGGATATATTCCAAGGAAGTTGAAGGCCTTGATAGCATTTCCTGGCATCATCAGAGTGCCCATTATTTCAGGTCACAGCCTGAGTCCCTCTGGGGGCTCTGTGATTTCAAATTCTAGCTTTGATCCCCAGGCTCTCAGATTTGAAAGCTTTGTGTGTTTCTTGTCATTGGCAGCCACCTTTTTCTTGGACTCAGAAGCACCTTTTGCTCTCCACACAACACTAATCGTGACCAGTCTGGGTCAGAGCCTGGCATCTGACTTCTTGCTTTAGGAGGAAAGGTTGGGCACAAATGACAAAGCAGATAAGGAAAATACAAGGCAATTCTATTGTTGAGGTATACACAGTTTTCTCAGCAACAGAAAGTTAACAATAGATGTTGGATATATGGAACAAGAAGTTTCATTGTCATTACATGTAAGGAATAATATTTTTAGCCTTTATTTTTTAAGAGTAAAAATCAGACTGTGTAAGGGGAATGGACCAAGATCATAGGTTTTAATTTGGACTAGAATCAAGCGTTATGGCAATGATAAATATGAGGATACATATTTATTTTTCTCATGTAATGGGTACCAAATCCTGAGAATCTTGGAACTGAAAAGGGTCTTAGAAGCCACCCATCCAGCTTTAGTCCTTGTGGAAAATCTCAGAAGCATCCCACAGACAACCATTCAGCCTCTCCCCACATCTTCCAGTGATAAGTTAGCATGTTCCATTTTGAACAGCTCTTATTGTTAGGAATGTCCTTCCTTATAGTTGTTCAACATTTCCTCCCTCTTTCCTGTGTCTTTTGTCTTTTTTATTATTATTATTATACTTTAGGTTTTAGGGTACATGTGCACAATGTGCAGGTTTATTACATATGTATCCATGTGCCATGTTGTTTTGCTGCACCCATTAACTCGTCATTTAGCATTAGGTGTATCTCCTAATGCTGTCCCTCCCCCCTACCCCCACCCCACAACAGTCCCTGGTATGTGATGTTCCCCTTCCTGTGTCCATGTGTTCTCATTGTTCAATTCCCACCTATGAGTGAGAACATGTGGTGTTCAGTTTTTGTCCTTGCGATAGTTTACTGAGAATGATGTTTTCCAGTTTCATCCATGTCCCTACAAAGGACATGAACTCATCATTTTTTATGGCTGCATAGTATTCCATGGTGTATATGTGCCACAGTTTCTTAATCCAGTCTATCGTTGTTGGACATTTGGGTTGGTTCCAAGTCTTTGCTATTGTGAATAGTGCCGCAATAAACATACATGTGCATGTGTCTTTATAGCAGCATGATTTATAGTCCTTTGGGTATATACCCAGTAATGGGATGGCTGGGTCAAATGGTATTTCTAGTTCTAGATCCCTGAGGAATCGCCACACTGACTTCCACAATGGTTGAACTAGTTTACAGTCCCACCAATAGTGTAAAAGTGTTCCTATTTCTCCACATCCTCTCCAGCACCTGTTGTTTCCTGACTTTTTAATGATGGCCATTCTAACTGGTGTGAGATGGTATCTCACTGTGGTTTTGATTTGCATTTCTCTGATGGCCAGTGATGATGAGCATTTTTTCATGTGTTTTTTGGCTGCATATTTTGTCTTAATTGTGCCTTCTGACATGGACAGAATATAGAAGGGAAATAAATCCTTAAAGGTATGATAACCAATTTTCCTAAAAAATATTTGAGATGAGAGTGAGCCAGTGCATAATTAAAGCTACATTTGATTTTTTGGGGGGGGGTGGCGGGGGTTATATTTCTCCTTCACTCCAGTTCCCCTGAGAGTTTTCACATTCCCTAGTCCATTTCAATTTCCCGTTCCTTCTCAGTTCTTGAAGCTCTGGCATTGTCTGGGACTCATGGTCCATCATCAGTAATGCTCTCTGTAACCTGGACTTCTTGAACCTGCTGTTCTAACCAAAACCTGGTGTTCCCAGAGGAGACTGCCTCCCCTTGAGTGTGATGTTTTTCCTCTCCCAGGTCCACCCTGGTGGGACAAGTATCCTCCTGGCTCCCTGTCACTGCTTCTAGACCATCCTGGTTCCTCCCTGCACAGCCACATCCTGTGTCCTCTCATAGGGATGGTCACTTGGAAACACATCGGTCATCCCCCTCATTTCCCTGCACTCACACTCTGGGTGATATTTTCTGGGTGATTTCAACATCCACATAGAAGCTGTGTCAGAGATGATTCTTTCCAAAACCTAGCCCTTCAATTACTTGTATTCCTCCTCATGCTAAAGCGTCTGCCGCTGGCTTCCTTACCTCACTTTAAGAAATCCCTTTTGAGCACACTGCCTTCCCTTATCCAAGCAGTTCCTCTAATATTCTAACTGTAACATCCTTTGAACACAGCAGGGCCTAAAACCCACAATTCCATAATCAGCCTTTAAAATCACCTCCATGCACACCACTCTGGCTCTGCCTCTCACTTGCTTCATCTCGCTCTCTTGACAAAATTCCAGTCTTGGTTAAATCCTATTTTTGCCTCATTGCGTTTGTACCAATGTCGATTAAAGTGCTTGGGGGAAAAAATCAACCAAGCTGACTGATCCCATTTTAAAATCAGCCCCAATTCCACATGGTCATCACCATGACAAAAGTTTCTACTCTTGTAGAAGACTATTTCATGTATTTTCTTGTCTTCTTAAACCTCCCATGCTTCCTCCTCCATATTCACTCTCAGTTGATGAAATTTTACCAAAGAAGTTGCAAACTCAGAAGAGAACTTCTGCAAGTTCCCATCTAACCACCTCCCAGGGATGTGACATACAGTTCACTTTCCTGCCAGAACTGTCAGTACTTCTCTCAAAGGCCACCGCTCCATGCAAAGAAACTGCCCCTGTGAAAGCCAAGTGTCTTTAACACGTGACTTCCAGCAGCTGAGTCTCGATCTCAGTCTTCCCTCTACTTGGCCTCTCAGCGAGATTTGACATGGTGACTCTCCTTTCCCTGAACCTCCACCACTACCATTGACTTCTGGAAGTGTCTTTCTTTTTTTTAACTGGGCTTTCAGTTCACTGCCACCTCCTCATTTTCTTCCTGTCTCACTGGCTGTTCCTTTCTTCTTAATTATCTTTGCTCATTCTTTGTCAGTTCCCAGACTGTGGAGTGACCTAAGTCACACCTGAGTTATCTCATAAGCAGTCTTGCAACTTTGGACACAATCGCTGTGCTGCCAATGCTCACCTTTCCCTGATCTCTAAACTCGTTACCAAACCTTCTCAGCATCTCCATTTCAATGTCTGACAGTCACCTCCATCATGGCGGGTTAGGCACGAGTGCCTTATCTTTTGCCTCAGCTGGGGTCTCTCCTAGTTTATTTCCATCCACTGTCAAGCCCAAAACTTTGGAGCCATCTTTGACTTCTCTCTTTCTCACCCATTCCATATCTAATCCACCAACAAGTCATCAGTTCTAACCAAAATACATCCAGAATGCAAACACTTCCCCTGTGCTCAGTCCCCCAGTGCCCTGATCCATCCTTGATCACCTCTAGGCTGGATTGTAGCCCCTTACATGGTCTTCCTGCTTCCACTCTTGTTTTCTTATGTACCCTTCGTGGCACAGTAGCCAGAGTACCTCTTTAAAAGCGCACATCGCATATGCCACTCTTCTGCCCAAATCCTTCCATTCTCTTGGGTGAGAAAGCCAATTCCTTACCATCCAAGGTCTTGCATCTTCCTCCCCGCTCCCAAAGGCACTGGGCACCATACTTTCTCGGGGCCTCTTCCTTTGCTGTTCCCTAAGTGGCAGGTGTCGTAAGAGCCTCACCCTTCCCGATGACTCACCTTCCCGATGACTCACCCCAGCGGCACTGCAGCTCTGGAGGATGGTTCTGGTACTGGCCGAGGGGTTCATACCTCAAGCACTTAAGCTTCTCTGCCTGTGGACTATTTTCTGGCCATGAGATTGTGCTCAGCCTACACAAGGCAGACCAGGGGTGCCAGGGAGGTCCCTACAACCAGTGATGGAGGGTGGCACCTGCCCAACTTCCTCACCCCTGGTGGGGCTGTCCTCAGTGTGTTTCTCAAAGGCCCTCAGAGGTCCCCAGTGGCTTGAACCCCCCATGGCCCACAGTAATCAGCCACCCATCAGCATACACTTAATTTTTCTATTTAAGCTGTTACATGATTAGAATTTTTAATGTTGAATCAACCTTTACTTACTGAAATTAATTAGCCCAATTTTGTCACAATGGATTATCTTTTTGGTACATTATTAGATGGGTTTAATAATATTTTGTTCAGGATTTTTGTCTATGTTCACAGGTAAGATTATCCTGGAATTTCCTTCTCTTGGATTTTTTCTTCTTTTTTTCCCCCTGGTTTTGGAATTATTCTACTTTACTTCATAAAGTGAATTGAAGGGTGTCTCTCCCCTCTGGGTCTCCTTTCTGTATGAGTTGTATGTGATTGGAATCATATCTTTGTAATGCTCTCTAAAAAGAAGTTCCAGAAAGCTTAGCTTTTTAATCTTATTTTTATTTCAATAGGTTTTTGGGGAACAGGTGGTGTTTGGTTACATGAATAAGTTCTTTAGTGGTGATTTCTGAGATTTTGGTGCACTAACCATCTAAGCAGTGTACATTGTACCCAATGTGTAGTCTTATATCCTTCACCCATCTCCCACCCTTTCCCCCAAGTCCCCAAAGTCCATTGTATCATTCTTATGCCTTTGTGTCCACATAGCTTAGCTCCCACTTACGAGTGAGAACATATGATGTTTGGTTTTCCATTCCTGAGTTACTTCACTTAGAATAAAGGTCTCCAAATCCATCCAGATTCCTGCGAATGCCATTATTTCATTCCTTTTATGGCTGAGTAGTATTCCATGGTATATATATGCCACATTCAGGATGTTTAGCTTTGTTTTGTTTGTTTTTCAGGGGATAATTTAATGTACTATTTCAATTTAATTAATTCTGTGATACCATTAGCTATCTAGATCATTCTGAGACAGGCTAGTTTATTATGTTTTTAGAGGGATTTGTGTCTCCAGTCTTCAAATATAAGGTTATTCAGATTATTCACATTCCTAATGTTTCCATGAGTTTTCCTTCTTTCGCATTTCTGATATTGTTTATTCGTACTATTCTTCTTGATCATTCTCATCTGAATTTTTTCATTAGTCTCTTCGAACAATGCCTGACTTTGTTGATCCTCTTAATTTTATCTTTCTATTCATTTATGTTAAATTTGCTATTTATTACTTTGTTTCTTAACACTTCTTTATGATTATTTTCTTGTTTGTTGTTCTGAATTCTTAAACTGGCGGTTTAACTCATTACTTCTCAAATTTTCTTCTTTTTAATGTAAAATATACACACATTTAAGGCTACACATTATCCCTAAGTAGATAACATTTCCTATATCCCATGAGTTTTAATGCGTAGTATTTTTGTTATTTTTCTGTAAGAGGGTTTTCTAATTACCACGAGCTTTATGAGTTATTTAGAAACATTTCAACTTTTAGTTTTTTAATGTGTGGTTTTAACTTACTCTTTGTTATTGATTTATAACTTAATTACCTTTTGCTTACCTAACATGGTCTCTATGATATTACTAATTTGAAATTTATTTTCTAGTATATCATCATTTTTATAATGTTCTATGTATGTTTATAAAGAATGCTGGGGGTATATGTGTCTTTTAGCTCAAGTCTGTGTATTATTTAAATCATCTGTGGCCTCACTGACTTTTATCTGATTTATCAATCAGTTACTGGAAGGATTTGTTTAAAACTTTTATATTATGATAGATGTGTCCATTTTTATTAGAGTTGTCTTAATTTTTGCTTTACATGTTTTAAGGCTGTGGTAATGGATGCTTACAAGTCCCGAATTGTTATATGTTCCCGATAAACTAAAAATTTTGTCATTATAAAAAAACTTAAATAAGGTCATTAATAATAAAGCCATTTAATAATGCCTTTGCTTTTGAATCAATTTTGCCAGATATTAATATAGTTTATTTTGATTTGTATTTGCTTGATACAACATTTTAAAACTTTTTACTTTCGACTTTTTGTTCTTAAGGTCTAGGTGTATATTATACACATATAAACACAAGGGTATATACATGTCATGCATAATATAAATATGTAATATATACATGTATATATGTTCATGTGTACATAGATTATAAAGATTTAAGAAGCCATATAGTTCTATTTTTATAAAGTGAGCCATGAAAATGTTGTTTTATGACTAGAAAGATTAGTCCCCTTACATTTATTGTGATTTTTATATATTTTAATTTATTTTTGCCATCATGTCTGGTAATTTCTCTTTGCTCTACTTTTTCTTTGTTTCTTTTTCTCTTTCTTACCTTATTTTAAACTGATTAATTTTTTTATTCAATACTTCTTTTTTTAGTGGCTATTCCTACAAATTTTCACATATATGTTTTACTTAAGTTTAAAATTAACCAACACCTTCTCCATTCTCTTAAACAGTGCAACCATGGGCTTCTTCAACTCAAACCCACCCTCCTGTCTCCTGTATTATTTTCAAACTTTAATAATTTCCCCCAAAATAAGGTGTGAGTCTTATTCTTTCTAGTACTGGTATCTGTTTAGCCCTCATACTAACCCTCCTCTCCAATCATCATTGCTTTTTGCATGTCAGATTTTCGTTTTGGATGATCTCTTTCCTCCTGAAGTACATTCTTTAGGAGACACCTTAGAAGTGTATCTATTTGTAGTAAAGTCTTTTAATTTATGTTTGTTTGAAGATGGTGAAGACAGAATTGTTCACATTGCAATATCCAGCTTGGTGGTTTTTCTCTTAGTTTCTCTCAGCCTTTAGAGATGCTCATCCACCAACACCTGGTTTCTTTTTTGTTGTGGAGAAGAGAGCTACCAATTCACTATATGTCCCTTCAAATAATCTCTGTTTTACAAATATTCTTGTCTCTTTATTAAGTATTCTGCATTTTTACTCTCTTGTACGCAGGTTTAGATTTTTAAAATTTATTCTGAATAGAGTCCATTGTGTCTCAGAAATCTGAGGAAATTTCCACCCAACTTCTCGTTGAAGATTGCAGTTCCCCGATTCTTCTTAATATTTTTTCTGTGATTTCTATTAGATGCAAGTTAAGATTTTTCACTCTGTGTTCCATATCTTTTCATAACTTTAATATTTTAATCTCCTTATCTGTTTGTGCTATAGTCTGAGTAGTTCCTTCAGATGTGTCTCCCAGTTCTTCACATATATCTAACCCATTGTTAGGTACACACACCAAGGTTCTTATTTTATTTGTTATATTTTTTATTCCTAGATGTTATACTTAATTCTTTGTCAGTCTGCCTGTCACTTTTAATAGTTTCCTCTTCAATAATTATAGATTAGATATGTTCTTTGATTGCTTTAACTATGTTAAATATATTTTATATTCTATAACTGTTATTTCCACAATTTGCAGTCTTTATGGGTCCGACACTGCTGTCTTTTCCTTCTGTTTACTGTCTCTCGCTCATTTGTTTTTTTTTTTTAATTATTTTCTGATTTATTATTGTCTTTTAAAAGACTTGAGCATTCGTATGCATTGGAGCTTTACCTCGGGGATTCTTCGAAGATTCATTGCAAATCTCTTCCTTCAGGGGAATTTGTACTTGCCTCCAGCAGGAGGCAACCCAGACCACTTGAAAACTAAATTCTTAACTTGGCCTTTTTAGGGGCCACAACAGTAGGTGAATTCTAGTGCCATGCCCATGTGAGGGCCGGATTCTTGTTACAAGTTATTATTATTGTTTGAAGGTGGGATTTTTACTCTGCATATCTAGGTAGGTGGTTTTCCGCCTTTTCTCAGAGCCAGGTCCGAGGCATGACGGTTTTCTTTCAGTTACTCTTGGTAGGGCAAGTGTGTGTTTGTTTGTTTGTGTGCTTATGGTTTTTTTCTAGTTCTCTTTTCATCATGAGCATTTCTTTCCAAGGGTCTGGGCTTCCCAAGGAGCAGGGGTTGGGAGAAGAGGGAAAAGGGGTGGTATCTCCAAATCTCCTTCCCAAATTGAATAGCTTTAGGCTTTATCTCCGTTCTCTTTGCAGAGTGAGCTAAAACCAGAGCTCCAGGGAACCAGAGGTTGGTAGATGTCCCCCAGATATCTGTCAGCTTCCTTTCTTGCTCACATATATATGTTATTTAATCATTTTGCCTATGTTTAAAAATATTCTGTATATTCATTTATTTTACATGAGAAGGTGTTTTTATTTTTGCACCATTGACTCTCCATATTGCCCAGCAAATGGAATCTACATAATGCCTTATCACTCTCTGTGAAGAAAGCTCTTTCCCAGAATGTATGATGTCAGGGGACAATCATTATGCTCATTCCTGGCCTAAAATCTGTTACGAGGATGCTGTCAACGTTTAGATTAAAATCCACAGCATGCAGCTCAAGATAAGCAAGGCAAAATGTGTAGCTTTCAGAGTCATTAGTAAATGTGGTATTGTTATTATCAGCTAGGAAGTTCTGTCTACTAAAATATATTGTATCTTTATAAAAATAATTTTATAATATTTTGTGCATTTATACAATATTATGCAAAACCTAATGATGTGTCCTGTTCACTCCAATTACCCATTTTCTATTTTATGGTTGTTATCAATAATGGAATTGCTATCAATTCTGTGTGGTTGTTCTGATAACACAGAAAATAAAAGATTATGAGATAAAATGGTCTCAAAGGATCACTTTCTCTTCATATGAAAATACATTCATCTCAGCAACAAGACCTGGAAAACGTAGAACTTTTAAGTAATCCTTGAGTTAAAAGATGACCTAAAATGCTTTTGTTATTTTATGATTTCTAAGTATTGCTGATGGTGAGATTAAGCATCTACTAAGTTTGTTTCTACTCTTAAAGTTATTCACCTCGATGAATAAATACAGTGTTTTATATGTTTAGCATATTTTTAAGAACATATTTATTAAATCCTCTTTCCAATGAGGCAAAACATAGATGATCAAAACCACAAACATAGATAAAATGATATTTAATACATTTCTTCTGCAGTCTAAGAACATCATGATATGGTACATTCTTTCCTTGGTTAGAAATCTCAACATTGCAGTGGAAGAAAGTGGAGAAAAGTACTACATTCTGCTATTGCGGGGTATCATCATGCTTTAAGATAAAGAAAAGATCCATGATTTCCATGGTTCAGGGGCTGGAAGCAGGAGAGGACTTGAGGTGGTTTATGATGTCACTCAAGAACCAGGCTTGAGATGAGCAGGAGTGGATGTGAGATGAGCAGGAGTGGATGTGATGGTGACGAGTGTCTTTAGCTGGTCTCTGTTTCTCACATCCAGAGCGCTTCCTGGGGCTCCCAAGGCCTCTCTCAGCACCTCGCCACCCCATGCCTTCTGCAGTCCTTCAGGCAGTCTCTGACCTAAGAGGTCTCCAACACAGCGAAACATAAGGTTTTATAGCGTTTGACTAGGCACTGTGGCTCACGCCTATAATCCCAGCATTTTGGGAGGCCAAGGTGGGTGAATCACCTGAGGTCAGGAGTTCGTGACCAGCCTGGCCAACATGGTAAAACCCCATCTCTACTAAAAATACAAAAATTAGCTGGGTTTGGTGGTGGGCACCAGTAATCCCAGCTACTCAGGAGGGCGAGGCAGGAGAATCGCTTGAACCCGGGAGGCAGAGGTTGCAGTGAGCCGAGATCGCACCACTGCACTCCAGCCTGGATGATAAGAGCAAAACTCTGTCTCAAAAAAAAAAAAAGATTTTATGGGTTTTATAATTTGGGTATGTAATTCTTTATTTTCCACCTTCAAAATAGTCAGAGTATTTAACTCTCTGTGGAGTTAAAGGCATGGACTTGGTTTTGTTGATGGTAATTGAGCTGATCTGCTGTGGTGGCGTTGGGGGTGCGTGATCAGAGAGAGAATGGGCAGACGGGCACTAGGAGGGACTGAGTCCTCACTGAGGCAAGGTGTTTGCCTCCTGCCACACAACATAGGCTCCTGGAATGTCCAGCATAATTTTCCTAAAAGAACTGGGAAAATAACTCCTTTTTTGGTTTCATAGAGGTCGTCTTGTGTTTGGTAGGCATGTGCTGTGTGTGGTGTGTGTGGGTGTGGTATGTGTATGTGAACGTATGGTGTATGCGTAGTATGTGGTGTGTGTGTGTGGTGTGCATTTATGGTGTGTATGTGTGAAGTGCGGTGTGTTTGTGTGAGGTGTGGTATGTGGTGTCTGTATGGTATGTATGTATGTGGTATGTGGTGTGTGGTGTATGTATGCATGGTGTGTGTGGTGTGTGTAGTGTGTGATTATGTGGTATATGTGTAGTTTGTGGTGTGTGTGTGTGATGTATGGTATATGGTATGCCTGTGTGGTATGTGTGGTGTGTGTGCATGTGGTATGTTGTGTGTGTTTGATGTGTGTGGTGTGTGGCTTGTGTCTGTGATGTGTGTGTGTGGTGTGTGTGTGTGTGTGGTGTGTGTGGCGTGTATGTGTGATGTATGGTATATGATGTGCGTGTGGTATGTGTGCATGTTTGGGGTGTGTGTGGTGTGTAGCTTGCCTGTGTGGTGTGTATGTGGTGTGTGTGGTGCATGGTGTGCATGTGGTGTGTGTGTGGTATGTGATATGTGCGGTGTGTGTTTCATGTGTGTGGTGTGTGGCTTGCATGTGTGATATGTATGTGTGATGCCTGGCGTGCAGTGTGCATGTGGTGTGTGGGGGAGTATGTGGTATGTGTGGTCTGTATGTATGATGTGTAGGATGTGGTATGCATATGGTGTGTGTATGTGTTGTGTGGTGTAGGGTAGTGTGTTTTCCTGGGTCCATAAAGAAGTGCTTCTCACATTTGTTTCTTGCTGCTTGCTATACTGATGGGCTCTGACCTCCTAAATTTAGGGGACTTCCAGTTGTTTTCTCTTGTGTCCCTTATGAGGTGTGGGCGTGAGAAGCACCGTCTCACAGTGCTATGAAGAATCTCATCTTGGTAACTGTGCAGATTTACTCATGAACAGTGCTCGCAGGTTTTATCGGCTTCACAAAATGGTTTGTGATGCCCTCCTCCTAAAAAATATTAAATGATTTATTCTAACAGTTTCATTTTACAGATATGTCTGCTTAGTTTCTAAAAACCATAGCCTATTTTCTATAACTCCTCCAACTTTTTAGTTAGATGATAATAATTTACCCCAGATACACATCTAGTTTCCGTGCACTTGCATTTCATAATGAAGAAATGATTATGGTTTGGACTTTCAGCTGTGATGAATTGAATTTGCAAAGCTTGATGATATGACACACCAAATGCCCTGAGACAAAATCGCTTCAAAGTTGATAAACTGAAACAAATGAATTTAAACTTGAACTGAACTTTAGCAAAAGTCATCCGTCTCATTTTATTTAAATTTACTTTTTAAAAGGACAAAATAGGCAACATCATAATCTAGATAGTAGAAGACAGTGTCGTCGCTATTCACAAGGTCACCAGTTTTTATTTACTCATGTAGTTTCCCTATTTCTGGGTTCAATAGTTAAGGTTTATTTTTAGTTTTTCCTGGAAGCAAAAAAAAATATGGAAGCATCTTTCATTAAATTATTTTTAAGTATTTAAATTCAAAATTGATATTGGTTAATGTCTAGGGCTTTTGCTTTTGGTGTATCATGCAGAAATCAAACCTACCAATGCTGGCAAGTTTTTAATCTGGAGGAATAAGTAACATTCTCAGTTAAAAAAAATCAGAATTAAAATGTCACAAAGCTTTTGTGACTTTTGATTTAAGATAAAAATATAAACAATATTCTGTATATTTCCCACACTTAACAAGTAAAAATGTGAAGTTTAAACAAAATGACACTCTTTCATAAATAAAAAGCTTTCTTTGAAACAAAAAATTGGGGAAAAGGGAAAAATACAAGAATTATTAAACTGAAATTAACCATTTTTTATAGACTCCAAAACATGACTGGAGATCTGGACAAGTTTTAAAAATTGGGTTGTTACTTATTAATGTGATGGTTCCTTGAAAATTGATTTGTTGCATATCAAAACTATGTGCAACTAGAATGCAATACAATGTGACTATGAAAACAAGTCAGTGCATGCATGAATTAAGATGTTGAAGAAGATGGGGTAAACAGGACCTACCCTTGTCTCCTTCTCCCACTTATTACATATTTTTAGGAAATGGCTGATTTTTGACAGAACAAAAAAGAGAAATTGCGACTGAAACATCGTACAACTCTTTTTCCTATTTCTGTTACACTCATTACTGGAATTTTGCTTGAGAAATAACTAATCGCTGAAAGCTAAGTTTGCAGATAAAGGAAATGTATATTTTACATATATACATACATTTCTAGTATTTAACATATATATGTATATACACATGTGAATGTCTTATCTACATAAAACATTTTATCTATGTAACATATTTTATGTTAACCTTTTTTGATGTATTTTCTTCCAAAGGAATTCTGTGTAGCACCTAAATATCAATCATTACATTTCAGGAGTGAAGGTGTAAAATTGTGGAAATAGGATACTGTTTAGTGATGATTGCATTTGATACATTTCCATCTTTTAGTTTCAATTATTTTCAAGCTCTCTACTAACAGTTGGCCTATTCTTCTTTAGCTTCTTTCAAAAAGTTTGCCAAGTTATCTGGTTTAAGGCCAGAAATGTTATTACTATAGAGGCCTTCAGTGTAGAGAGGATACACAGATGTGTCATGATTTAAAAGAAATTCACTTAAGAGAGTAGTGTCAATGGGTTATAGAACTGCTGAACTCATCTGAAGCATTGTGGAATAAAATGTATGAGAAATATAGTATTTGTAATTAAGATTTTAATGAATTGCCTTGTTAATCCATACACTGTATGCATGTTGCAACATTTTCTAGGCTTAATTAGTGTGCTTGATGATTATGTTTATTTTCTGATCTACACACTGATTAAGCATTGTCCATACACTGGAGCTTGAAACAAGATCAATCTGTAAAGTAGCACCTAGTCATCTAACTGGGGACTCAAAATGCAAATAGACCAACTTATGGAAAATTAAATTAGTTCTAATAGAACCCATTTTGCCTGAGCAGCCAGTGTCACATTATAAACAGTGTTCTCTTGTTGTAAAAGAAATAAAAGCCTTCTGTTGACAGATCCTTGTATACTTTTAAGCTTGAAGAACTGAGTGCATATGATGTTAGAGTTGACTGTAACTCTTAGATGTGGGGAATTGTGGAATATTCTGAGTTAACCCGAACTATTGTGCTCTAGAAATGCAACTCATTATGCTATTATGGCATTTGGGGGTCTGGGGGCTCTCAGGTTCCAAAACGTTTTTTATTAAGATCTCCTATGAATTACAACTTTTGTAAATTTTCTTCTGTTGTGTTGAAATTCTCCAGATAGTTCTTTTTTATTCAAATTTAATTTATTCTACTAAATGTTTATTGACCACACGTGAGTATAATTTGGGCTCAGCCTGTCCTCCCCTCTCCATGATTCCTAGCTTAGACTGCAACTCAGGCTGGTTTCAGATGGATGACAGATAAAGCTGTCCAACTGCTGCTTAACATAGATATGGATGTGATGTTACTAATTCAGATGGGCTTTTTGGCTCTTTTCAGAACCTTTCCAATCTTTTTCTTTTAAACATATAGTCTTTAAAATAATTGTTGTGTAGAAAACACTTAACTGAAATCTGCTCTCTTAACAGATTTTTAAGTGCACATTATTGTTGACTCTAGGTACTGTGTTTTATAGCAGATCTCTAGAGCTTATTTCATTTTGCTTGACTGAAATTTCATGCACATTGATTAATAACTCCCCATTTCTTTCCCCTCCCAGATAATTTCCATCTTATTATTTGATTCTACAAATTTGACTATTTTAGACAACCTCACATAAGTGGAATGCAGTGTTTGTCATTTATGAAGGTTGTTTTCACATCTTAACTATGGTGAATAATGCTACAGTGAACATGGGAGTGTTGAGATCCTGATTTTAATTCCTCTGGATATATAGCCAGAAGATGGATTGCTGGATCATATGGTAGTTCTATTCTTAATTTTCCTGAGGAACCACCATACTGATTTCCATAATGGCTGAACCTATACTAATTTCCATTCCTGCCCACAGTATACAAGGGTTCCCTTTTCTCCATATCCTTGCAACGCTTGTCTTTTTTGTTGTTGTCTATAATCGCCATCCTGACAGGTGTGAGGTGATGTCTCATTATTTTAATTTGCATTTTTCTGATGATTAGTGACGTTGAACATTATATCTATATCTATGTCTATACCTATATATCTGTTGGCCATTTGCATGTCTCCTTTGGAGAAATGTCTATTCAAGTTCTTAGGCTATTTTTAAATTGGGTTATTAGATATTATTACTATTGAGTTGTAGAAGTTCATTATATATTTTGGAGATTAACCCTTTATCATATTTTTGTCTTGCAAATATTTTCTCCCACTCTTTTCACTCTGTTGATTGTTCCCTTTCCTGTGCAGAAGCTTTTCAGTTTGACTTAGTCTCGTTTGTTTATTTTTGTTTTTTGTTGCCTGTACTTTTGGTGTTATGCCCATGAAATCCCTGCCAAGAATAATGCCATGAAACTTTTCCCCTTTGTTTTCTTCTAGGAGTTTTACAGTTTCTGGTCTTACATTTAAGTCTTTAATCCATTTTAAGTTGATTTTTCTGTATGGAGTAAGATAAGGGTCTCCAGATAGTTCTTAGGGAAGAAAGTCATGTATTCAACATTTTATGAACCACTCCTCTGACTTAATCTGCAAATAACTTTAGGCATGTCCTCTTGCTCTCTCTTTGATTTAATGGAAAAATATATAAACCTAAGTTTAGCCTTTCAGAAGTGAATAGACCAAAACTTTATTTTGAAGTTACTTGCAGCACCAGTGAGAAAGCATTTGTTCATTTGTCTGTGTAATCCACAAACATTTGTCGAACAACTTCTTCTCAGTATCACACACTGTACAATGCACTGTAGTTGTGTAAAAAATAGCTACTGTCTTCAGGGAGATGAGGACTTAAAGGAGAATATGTTAGGAAGGAAGATAAATGACAGAATCGCAGTCTGAATGTCATTTGGAGGTATTAATAATGCACGGGTGGAGAACAGAGAAACTAAAGGAAAACTATTGTTATAAACTACGTGGGTACTCATAGTCATGACTTCTGTGAGATCTGTTTCCTGCAAAAACCTTAGATTTCATGATTCCATGTGCTTTCAGGGAGGGAAAATCGGGGAAGAGATACGAAGTGGTGGTATTGAGTATCTATTGGTAAGCCCCTAGATGTTAAACATGGCAAGGAATAATGTCTTGGTGAGATTTAAAAGCTATTCAACAGCACTATGGATTCACTATTGGAAAGAGAATGGGAAAAGTCTCTCCTGGATCTGTGGTGGCAGTGTGCAATGGTACCACCGTAGCGGAACGCAATCTGGAAGAGGGTATCAAACACTTCAAATACATGGATACACTTTGGTGCAGTATTTTTATTTTTAAAAATCTTTTCTGAGATAATTCTAAATAAGGAAAGAGACTTTAAAAATGTATAACCCTATTTGGGAGGCTGAGGCGGGCAGATCACAAGGTCAGAAGATCGAGACCATCCTGGCTAACACAGTGAAACCCCGTCTTTACTAAAAATACAAAAAAATTAGCCAGGCGTGGTGGCGGGCGCCTGTAGTCCCAGCTACTTGGGAGGCTGAGGCAGGAGAATGGCCTGAACCTGAGAGGCGGAGCTTGCAGTGAGCCGAGATGCACTCCAGCCTGGGTGACAGAGTGAGAATCGATCTCAAAAAAAAAAAAACATAACCACTTGATTGAGTCATAATTCACATAATACACACTTCACCCACTTAAAGTGCACAATTCAATGCATTTTAATAAACTTGCAGAGTTGTGTACACTTCACCACTATCAATTTTAGAACATAATCACTACCTCAAAAAGAATGTACCCTTCAGTTATCACCCCTTACCCCTGCACCACCCCCAAACAACCACTTACCTACTTTTTTTTCTTGGAAGATGCATTTTTTAAAGTTGCTTATATTCAGGGTGTACAACATGATGATTTGTTATATGGATACATTGTATACTAATCACGACAATCAAACTAATTTCATATCCATCACCTCACAGACTTAGTAACTTTTAAGTTTCAGTTATGCAAGATGAGTAGGTTTTAAAGATCTAAAGCATGGCATGGGGACTTCAGGTAACAATGCTGTACTATATACTTAAAATTTGCGAAGAGGGAAGATCACGAGTGTTCTCACCACACACACACAAAAGGGAAAAAGACGTTTTCAAACAAGGATGCCCATCACAGCATTGTTTATAATGGGGAGCCACTGAAAAGCCCCTGGAGCACAGCGGGGGAATGATTGAGCTTATCACGGAGCAAACATTTGATGAAATTAAGTGTGTTGACGTCATCCACTAAAATGATTTTTACAGAGTTTAGACGATTTAACTCTTATGCTATGAGGTTAAGTGAAGTTAAAAGGTAAAATTTTATATGTAATATATTCACAATATAAAACAAGAAAAACATTTTCCCATGACAGAAATTCTGTAGGAAAATAAAACAAATTATTGTCATTCTTTTATATTTTATTTTCCAAATTTTCTCTGGATAAATATTACATGTGTGGGGGAGTGGAAACTAACTTAATAAAAACATAGATCAGTTACAGGGGAAAAAAATGTGGTTTTGCCATGATTAACACAAGTTGTTTTTTAAACTCAAGGATGACCTTGACATAAGTTTTAAGAGCTTCACAGACTCACTCGGCAGAGTTTCCATCCCTGAACTTGTAAGACAGAATGTTTCTGCAGAGAGTGCTGGAATAAAAGACATTAGATTCTGGGTCAGAGATCCAACATACAGCCCGGTAAACTGGGCCCGTGCCAACTTCTATCAACTTCCTCATCTGTAAAATAAGGGCATCTGTAAAATAATTCCCAGTGATTTCTAAGGACCATCTCCCATTTTGACAACATAATCCCACCATGAAATTGGCAGTGCAGAGAAAAGGGTCACTCTCCTCCTGGCACTCAAACTATACATGGAAGAGTTACTCAGAGGAGAATCCAAACAGCTCATAATGCACTCTAATTTGCCCAAAGACCACTCCAACACGTGGCTTCTGATTGCATGGAGTCACCCTTATTTGCACTGAACTCACACCTAGCCCAGCTGCTTGCTGGCCTAACAGGCAGCTAGTATTGTCTCAGGAATGTCTGTAGCAGTGACACAGATTTTGCCTTCATGTAGTTCTAACATCCTATTAAGTGACAACCTGCAGATCTTTCTGAAGCCTGGTTTCCCAGAACTACATTAGTCTTTTCCCTTGGAATGGGGCATCCGGTTACACCTGTCATCACCATTTTTCTGGAGAAAACCATCAGATTCAGGCCATATGAGAATGCATTCACCCATTTATCTCTGCAACAAAATTCATCAGAATGGTTTCCTGGGTGTAAACCCTCAGTCCACATCCAGATAGAGGGTGATGGGTCACTTATTCAGGTGTAAAGTCATTGCCGCCCAGCATTGGCCTACATCTTTGATGGACGTAATATCTAGTGATAGTGTTTGAAGAATATCCTGGGTAGTCTAAAATATCTAATATCTAGTGATAGTGTTTGAAGAATATCCTGGGTAGTCTAAAATTTTTTCCTAGTTTAAGTTACAGCAGTAGAACTGTTCAGTTTGGACTCCACGCTTTGATGTCAGCATTCTATACTGAGGAACAGCATCAAAATGTGCTGTGTGTGCTGTGAGGATGCTGAGGAGGGCACTGCCTGCTGTGTTCTGCAGAGTGAGACAAACATTCAGTCTGACCTCAGTGCCAAGAGTAGCTGCACTTCTCCCAAGCAGCAGGTCTGCTGCGACCTTGTGGGTTCTGTGAGCTGTGTAACAGGTGCCCCTTACATGGTGCTTGTCGAGAAGCTTTACGGCAATGTTGACAGCATGTGCCACCCTCCAGCCCCAAGGATTCAGGGATTTCTGCTCTGCATTCTTGTATTCTTCAGCTGTATGCCTGGTCTCTTTTATGTCCCCTAGCTTGGCTTTTTCTTCCTTTACCCCTCCTCTAGATTTATTACACATCTGTGCATTTCATGAATTCCTATAAGCTGCTGTAAGTTCTTTCTAAGCAAACAATATATTGGTAGATAGAGATAGATAGATGATGATAGATAGATAGATAGATAGATAGATAGATAGATAGATGACAGACAGACAGACAGATAGACAGACAGAAGCTCTTCTCTGCTTCTGTGTCCCCACCCAGCCGTCTGTAGAATGTGCTGGGCCTGCTGAATGTCGGGAAGGAGCCCATCCTTCATGTGTGTCCTTGGTATGCTCAAGCTTTTAAAACCCGTTGAGTCAGGAGCTAGTCTATACATCTTTTGTCAATACTTAGTACAGTAGTTGAAACACACTTAAAACTTGCAGACAACTCTTTGAATAGGAGAAGACCTGGGAAGGCTGTGATTGCTGTCTTCATTACCACTCAGTTGCTGGAGACAAAGAAGGATGAGGATTCATTTTAGGATGTACAGACCCATTCACACTGGACCAAAATGCTCTCTGATATTTCTCAGTATTTGACACATTCCTAATGCATTCTATTCTTCCCAAAGGGAACTTGCTGACGAGGGTAAACAAATAATAATAAGTCACCACATTCATATTTTGGGGTGAACTACGATGTTTAAGTTATTTTCCCGGCCTGTGTCCTATTAATCTCACTCTGATCTCAGATGTCTGCCCTAGATGAATTAGATGCTGAGATGAAAGTGGAAATGAGATAGCAGTCGAGGAATCCCAGAGACTGTGTCTAAGATCAGCTCAGGACCTGGCAGCCAGAAGTTTCTGCTTTTTGCCACCAAGCCTGGCAGCCATGTGCTCTCCGTGGATTCCCAGGTGAAGTGTGTTGAGAGAATACCCCACTTAACATTTTTCTGCAGCAAAGGAAACATGTAACACTTATCTTAAGTACAGGCTGCATAATAATTATTCTACCGTGCTTTTTTGTTTGGCTAAGAATAGGTATATATTTCCCCCGTTCAATACTAAAGCTCTTGGAGATGTGGAACTTTTAGTAAACTGTCTTCTGAGGACACTGTCAGCACTAAATCTCCAAGGGGAGTGTAGAAGGTTTTGGGGGCTTATTTTTTTAGCTTATCTCTGAGTTTGAAGGAGAGCTGACAGTCTTGCTCACCATTGCTACTTTCAACTTATATCTTCTCCTGCAAATTTCCAACATTCCAATTTATTGCAAGATCCTGCTCTCTAAAGGCCCCTTGCTGTTCCTTGTTGCTGGTTCCTGTGTACTCCCACATATGCCCGGACGGTTCCAGCCCCAGCCCAGTGTCCTCTTTCTCACTCTCCTAATACCACTCTTGGCACCATGCTTGGCTCCCTAAAGTATGGCCTCTCATTCCCCACCTCCTCACCTCCTAGGGTCTTACCTGCTAAACCCCTCAGGATTCATCCCCATTGTCATACCTGTGACCTTATTGTCACCAATGAGTGCACCATCACAGAAGTCATTCCAAGCATCCCCTCCCCTGTGATGACTTCCCCAGCCTTTCCAAGCACAGGTGCCCATGACTCATCATTACACCCCTTCAGGGCCACCTCAGCCCTCTGCTGCACCTGCCCTCAATTGTATTCACCAGCTTAAGACTTAATCTTTCTCCTCTCCAGAGACCCCTCAGCTCTGCACCTGCAATGACCCAGAGGCACAGGGCTGCAGAGAAAGGGGACTGCTTTATAGCCCCCTCTAAACCCAAGCCACCAACACTTTCTTGCTCCTCTAAGAAATAGTAGAAGAGGCAAGGTGCAGTGGTTCACATCTGTAATCCTAGCACTTTGGGAAGCTGAGGTCAGGAGTTTGAAACCAGCCTGGCCAACATGGTGAAACCCCATCTCTACTAAAAATCCAAAAAAATTAGCCAGGCATGGTGGCAAGTGCCTGTAATCCCAGTTACTCTGAAGGCTAAGGCAGGAGAATCGCTTAAACCTGGGAGGTGGAGGCTGCAGTGAGCCGAGATCACGCCACTGCACTCCAACCTGGGCAACAGAGTGAGACTCTGTCTCAAAAAAAAAAAAGTGGCAGAAACTTTGCCATCCTTCCCCTGTGAGATCTGCCTGCCATCCTAAATCTATACATTCTCTTCATGTGTGCAGTGGATTCCATACCTGTCCACTTCTTCAAGGGTTTGCTCCTGTTACCATACCCTCTCTATTTCACTAGCAGTTTGTCTTTCTCTGGTGTCTTGAGCACAAAACAACATCTCCAGTTTAAAGAAGCTTTTCCCTGGTCCCATATCCAACTACACTTACATCCCTATTACTCTGCTCACTGCCACAGTAACACATCCTGAAAGATCCATCAGACCAGCCTCCATTTCCGGGCATCCTGGCTTTCTCTCAGATCATTGCATTTTATCCTTACAATAGCATTTTTTCCTTTAATTGTTTTTGACAACCTTACCGTTCCCAAAACTGCTCTTGCATAGTTTAAATAGTATTTGACCACATTATTGACCTGAAATTGCCGATTCAATGGTCTTTTCTGTCCTCAACTAATTTGACTCCTTGCCAGTACTTGATGCAGTTAACCATGTGCTCCTTCTTAATCAGCGATTTCCTCTTGACGTCTCTGACTTCTTCTGCTCAGCCTCCTCTCCTGGCATCACCTCCTGTGCTTGTCCCCAAATATGAGCTTGTTCTATGGTGTGGCCCTTAGATTTCTGTTCTTTCCTCACTGTAGGCTCCCTGTAGAATCTTATTCAGTCCCTTTATCTTGAAATACTAGCTACATGGCTATGACACCCAAATTCCAAATGAGACTTTCCACTAAAGTCCAGAATTACTCCCAAATAGTAATTTTATTCTTAATTTTATCATGGCTACAAGATAACTCTATTTTCCTAATCCATCAGGGCATTTCTTTCAGTTTCCCTTTGACACTAAATGAACTACCTTCCATGAAGTTGTTCAAATCCCAAAAAAGAAGTATTTCTTATCTCACCACCAGCAAATTCTGTGGATTCTATTCCCAAACTATTTCCTGAATCGACCATACTTCTTCATCTCCATGGCCACCCTTCTAGAACATAAGCTGCCTGCTTTGCTTCATGCCATTTCATTTGTCAGCTTGCTTGCCCTCTGTCTCCTTTCAATTTATTCTCCATACTGCTGCTAGAGCGATATTCTAAAAACAGAAGTCAGGCTGTGTTTCTCTTCTAGCTGGAGCCCTCCCATAACTTCCCATCACACTTACAGTAATTCCAAACACCTTAGCGCAGCCTTAAACCCCAAATCACAGGATCCTTGCCAGGTCTCTGACCTCATTTCCTCTTCTCCCCATTGTTCACCTGTTGCACTGGAGGCTCTTCCTATTTTCTTTCAAATATACCAGGCTCCTGCTCTATCTCCTTAGGGCTTTGGCAGTTGCCTTGTCCTCTGCTTGGGGCTGTCTGCTCTCAGGTGTTTAATCTTTCAGGTAGCAAACATCATCTTTTCAGTGATACCTTCCATCATTAGTCCCGCTATTACCCAGTCATTCTCAGCTCCATCGTGCAGCTTTATTTCACGCACAGCCATCATCTTGTACTCATTTGGTTTTCTGTTGTTTCTGGAATTTAAGCTTCTTGGTAGCAGCTACTTTGTCTCATTCTCCACTAAGAGACTAGAGAGGAGTATTTGGGACCAGGTGGAAGAAACGTTTTCCAGAAAACAAACAATTAGGGACAAAAATTTGCAGAAATCACTGGTGTTTGAAGGCCACCTTCTCACTTTTCCCCTAAGCCAGAACTTCTCTAAGCTGTGTCTTAACTCTTTGAGCATCTTTAGATGCAGGTGTCCTGGGCCGTCTAGATTTGTCTTCAGTATACTTCTGTTTGTTCTCTCATTTTCAAAACATGTTCTTGAATATTACTCAATTTCTTGCACTTAAAATAAATACTATATATCTATCAGGACTCTTGTTCACAAGGACAGAATTCTAATAATTCAAACCATGAGGACAAAAGTCAGGTTTCGTGGGAAGGGCAGGAATTTATTTGAGTTTCAGAAATGATTAAAACCAGGAACTTTATCCCTTAAGCCTCTTGTGTCTGGATTTCTCTTTTTTTTAATGAGCTTCATTCTTCCCTGCTAGTGTCCATTGCTTCAGATAAATATCTCAGACACCCAAGAAAGACTAGAGCTTGGTTTTGCTGAACTGAATTCCAAAAAAATCTTAGAGAAATGTTTTAATTGGCTGATATGGGTAATTTTTAAACCCCAGATGTGTGAAACATGATTTGCAGTGATTTTCACACTAGATTCATTGATAAGAAGAAGGCATCTCTGTGATTTCCACATGGTTATCAATTTTCTTAAAATCTTATTACTTAATGTGCAAGAATTAGGACACCATACCCTAAAACACTTGGATGTAAATTCAGCTGAAAAACATCACCGTTTTAAAGAGTGTACAATAACTAAAGGGAACTCTGATAGTTTTCACTTATAAAAAATCTACATGGTATTTCCAGGCGTGGTGGCTCACGCCTGTAATCCCAGAGCTTTGGAAGGCCAAGGCGGGCAGATCACTTGAGGTCAGGAATTCGTAACCAGCCTAGCTAACATGGTGAAACCCCGTCTCTACTAAAAATACAAAAATTAGCCAGGCGTGGTGGTGCACACGTGTAATCCCAGCTACTCAGGAGGCTGAGGCAGGAGAATAGCTTGAATCTAGGAGGCAGAGGTTGCAGTGAGCCAAGATTGTGCCACTGCATGCCAGCCTGGGTGACAGAGCAAGACTCTGTCTCAAAAAAAAAAAAAAAAAAAAAAAAAAAAAAAAACAGGCACTGTGGCTCACGCCTGTAATCCCAGCACTCTGTGAGGCTGAGGTGGGTGGATCACCTAAGGTCAGGAGTTCAAGACCAGCCTGGCCAACATAGTGGACCCCGTCTCTACTGAAAAAAAAAAAAACAAAACTACATGATGTTATGATAAATTAGTAGGATTAAATATACACAGAAAAATGCGAACACCAAGATATTGATCATAACAATAGTTAAAAATGAGGAACAACACTGGGCACTCAGAGCGCCACACTAATAGATAGAATTGATGCCCTCCACAGTCACTTGAGTACATCCTTGTCAGAGATGTTCTGTGAAATTCAGGTCTGGGTAAGCACTTGCATTTGATAACTTCAAAATCTTCCAATGTCAATGGTTTATAGATCTATTTTAACATTTTGGGATTATGTAAGTAGCTTGTTTTCTCTGCAAAGCTTGAAGTATCTTGAGCTATCTGTATATCTACCTGGGAGGTGGTTTAGATGGAGGAACCCAGGAGCAACCACACCCTCTCTGTACATGCCAGAAGAATAAAGTCTTCTCAAATTGCAATGTGCTAATCACTGATCATTCTCTAATCTGGATGTCTGTGGGAAATGGAAACCAGCACTATATTTAAACTGCTCTTTGTGAGAATTCAAACTGGGACAACTAAAAGCCAAGGAGACAGTAGAAGCCCTTCACAGAAGCATTGAGGCACAACTTCAGTCGAGGTGGCTCCACAGATGTGGGCTTCTGGGGAAAAATGGCAACCTTTGTAACAGGCTGAGTTGAGCAGTAGAAAAAGTTTTGGCCCCTTTTGATAAGAGTTTTCTGGGAGACAGTCACTTATGCCTTGCAAATGATGTCTAGAGATTAAATAAAGCTTTTCCCAGGCTAGAATGAGCATGATGCCTTCAGTAAATGGAGAGAAGTCAACAATGCAGTCTGTGTGCAGCAAGTAGGAGGTAAGGCAGCTGCAAAGGCAGCCTGGGGCAAAATAGAGAAAGTTCAAATGGTACTTAGAAATTCAGACTTAATCTTACAGGTGAAGAAGACTCTTAGATAGGAGATGTATTTATTTGGGTAATATTAGCTTTATTAGAAATCAGCAGAAAAATGTACAATGACACAAACACAAAAGTAGTTCATTTCTTGGTCATGTAAATAGTCTTAAGAGTTCTTGTTTTGTGAAGAAAGTTGTGTGCTTTGGTACACATAGTCATTCAGGACTCAGATTCACTGGAGCTCTGCCGTCTTCAACATGTGGCTTTGGAGGTCATCCTGTGAAGTTGGTAGAAGGGAATAAAGCTTACAGATTTTGTTTGGGAGGGTTTTACTGCCATACCAGAAGTTCCATATACATATACTGCTGCACTGCCTTGGCATAGATCCACACCTAACTTCAAAGGCATGTCAGTGCTGTGGCTTGAATGCATACCCCAAAAGTTTATGTGTTGGAAACTTGGTTGCCATTGTGATGGTGATGATAGTTGGGGCCTTTGAGAGGCAATTGGATCATTAGGGCTCCACCCCCATAAATGGATTAACTCCATTATTGCAAGAGTGGATTAGTTCTCACTGGAGTGGCTTTGTTTTAAAAGCAAGGTCTGTCTTTTGCACACGTGCTCTTCCCCTTCCATCCTTTCATCATGTTTTGACACAGCAAGAAGGCCCTGAACATATGCTGAGCAGATGCTGATGCCATGCTCTTGGACTTCCCAGTCTGCAAAACCATGAGCTTAATAAACTTTGTACCCAATCTGTGGTGTTCTCTTATAGCAACAGAAAATTGAGTAAGACAGTTGGAAATGTAGTCTAATTGTTTGTCAAGAAGAAAAGGAAACCCGTCAGGGTGGGAATCACTGGATTTCCTTTTTAGAAAAATAATACTAAAGGCTGGGAATAGGATGACCTGGAATGAGACACATTTCTCTGGGGCTTTTAGAAAGACTGGGTCCTGGGATATGTTAAAAGCCCAGATAATGGAGGATGAAATGTTGAGACAAAGCCTTGGAAATAGGGTTGGGAAGGTAGTTACAGACATTTTTAAAGGGATGTGGGGAGCTGTGGGAATGCTTAAAGGTTTGTTTGAGCCTCAGGGCCCTGGATGGGTAGATGTGTTATAGAAACCAAATTAGAAGCATAGAGAAGTAATTCTCAGCACAGTAACTAGTCAGTGACTCAATAGAACTAGAATCTTAAAATCTGATTATCCTGCTAAGATTGAGAAAGTTTATATTTTGAAGTTAACGTAGAACAAGCAAGAAGAATGAAAAAGGGTCTTGAATCCTACAGCAGTGAAATGGTGAGCATTCTCATTAACAAACTGAACATTTCCACACGATTGAAAGCTCTTAATCACGGTGTAGAGCAGAGACGAATAGTGAATGACAGGAGACTCACCAAATCCAAGACAGTCCCCCAAATCACATCATTTATCATCTTTGCCTCATTTCCTGGGATTAGGGCCAAAATAGCCCCTGGTCATGATGTCTGTTCAGCAAAGTGTAAGAAAAATATTGTGTGAACTCTGGAAACACTTCACCCATTTTAAAAGTCTTTGCAAATGATTTATTTAGGTGTTTTCTCTTTCTCTTCCCTCTTTAGCCATCAGTGGCAGCAGCTGAGCATCAGCACAGCATGTCATCCTCACCTCCAATCCCAGGACATTCAGAGAGTTCACCAACAGGCTTGTTGGTTTTGCTTGGGCCATTTTGAAACCATCTTTCCTCTTTTGCTCTGTCTTTTCTTTTTGTTTTGTTAAATGCCAACTATTCAGTCATGAAGACACTTATTTCAAACACATTTACAAAACTAATTGTGGAAGCTGCAGAGAATCCTTTGTTTGAGACATTGTGGTCGACTATGTCAAATCACAGCTAGAAGGCAACTTGGAACTTAAATTATCTGTCCAGGAAATGTGGGGTTTTTTTCTAAGCAGAGTCATTATAAGCCTTACTTGCCTTTCTGTAAAGAGGGGAATAAACTAGTTTAAGACAAATCAATCTAAATAGAAAAAGATTGCAGTGTGTGTATGTGTATAGAAGAAGGAAGTGTGCAAAGAAATGAGAAATTACCGACCTGTGCAGCTAGAATGACTTACACGTGCCCAGCGTGTGCCCAGTGCTGGGCTTCCAGCTCTAGTAATGTGATCCAGAGGGAGTAAGAGGGCTGAAGGAGATGAACACTTCAGGAACCCTTTCAGATCACCTACGGTCCATGATCTAAAGCTTCACTTCTTCATGCATACAAAGTATGCAAAAGAATCTTAAGGCAGATTTCATGCAGCTGGTGATGCCACATGTCACATGATAAATAAGAACAAGACAGAGTGATTGAGCTGCGTACCAAATGCACGGACCGTATATAATTCAGTTGCCTTGTGAAGAACAAGAACTTTATCCATCTGATATGAAAGCCATATTGAAAAGATATAAATATAGAAGTAATAGAGAAATACAGATGCAGCCATAGGCGTAGGCATAGGTGTAGGTATAGAGATACACACAGGTATAGAAATATACATAGATACACCATACTCCTTAGCAAACAGCTTACTCCTTGCCTTATTGTAAACTATGTTTTAGTGTTCATATTCATTTTAGATTATGTTCATGTTCATTTTAGTGTTCACATTCATTCTCCTGATGGAGCGAATCACTGGCTAAAAGAAAAATAGGCAAAGTTTCTTATTGACGACATCAATTTGAAGAAAACTTCACTTTGTTAAATGATAACAGCTTTGTAAAAGTTTGTAAGATGCAACATTAGAAACCTTTTTTACTGGTATAAATTTCTTATAAAAAATGACAAAGGATAAAAGAAAAGAAAAGGGTCACTGAAAAATTCATTGGAGAGTTTCCTCATCACATCCACGGTGGTTTTTACTGGTCTGGTAGGGTGTGTAGATATAAGTGAAATTCACAGTATTGCCTTGTGGTTAAGAGCATGGAGTCTGTGGCAAACCATCTGAGTCTGAATTCTAGCTCAATGGCTAATGGTTTGGACTGGGAAAAGTTAGTTGGAAGAGTGCCTCTGCTTCCTAATTAACCCATGAAAAGCACTCAGAACAGTGCATGGCATAATATAAGCACTAGAATAAGTCTTAGCTACCATTACTGTTGCTAATATAATCATTATCATCATCATCATCATCATTATAGGAATCATCATCTTTCATTCATTATCAAAATGTCGTTTGATTTTATGGTTTTAATAATATCTGATTTTACTTTGATACACCTTATTGACTATAAATATAACTACTTTTGCAAATAGATCAAGGAATTACCCAGAGTCCACATATAGAGATTAAATATTGCAAGTATGAAGTGGGCAGGCAATAAACTTATGTCTAGAGGTTGATTGGTTTAATCCCAGGCAACAGATGGAATTTAGGTGTGCTGCCTACACCTGAATCTGACTGAGTATGTCACAAAGGCTGGCACGACAGATGGAAGACCCAGAAGTCAAACTTGCAGTTTGGCCTCTCCAGCATCACTGAGCTTGGGGTCCAGGTGACCCTTGCTATGAGAACCTGAAGTTTCAAAGGGAAACTCTGCCACTTAGCCCTGCCAGGCTGTTACTGACCACCTCAAGGATGCTCTGAGTCACCAAGATAGCCCAATCTAGAGAGAATGAATGTCCTGTGTCAGGCTCTTCTAGCTGTGTCTCAGCAGGTCTTAGAGGGACAGCTAGGGATGAGGTCTGTCCAGCACCATGACAGGTCTCACACAAGAGGCTTATAAATTTTAGAGTAGAGGATTTGTTTTAGGTCTCCCTAGGGGTTACAACAATGTAGGGCAGGTTACTGTGCCAGAAAGCAGTTAGCTTTTTAAGTTGAAAATGCTTTTAAGCTGAGCTTTCAAAATTCCAAAATTAGCTAATATCATGCTAAAAACCAAAATATTTCCCTATAAAATCAGGAACAAAACAATGGTGTCTGCTCTTGCCACTTCAACTCTATACTGGGGTTTTTAACCAGGACAGTCCGGCAATAAAAAGAAATATAAGTCATCTGGATTGGAAAGGAAGTAGTAAAACTATTTCCATTTGCAGATGACATGATCTTTCATACAGATTTGTATTTAGAAAATCCCAAGGAACCCACTAAAAATGCTATTTAGAGCTAAGAACCAAGTTTAGCAAGGCTGCAAGATATAAACATAGGGAAGCAATTTTATTTACAATGGCTTAAAAAAGAATAAAACAATTAGGAATAAATTTAACAAGAGAAGTGTAAACCTTAACTCTGAACACCATAAAACATTGTTGAAAGAAATTTTTAAGGGCCAAAATAAATAAATCGAAAGACATGTTCATGGATTAGAAGTTGTAATCTTGCAAGATGGCAATACTACCCAAAGTGATGTACAGGTTTAATACATTCCCTATCAAGACCCCAGATGGCTTTTTTTCAGAAACTGACAAGTTGATCCTAAGTTTTGTATAGAAATTCAATGGACCCATAATAGTCAAAACAATCCTGGAAAAGAAGAACAAAGTTGGAGAACTCACACTTCCCAATTTCAAAACTCACTACAAAACTACAGTAATCAAGACAGTGTGCTACTGGCATAAAGATAAATACGTACATCAATGAAATAGAATTGAGAGTCTAGAAATAGATTCCCATGTCTACGATCAATTGATTTCCAACAAGGGTGTCAAAGCAGTTCAATAGGGAAAGAATATACTTTTCAACAAATGTTGCTGGAACAACTGGATATTCACATGAAAAAGAAAGCAGTTGGATCTCCACCTCACAGTATATGCAAACATTAACTCAAAATGAATAAAAAACCTAAATGTAAGAATTAAAATTCTAAAACTCTTGGAAGAAAACAGATGTAATCTGTGACATTGAATTTGGCAATAGTTGCTTAGCTATGACACCAAAGCACAAATAATTAAAGAAACATATAAATTTGGCTTCATCAAAATAAAAACCTTTGTGTTTTAAAGGAAAACATCAAAGTGAAAAGACAGCTCACACAATGGGAGAAAAGTTTGGCAAATTCTATATCTGATAAGAAACTTGTATCTAGAATACATATATAAAGAGCATCTACAACTCAATAATGAAAAGACAAATAACCCAACTTAAAACTGGGTAAAAGCACTGAATATGCAGTTATCCAAAAAAGATATACAAATGATCAATAAACACATGAAAAAAATGCTAGTGTCATTAGTCATTAGGCAAATGCTAATCAAAACCACAGTGCAATGCCACCTCACACCAACTGAAACAGCCATAATAGAAAAGATAGACAATAACAAGTGTTGGTGAGGATACAGAGAAATTGGAACTCTTATACACTGCTAGTGGAAATGTAAATTGTGCAGACACTTTGAAAAACTATTTAGCAGTTCCTGAAACAATTAAATATAGGGATTACCAAATGATCCAGCAATTCTTCTTCTAAGTAGTTATTCAAGAGAAATAAAAACATATGTCCACACAAACACTTGTACATGAATGTTTATAGTAGCCTTATTTGTAAGTGTCCATCAATCAATGAATGGATAAATAAGATGTGGTATATCCAAACAATAGAATATTAATCAGTAATACAAAGAAAAAAAGTACTGGTACATGCTACAATGTAGATAAACCTTGAAAGTATTGTGGTAAGTGAAAGAGGCCAGTAATAAAGGACAACATGTTATATGATTCCATTATTATAAAATGTCCAAAACTGGCAAATTTATAAAGACGGAAATAGATTAGTTGTTGCCTGGGTGTGAGGGAGGGAATTGGTGGGTGGAAGTGTGGTGAATGGGGAGTGACTACTAATGAGTATGACATTTTTGGCAAGGAATGATGAAAATGTTCTAAAATCTTGCTAACAAGTTGCACAACTATGAATATACTAGAAGTTATTTAATTATATACTTTAAATAGGTGAATAGTATGGTATGTCATTTATGTCCCGAAGAGCTATTATTTTTAATTCCTATTATTAGGTGACTTTATTTCTATGATAATTATATTCATTAAAGTCACTAAAATTGACCAGGTGACTGAACTGTCAGCTAGAAATCCATGTTGTCACCACACTGTATCTGCGGCAACCACATTTGTCTCATGTATTGGTTCACTAATGCTATTGCTGATAGCTCAGTATAGGGATTCATTTCATGTGGAGTTTAAGTTCTCTGTACACTCTTAGTGTGGGAATTTTCAGATTAGATGACGGAGCGCACTGACTCACACCTGTAATCCCAGCACTTTGGGAGACTGAGGCAGGAGGATCACTTGAGCCCAGGAAGTCGAGGCTGCAGTGTGCTATGATTGTACCACTGCATTTCAGCCTGTGCAACAGAGGGAGACCCTTCTCAAAACAAAAAAACAAAAAACCAGATTGGACATTTGCTGCTCCAAATTTGTCCTTGCGTTGGAGTATCACCTTTAAATAGCACAATAAAATTTTGCACTAGGCAATTATATTCTTCACAATGCCAAATGTATTGCAAAACATTGATGAACTGATATTAGCCCACATGCTAGGAAGGAAAGTGAATCTGCGTGCATACAGTCCCTCGCATGGGAAAGATAACTATTTTTAAAGTCAGTTGGTAAAGCATGTAGTGTTGCACCCCATTTAAGCAAGTGATGGACTGGCTTTGTTTTGATGGATATAAACTTGGAGGAAGTTAGCATCACAGGCTAGGAGGCTCCGCTCCTTCTCCTGTGCTTCCTGTTCCTTGGAAGGAATGA